>NC_044034.1:237462117-237770867 GCF_901765095.1 Microcaecilia unicolor
AATCCTGGCCCCTCCCACGACCAAATGGCTTGGATTAGGCTGTTTCTGAGATGGGCGTTTTTCTTTTCCATTATCGCTAAAAAAAAAAAAACAAACGCCCAGCTCAGAAACGGCTAAACCCATGGCATTTTGGTCCATACAAGCCGTATTTTCGAAACGAAAGATGGACGCCCATTTTTTTTTCGAAAATACGGTCTGTCCCGCCTCTTCACATACCCATTTTCGGACATAGACGCCCATGGAGATGGGCGTTCGTGTTCGATTATGCCCCTCTATGTTGCAAAGGCCATCCAAACAGGGTTTGTGAAATGTTCTCTTCCCAAAAAAGAAGTTATAAGAATTCACCTTCATTCTTCCTTATCATAGATTACTTATATAGCATACAAGTTATAAGAAATTCTCATTACAAAAAGTGCTATAAATATGTCAGTCTATTTTTTTTATTATTTAATTAGGCCTCATTGTATTTGATTTAATTATCCCATAATCCAAAATTGAGCAATAACAAAGTTCTACAATAAAACTTGGCATAAATTCTTAATCCTGAATATTTCTACCCACATAGCCAATGTATCTACCAATGATGAGCCTCATTTTTACCTTTTTCCAAGAACAATGTTTTGATCAAATAATGCATGGAATTCAAATGCAAACAACCAGAGTTTCCTGCTATGGATAATCACCAAATAATAGCCAAGTATAACACATCTAAGTTAGGAAAAATTTTATTGAAAAAGAATATTCATTGTTCTGAGCTAAATGATCCTGTCACCTATAAAAACAGAATGCTGGGCAAGCAGTGAAAACCTCTGTTTATAACAATAAAAATCACCAAATAATAGCAGAACAACCAGAATTTGCCAACTGACTTCAAGTTCACAATCTTAATGTTCTTTTTGGGACTTTTTTTTAGTAAAAAGTGTGATAAAATTTTACAGTTACTGGGTGTTAATTGCCAAAAAGCGAAGATGCTTACCTGTAGCAGATAGGACAGCAGGCTGATTGTTCTCAATGTGGGTCGACGTCCGCGTCGGCCCAGGAAATGGCAAATTTTTCACCAGCAAAAATAAAAAGTTTTGCAAGAGACTTCTGGCATGCAAACCGTGCGCACCACACATGCGCGAACGACTTCCCGCCCGTCGCATGAGCGTGCCTCCTCAGTTTAATGAAAAACATATAAACAAACAAACAAACAACTCCAAAGGGGAGGTGGGCGGGTTAGTGAGAACAATCAGCCTGCTGTCCTTGGAGAATACCTGCTACAGGTAAGTATCTTCGCTTTCTCCAAGGACAACCAGGCTGCTTGTTCTCACATGTGGGGTATCCCTAGCAGTGTAAATGGAAGTGGAGAGTGGACCAATGACTCCAGGGAAAACGGGATACAAGTCTACAAGGTACCGTCGAGTCATTGAATAAAGTGATACCTTGTAGACTTGTATCCCGTTTTCCCTGGAGTCATTGGTCCACTCCCCACTTCCTTTTACACTGTTATATCCGCGTGGGAGTTAGTGTTCATCCACCTAGGTGGATTATTCTCTCCTGGGTATCCCTAGCAAACAGGCACACTCAAAACAATGAACACTGGTCAATTGGGCCTCGCAACGGTGAGGACATAACATAAATTTACCTGAAACCATAAATAACTAACTGAGAGTGCAGCCTGGAACAGAAC
This sequence comes from Microcaecilia unicolor, assembly GCF_901765095.1. Classification (NCBI taxonomy): domain Eukaryota; kingdom Metazoa; phylum Chordata; class Amphibia; order Gymnophiona; family Siphonopidae; genus Microcaecilia; species Microcaecilia unicolor. The sequence continues at coordinate 237,463,790 of NC_044034.1, forward strand.
AAAAATATGTCTAGGGGGGTGGAGATGGATTCTAAACCCCAAACAGATTCTGCAGCACTGACTGCCCAAACCGACTGTTGCATCGGGTGTCCTGCTGAAGGCAGTAGTGAGATGTGACTGTGTGGACTGATGACCACGTTGCAGCCTTGCAAATCTCTTCAATGGAGGCTGACTTTAAGTGAGCCACTGACACAGCCATGGCTCTTACATTATGAGACGTGACATGGCCCTCTAGAGTCAACCCAGCTTGGGCATAAGTAAAGGAAATGCAATCTGCTAGCCAATTGGAGATTGTGCGTTTTCCGATGGCGACTCCCCTCCTGTTGGGATTGAAAGAAACAAACTACTGGGCGGACTGTCTGAAGGGCTTTGTCCGCTCCACGTAAAAGGCCAATGCTCTCTTGCAGTCCAAGGTATGCAAACTGCTTTCGCCAGGGCAGGTATGAGGACGGGGAAAAAATGTTGGCAAAACAATTGACTGGTTCAGATGGAACTCCGACACCACCTTTGGCAGGAACTTAGGGTGAGTGCGGAGGACTACTCTGTTGTGATGAAATTTAATATAAGGTGCATGCACTACTAAGGCCTGAAGCTCACTAACCCTACAAGCTGAAGTAACAGCCACCAAGAAAATGACCTTCCAGGTCAAGTACTTCAGATGGAAGGAATTCAGTGGCTCAAAAGGAGCTTTCATTAGCTGGGTGAAAATGATGTTGAGACCCCATGACACTGGTGGAGGTTTGACTGGGGGCTTTGATAAAAGCAAACCTCTCATGAAGTGAACTACTAAAGGCTGTCCAGAAATAGACTTACCCTCTACACGGCGATAAGCACTAATCACACTAAGGTAAACTCTTATGGAATTGGTCTTGAGACCAGACTCTGGTAAGTGTAGGTCAAGAAAAAGGATCTAGGGCCTTGCTGTCACAGCAAATGGCAAACCTACTCCATTTGAAAGAGTAACACCTCTTTGTGGAATCTTTCCTGGAAGCAAGCAAGACTTGGGAGACACCCTCTGAAAGACCCAAGGAAGCAATTTCTAAGCTCTCAACATCCAGGCCGCGAGACCCAGAGACTGGAGGTTGGGATGTAGAAGCGACCCCTCATTCTGTGTGATGAGGGTCGGCAAACAGTCCAATCTCCAAGGTTCTTCGGAGGACAACTCTAGAAGAAGAGGGAGCCAAATTTCACGGGGCCAAGAGGGCGCAATCAGAATCATGGTTCTGCGGCCTTGCTTGAGTTTCAGCAAAGTCTTCCGTACTAGAGGTACAGGAGGATACGCATACAGAAGGCCTGTTCCCCAATGCAGGAGAAAAGCATCTGACGCCTGTTGTAGGCCTGAAGCCTGGAACAGAACTGAGGGACCTTGTGATTGATCTGAGTGGCAAAAAGATCCACCGAGGAGGTGCCTCATGCTCGGAAGATCTTCCGGGCTACTCCCATGTTCAATAACCACTCGTGAGGTTGCATTATCCTGCTCAGTCTGTCGGCCAGACGTTGTTTACACCTGCCAGTCAAGTGGCTTGCAGAAACATGCCATGACAGTGCACCCAAAGCCACATCTGGACGGCTTCCTGACATAGAGGACGAGATCTGGTGCCCGCCTGCTTGTTGGTGTAAAACATAGCAACCTGTCTGTCTGAATTAAAATGATTTGGTTGGACAGTCGATCTCTGAAAGACTTTAGAGCGTTCCAGATCGCTCACAGTTCCAGGAGGTTGATCTGAAGACCTTTTTCCTGAAAGGACCAAGCTCCTTGCTTGTGAAGCCCATCTACATGAGCTCCCCACCCCAGGAGGGATGCATCCGTCGTCAGCACTTTTTGTGGCTGAGGAATTTGGAATGGACTTCCCAAGGTCAAACTGGATCGAATCATCCACCACTGAAGGGAATTCCGTAAGTCGGTGGACAGCCGGATTACATCCTCTAGTTCCCCCGCAGCTTGATAACACTGGGAAGCTAGGGTCCATTGAGCTGATCTCATATGTAGACGTGCCATGGGAGTTACATGAACTGTGGAGGCCATGTGCCCCAGAAGTCTCAACATCAGCCGAGCCGTGATCTGTTGAGATGCTCGAACCATGGACAACAGGGACAGGAGGTTGTATGTCCTTGCGTCAGGAAGATAAGCTCGAGCTGTGTGTGTGTTCAACAGAGCCCCAATGAATTCCAACTTCTGTACTTGGGTGAGATGGGACTTGAGTAATTGATCACGAAACCCAGTAGCTCTAGCACCTGAATAGTCATTCGCATGAACTGCAGAGTGCCTGCCTCCGAGGTGCTCTTCACCAGTCAATCGTCGAGCTAAGGGAACACATGCACTCCCAGTCTGCGTAGCAACACTGCTACTACTGCCAGACAAATTGTAAATACTCTGGGCGCAGACGCCAGACCAAAAGGCAATACACGGTAATGAAAGTGCTGAGTTCCCAGCCGAAATCGAAGATACTTCCTGTGAGCTGGAAGTATCGAGATATTATTATTATTATGTTTGTATCCCACATTTTCCCACCTATTTGCAGGCTCAATGTGGCTTACATAGTACCGTGAAGGAGTTCGCCCAGTCCAGTAGGGAGACAGATACAAAGTGATGTTGTGGTAGAATAAGGTCCCTGTGTTTCAAGTAATTTGGGGGTTTGTAGAGAGGGAGGTTATATAGTGTCCAATACGATTTTTAGTTTTGCTGTGTTGCAGAGATTAGGCATTTATGTTGGGTTAGTAGGGTATGCCTTTACAAACAGGTGGGTTTTTAGTGATTTTCTGAAATTTAGATGGTCGTATATTGTTTTCACGGCTTTTGGCAGTGCGTTCCATAGTTGTGTGCTTATATAGGAGACGCTTTTGTGTGAGTAAGCATCCTTTAAGTCCAGAAAGCATAGTCAATCGTTCTCCTGAATCATGGGAAGAAGGGTGCCCAGGGAAACCATCCTGAACTTTTCTCGAACCAGAAATTTGTTCAGGCCCCTTAGGTCTAGGATGGGACACACCCCCCCTTTCTTTTTCTGCACAAGAAAGTACCTGAAATAAAATCCCAGCCCTTCTTCCCCTGGTGGAACGGGTTCGACCGCTTGAGCATGTAGAAGGGGGGAGAGTTCCTCTGCAAGTACCCGTTTGTGCTGGGAACTGTATGAATGAGCTCCTGGTGGGCAATTTGGAGGTTTGGATTCCAGATTGAGGGTGTATCCTAACTGGACTATTTGAAGAGCCCACCGGTCGGAGGTTATAAGAGGCCACCTTTGGTGAAAAAAATATCAACCTCCCCCCAACCGGCAAGTTGTCCGATACGGACACTTTTATTGAGGCTATGCTTAACTGGAGTCAGTCAAAAGCCTGTCCCTTGCTTTTGCTGGGGAGCAGTATGGGCCTTAGACGCACGCTGTTGACGAGAATGAGAGCGCTGGGGCTGAGCCTGGGCAGGCTGCCAAGAAGCAGGAGTGTGCCTACGCCTAGGATAGGAATAGGGAGCACTCCTCTTCCCCCCAAAATACCTTCTAGATGAGGAGGCAGTAGCAGAAGGCAAACGGTGGGAGAGAGAATCCATAGCATCATTATGCTTCTTGATCTGATCAACAAGATCCTCTACTTTTTCACCAAAAAGGCTGTCCCCCCAGCAAGGAACATCCGCCATTCACTGCTGGACAGAATGATCCAGGTCAGAGACACGCAGCCATGAGAGTCTGCGCATCACTATACCTTGAGAGCAGTGACCCTGGATGCTACATCAAAAAAGTGTCAAATGTACCCCTGGCCAGGAATTTTCGACATGCCTTCCTCTGCCTGACCACTTGGCGAAAAGGCTCGGCCAGCTCCGTAGGGACTGCATCAACCAAGCTCGACAGCTGCCATATCGAGTCCCGCAAGTGCACGCTCGTGAAGAGCTGGAGTGCACGCTCATGAAGAGCTGGAATGACTGAATCTTGGTGGCGAGCATAGCAGCCTGATACGTCTTCCTCCCAAAAGAATCAAGAGTTCTAGCTTCTCTGCCTGGGGGCGCCGAAGCACAGTCTTTAGAACTCCTGGCTCTCTTGAGGGCGAAGTCCACCACCATGGAATTGTGGGGTAACTGGGACCTCATCAATCCAGATTCACCATTGAATCCGAGACTGGGATTCAGCTTTCTTCAGGACCACAGGGCCAGACAGAGGGGCCGACCAGTTTCGCATAAGGACTTCCTTCAGTACCTTATGCAGAGGAACTGTTACAGCCTCTTTAGGTGGAGAAGAATAATCCAGGCCTCGAGCATCTCAGCCCTGGGCTCATCCTCAACCTCCACAGGGAAGGGGATAGCCTTAGCCATTTCCCGGACAAAAGAGGAAAAAGACAGACTCTCCAATGGAGATAGTCTTCTCTCTGGCGGAGATAGTCTCCTCTCTGGTGGAGGGGAAGGATCAGAGGAAATCCCAAAGGACTCATCAGAAGAAAAGTACCTGGGATCTTCCTCTGACTTCCATGAATGCTCCTGCTCAGTGTCTGATAAAACCTGTGCCAAGGTATTTTGACACTGAACCTGCCTCGACGCCGAGGAACTACGTCTTCTATGGCAATGTCGAGAGACCGACACCCAGTCTGACTGCAGCAAAGCTCCCTCCACTGACGTCAAAGGGGAGTCGACCTGGGTGGCAGCCAATGCCACAGGTGGCACCGCAGTTGGAGACCTCACCGCAGGAGAAGGACCAGACACCGCTGCAGCAGATGGTACAGAAGACGCAAGCACCCCCAACACCGAAGCTGACTGACGTAGCAGTCCCTCCACAAGTTCTGGAAACAAGGCCCAGATGCGCTCGTCAAGAGCCGCCATCGGAAAAGGCTGTGGGGTCGGTGCAACAGGCAGTGTCAGAATCTGTGGAGGCTCGGGAGCAGGCATCGGGCTGCTAGGAGCGCGACGCATCGGCACCTCCTGTATCGAGGGGGCGCAATCCTCTCGGCGCCAACGCATCTCGGGTGCCGACTGTCGACGCCCCATAGCTCCCAGTACCGTGCGGAGAATGACGGTGGTGCTTCTTTGCCTTCGCTCGACACCCGTCAAGACTCCTCGGTACCGATGAGGAGGACGTGGAGACCCACTCGACGCCTCACTGCTCCCAGTGCGAGTAGGTCTCTCAGCAGCCATTGCTCCCGACGTTGATGCTCCTGTCGATGTTGACACTGACAACCTCGTTACCGATGTCGAAGGACCGGACCGAGTCCCCAAAAAACTTTTCTTGTTGGCCTTCTCGAGACGCTTGGGTCTGTTTCTTCATACGAAGACACAGACTCCAAGTGGCTGGGGTATGGTCAGGCCCAAGGCACTGGATATACCAGGCGTGGGTATTGGTACCTGAGATGGTCCGGTTGCACCGAGTACAACGTTTGAAGCCTCTGGGTGTGTTTGATGACAAGGAAGGAAGAAAAGGATTCGGCGAAATCAAAAGACACGATTGTGCCTATTAAAAGAAAAAAGGGCGATTTCTATCTGAGGGGGTTAAGATGGCGCCCAGAGCGAACGTGTTGTAAGTTCGCTCCAGCATGTCTCGCTAAAACCTTTTTTCTTGGAATCGAAAATGCCTCATTCTAAAAGGAAAGGGACTGTCCGACTAGCTCCCCCACCTACCGGGACGTCCACGCCAGTGAGACCAAGGCTGGAGCGCTACTTCCCCGCTCTTTCTCCTGCAGTAAGTGGGGCAGATTCCTTAGCGGGTGGAGCCGGTGAAGCGCCTCCCCCGCTGGAAGGAGAAACATCATTGTCTCCCCCGCCGCTCTCAATACCTCCGTGCCCCGCTCTGTCAGCGAGCCGGGTAGTGAAACCAACAGACTCCAGAATGGTGGATGTTGGTGAACCTCGTGGGGTGACCGGCTCAGCATTACCATCTATGGCCTCGGGGATAGAATCGGAGGTAAGCCTAGGGAAGATATGGCTGAAGTTACTTGATATGGAAAGAACCTTACAACAATCCTCAGGTGAGGTTAAAATTGTGAACTCTAAAGTCCAAGAACTGAAGGATTCAATAGAAATAGTGAAGCAGGATTTCTCACAAAAAACGGAGTCTTTGCAAATGGAGATGAAGCAGTTGAGTGAATTTAAAGTGGCAGTAATAAAGGACAATGCAGAAATAAGAAGAAAAGTTGAACAAATAGAGAACTATAATAGGAGATTAAATCTCCGCCTGCTTAATTTTCCTAAACTTTTTGGGGTTCCCCCAGTAGAAATGTTTATTAGATTTTTGAGAGAAAATCTGAATTATCCCCAAGAGATAACTCCACCCTTAAACAAAATCTACTTTATACCTAATACAATTAAAAAAGCAGATGGAGAAAGAAATGGTAACGAAATAAATGTGGATAATATTACTGCTATATTGGAACTTTGGACAATGTCACTGAAAGGGCGACGCTGATAGTTTCCTTTATGTTTCAGCAAGATTTAAACTCAATAATGAGATTATACTTTAAATCAGCGAACCATGTTTTCGGAGGAGAAAAAATTTGGCTCTATCCTGACGTGACAAAATTACTCAACAAAGAAGGAAAATGTTTCTGTCAATGAAGTTAAAGACAATAGAATTAGGTGGATCCTTCCTCTTGGCATATCCATGTAAATGTATTGTAAGGTTAAATCAGTTAAAATATGTTTTTTATATGCCTGATCAGCTCCAGTCTTTTCTAGACTCAAAACAACAAGAGAGAGAAAACAGTAAATGAGAAGTAAGGTGCCATATTTTCTTCAAGTTAAAACTGAAATTTATTAAGTCTTCACCAATTCCTAACCCCCCTCATTGTATTGAGGTCTAATGAAGCCAGTATTAGGTATGGATATGAATTGGTTATGTAATAATATTGTTTCTATGGCTGTATTTTACTTATCAGATTTGTATCTGTTTAAGTGCATTGAAAAAACTAATAAAAATGATAAATGATAAAAAAAAAGAAAAAAGGGCACAAAAAAAGAAAGGGAGAACCCGACCGCGTGGCCTAAAGACCTGCCGTGTCGAAAAACAAAGGAAACTTTAAAAGTGGGGCTAAAATAAGAATTGAGCTACGCGGAGGTTTTTTTGTTTTGTTTTTTTAAAGAAAAAAGTAACGAAAAATAAAGAAAAATGATAGATACCAGTCGTCAGACTTTTCCTGGGCCTTACGAGGAACACAGAAAAAAACCTGTCACCTCGTTCGCAAACAAGAAAAAACTGAGGAGGCTTGCTCACGTGATGGGCGGGAAGTCGTTCACGCATGCGCGCCAGAAGGCTCTGGCAAAACTTTTTATTTTTGCTGGTGAAAAATTTGCCATTTCCTGGGCGACACAGACGTCGATCCACATGTGAGAACAAGCAGCCTGCTTGTCCTCGGAGAATTAACCTTAGGTTAACAGCAAAATCTCTGCATTAACTGTTAGGATTATGCACAGCAATTTCCCATACCTATAGAGAAAGTGTCATTACCCCATATTGACTGTATTGCTTCAGTCAAAAAAATTGCTCCAGTTTTGCTATGACACTTTCATAAATAGCCATGAGGCACTTTTTGCCCTGGAGGAATTTTTGACCTATCTGCCTCAAGCTTTCTTACAAAAACTCAACTGAACTAGCACCTACTACCAGTCTTTAAAGAATTTTGCTGTTGAAGACCCACTCCATCATCAACCTTTTCATCCAAATATTTTCTTTGTATGTCAAACCTTTAATTGAACCAACTCACAGTTTGGAAAATTTGTAAACCCCTTAGGATGGTCTATTTTCTAATACAATTTATACCCAAAATACGATTACATTTTTATCTGAACCATAATAAGAGACACCGATAAATTCCATGGAATAAATAATTCCCCAAAAGGATTAAAAAAAAAAAAAAAAAAAAAGATTCTGTATACTTGTGTTACAAAAACCCACCACAAAGTAATTGGTGGAATTTTTTTGAGCAGACAGTATCAACTAATCATTTCCTATAACTGTTCATCAGTATTTCACACCTCCCTTGAAAAATTTTGTCTATTCTAACAGAGAAAAAATTGTTCTGACTGGCATTTGAGAGCCTCCTGGCATCAAAAGCTCACTTCAGATCTTTCCACATCATTTCCATAGAGTTTAGGTTGGGACACTGACATGATCAATCCAAAAGAAGAAAACTCCATTCTGTAGTCAATTTACTCTAATGTTTAGGGCTGCTGCCTTGTAGAATAAAGCACTATTGATTCAGCTTCAGCTCATGAACGAACAGCCTCACACTCTCATGTAGAAATTCCCAATACAGACAATAACTATTGGCTTCATTAACGATGGGCAAGCCAGCCAAGTCCTGATGCAGCAAAGCTGCTCCACATCAAAATTTCTCTACTATCATGCCCGCAGTGGCGTAGCGAGGGCGGCTGACACCCGGGGCGGGTCGCCGTGGCGCACCCCCCCCCCCCCCGGGTGCAGCACGGCACCCCCCCCCCCCGGAGTGCATTATTACCAATGGTGCTCCGCTGAGTGCACGTCGTCGCTGGGAGCTGCGTCGGCTCCGTTGGTTCCCTGCTCTCTCTGCCCCGGAACAGAAAGTAACCTGTTCCAGGGCAGAGAGAGCAGGTAACCAGCGGCGCCGACACCCCCCAGCGGCGTGCACCTGGGGCGGACCGCCCCACCTTCCTACGCCACTGCAGGCCAGATTGTCAAAATGAGGTTAATTGGAAGGCGGTGTTTTGTTTTCACTAAACAAAATGTTTAATGACTGAAATTTTCAATTTATGTCTCATCTGTACATAAAATATTGTTCTGGAAATCTTGAGGAATATCCAGCTCCTCACTAGAAACACTGGAAAACTAGTAGGTGGCAATAATATTCTTTTTAGAGAATGATGGTTTCTTCCTAGCTGAGGCCAGCTTTAGGGAAGTGCAACTAGGATAACTGCCCTACAAATTTCTGCCTTGGACCTATGTATAAAGCTGGCCCTGTTCCTAGCTATTTTCCCATGGCCATGAGTTTTTCCTAAAGAATGACACTTGAGCCCTCACATCTGCTGCAACAAGAGAGGTCTGAAAATCCTTAGATGTTAGATTTGGGACTTTGCTCTTGCAATTATCTTGGCAAAACGACTACTACTGGGTGAAGTGTCACTATGGTCTTCTAAACCTGTCCAGATAGAGCAGCTTCAGTTTTGTTGACAGTTTATTACGTGACAGTTCATCGCCACAAACATTTCTTCACAGGACACTTCATCATATATTCAAGCTAAATGTATTCCATATGCAGAAAACTTGCAGCAAATGGGGATAGGACCATGTCAGCACACATCAGCACCTGCTCTTTTGTGCTTAGTAAGTGCCTTGCTAAAACTTCTTGTACATAAATTTTTCAAGAGGTTCATATTTAGGCACAGAAGGAACAGCTTTTTCATCACCCAAAACGTCTTGTACAAAGCTAAATGTACTCAAATTGTAAGTACGGAAAACTTGCATAGCAAACTTAGAAAAGATATTTACATTTAAAATAGCACATATGCTAATGCACAATGAATATACGCGGAAAATGTGTGCACAAAGGTGATAAAAGATCAAGACTGGGAAATTTATCACCGGCAGTTAATCACATAGCACATATCACAGTTAGATTGGGGAGGATGGGAATTGCATACCGTCTTGTTTTAATGCTCAGTTTCATTCATGTAACCCTTAGGGTTTTTATGTGCATAAAATGGGATGCAAGTGAAAAATCCTTAGAGGATATTTCTATAAGGAGGCACCTAGGTTCAGGTGGGAAGAATGCTGTTCTGTGTCTAAGCATGAGTCTCGCGAAAATTTTATGTGTAAGGTTTTAGCAAGACTCATATTTAGGTGCAAAAGAACAGATGCCGATGTGGCTGGCATCCCCTCCTCCCATCTGCCATAAGTTTTCAACGCAATTTGAATACATTTAGCTTGAACACATGATGAAGTGTTATGTGATGAAATGTTCATACCCTAAGAATCAACTAATTTTATTCTTAAGTTCTCTGAAATATTTGATCAAGGTATGATGGGTTCTCCCCAACTTTTATGATAAAGACCAAAGTAAAAATCTTTTGGACATTTGTATATAACAAGATGCCCAAACTTAGTTGTACAGATTTACTGTGCAGGTTGGTTAATTGTCATCCAATTAAGCACCTGATTCTAAATTAGCCATTTAGATGTGCTAAGAAAAATAGGGTTCACTAACTTTTTCAAACACTAATTCTGATTTACTTATTTCTACTTTATACATTGTGCCTCAAGGAACTTGGAATGATTTACTGCATAACAAAAAAAAATTTTTTTCAGTTAAACAAGGATATCATGGTAAAAACTTATAATTCTCAGTCTTACACTTGGTCTACCAAAATGTTTTCTGAGCACTTTAAGAATTACCCAAAGATGTAGTACATATGTATTAGAAAAACAAAATCACATATGTCCCTTGAGATATGATTCAATCCCACACTATTGAAAATTATCTTTTCAACTAATTTGATTCTGGATGCATATTTGTGCCCAACATTGCATTTATGGTTTATTCATCATTTGCTATACCTCCTCCTATGACAACAAGTCGAGGCAGTTTATAAAGCTAAAATACAACAAAACCCAAAATAAGAGAGACCTCCAAAATGTTAAAGCCCTTCTTTAGAGGTGGTTCAAGAAGGAATCCGAGTAGTCTCAAAAGGTCATACATTAATATATTTTCAACATTCTTATTAAAATATTCTTATTAGAAAAGGCATCATTAAAAAGCATTCAGTGTTTTTCAAAACCCATTCAGCTATTAGAACTCTGAACACATTTGCATCTAAACAACAATATATTTCAACATTACAACCAAATATATCAGATTACATGAGACACTTTAGTACAAATTAACAAAAGCTAGATTACAAAAATCAAAATCAAGCTAACAGTTTTCTTGTAACATATAGAGTTCATCCATAAGTGATAACGACAATACAGAAAACGCACCAGAAACAAATGGGTTTAAAAACAGCGATGGAAACAGTGAAGGGAATTTTTCTACAAACTGGAAACATAACTATAAAATCAAATATACTTTTGATGGTTATAACCAAAAGCTGAAAGGAAAAAACTGAAAAAAGTATGGAAAACACTTCTGAAATGCCTTGTTCCTGTCATTTGTAAACACACAGATACTTTTATTCAACTTACTTTAGCCATAATTTGTTTGTTCTTAATAGAATATATTATTGAGTATAGCTTCATCTCTGTATGTGTAACAATAGTACTTTCAGTACATAATCAGATATTCCCTCTTTGCTGAAAATAACCCCTGTACTCTACTATGTCAATGTTTTCCAAACAACTAACTGCTACAAGAAATGAATAAAACCTACCAGACTTTTAGCAAATTCTTTGTTTTCTGAAAGAAATCCATATCCTGGGTGTACCTTGAAATAAAAGCAGAAGCTTTAGTATGTAGCTAATCATACTGAAAAACAGTATAAACATCTGAACTTTGTCTTCAAGAGTTCTACTACAAATCTTTTTTCCTTTTGCAATCATACAAAAATGAATTTAAAAAAATTGATGGTGCTAACATCTTTTTTTTTTTTTGCTTCTTGTTTTACGGATCCATTTGTGTAGTCCTAATTGTACATTTTAATAACATTTAATAAACTTCTCAATCTCATTTGGAGAAGCTTAAATCTAGTTCAATAGCTTTTATTTACATTCTTGATAAAATGCTAATCCTTGACCAATGTAAAAAAAGACTATTTACCCCATTTAAGTCAATGTGCATTTCAATCATGGTACAAAAAACAACAACAAAATAATTACCTGATGCACCATTTACTTTTTCCAAGTGTAATTATGTGTGCATAATTTTTTTTTTTAATGATTAAAAATGAGTTCAAAACACATACACAATCACTGGCGGTTTTTTAAATTCATCCTTCCAAAAATCTGGTATAGCATCAAAGGGGTTAATGCTCAAAACTAATTGGGATTTTTTTTTCAGCAAATTTGGAAATGAATTGAAGTTGCTCCCTGGTGTGAAAGCTGAATCCAGCAGCCACCTGCAGGATCAGCAACCAGCACTGCCAGATGCTATAAAGCCTTTGATTTCCAGTAGCAATTTCAGTCACACTTAACTTACATGACAAGAACTAAGTGAAACGGCATCTTAAATCTTTTATATTTTAATATTTTAAAACTAAAATTCCATTTTTTTACACATATTTATATATGAAATGGCTGCAGAAGATAAAGTAATTCAGACTCACAGCTTGGGCTCCAGTTTTCTTAATGGCTTCCATGATGGCATCTATGTTGAGGTAGCTTTTGCTGGTGGGAGCTGGGCCAACACAGACAGCTTCATCCGCCATTTTCACATGAATCTAGGGAGACAAATCAAAAATTAACAGATGCTCCCAGCAAAAATAATTACCTGAAATATGCACAGGAAATTGAGAATTTGATTGTTATAAGAATAATTAACGGTGGTCGTTCTTAAAATGTGTGTTGAAAGTGCAAAAAATGCTGAGGCTAAAACACAATGTTCATAAAACACTCTCTAGTCCAAGTGTGTATTAGCATTTTTAACTCATGCTCAATAATGTATTATATCCACATGTTTGAATTAAATCATTACAAACATAATGTCAGTTTCCTATGCTGATCATCTAAATGTAAATTCACTGTTTTAAACTACTATGTTACATGTAACCAGGGTAGCCTAATATCTTAATAACAAACATTCAAGGCCAGTTCTAAGCAGGCTCCCCAGGAAGTTGGGGATAATTAGAGTGAATTGAATGAAGGGATGCAGTGAGTGTCCCTGCACAGCATCAGGTCAGCACCATGCACAAATTAAAGCCTATGACTAAAGAGTTTAATATTACTACACGTGAACCAGAAAAAAAAGAAATATTTTAACAGGCTCATGGCCAATTCCTCATCTACTATATTCTTATTCACCCATCTATTTTCTAAATATAGGCGGACCCAAATACCTTTCTGGATTAACTTAAACCTGTACAATATACATTTGTCAAATCTTACACAAAAATACATTTCACTAAAAGCAGAAAAATAGCATAATTGAGCACACTAATGAATAACCTAAAGGAACCAGGAAGGTTTCAAACACAGTCAAACAAACAGATTATAAAACCTCAGATAGTGGGCTGAATGTGGCTCAGGCATGGTGCTCTCTCTGCTGCAGAGAAACCAGATTTAAACTCCCTACCATACAGGGCTACTCAAGTAGCACTAGGGTGCACAGATTCTGCATTCAGATCAAAGGAGGGAAGAAAGACAGTTGTCACTATAATATCAGCCCTTCAAGCCAATTAGCAGCCCTGAGCAGAGCCATCTTTAGGCTACAGTGAAGCGTGGTGGCATTTCATTACATCAGATCTACCTACCTCTCTCCTCCTCTCCCACCTTACAGGTGCCTATTCCTCTGACCTTCCACTACTCCCCCCCCCCCCAACTCTCCCAGCTGCAAAACTAGATAGGTCATTAAGAGGCCCTTTTACTAAGCTGAGTTAGGCATAACACATGCCTAATGCAGCAATAAATGAAGTACCACAGGATGCTGCTAGAGTACCATGAGACTGCCACTAGAGATCATGGCAGTCATGTTCAAGAGGCAGTCACTAGGGGCAAGAGTGAGTGGAGTTTACTCCTGCCTTCATCGCCCAACTGGGCCATCAGGCACTTCAAGTAGGCCCGGGGGGCCCTATCCAGAGTGGTGGGATCAGAAGGTCTTCATGTGTTTCCAGGAAGGAGAAAAGGGACTGCTTTTTGGGGGGGTCGGGGGAATATTGAATATTGGCAGTCGGGCTGCAGAGCACAATTTAAGCAGGCAGGAGCCTCTCCTGTCCACTGAAATCACTTTGAATATTGGGTGGGTGGTGTCTTGTTTGCTATCCAGGGGCTGAACACCTTGAGGACATGGCCAGTGTTTCCGAGTTTCAGAAGAATAATGTGATGACATCTCTACTAGGACCAGGTTCCTTTTGTCCACAGAAAGCAGAGATGGGCCTGATGTGAGCATCAGGTGAGGCTACAGCTGCTGGAACTGTATTCCTTGGCAGAAGTTGACCTAGTCCATCCACCAGGTCAGGGGCTTCCCATGCACACAAGTTGATAGTTATCCAATGTGACAAGGGTTGTGTATGCAAGTCCCCTTGCTTCTTGAGATGCCAATTGTAGGGGGCACACGTTTATGGTTTGTTACATTCAATATACTGTCTTTTCTGCAGACAAAAAACAATTTACAAAATGAAAAAGGAACACCATTTCATGACAGGAAACATTAAGAAAGCCGAAATAGAATTATTATACAACCAATCAATATACTTAAGAATAATTTCAAATCATTCAGGAACCATTAGGTCATGAGGAACAACAATCCAGATCAAGTATGTGGGGATCTTATCCTAAGGGACCATACTATTCCCTTCTCCATCACCAAAGGCTTCCATAAATAAATAGGTTTTCAAGGCAACTAAATGTTTTGAAAGAATTCCAAGACTTTAATTTCACGAATGATGGGAATCGCAGAATTCTCAAAATGAAAAACCTTTCTATAATTAATTATCCCTGTTCTAAATAACAATATGTGTGTGTTTTTGCTATATTCAGGGACAAATGGTTGGAAGTTATCCAGGCATGAATAGTTCTTATACACAATTGGACAAAACCAAATGTCTCCTTAACTGAATTAGAGATGAACAACAAATTGTAGGTCACCAGTATATAAATGGTAGAAGATTTCCAATCCTTTTAACAATGATCAACTGGTGGTAGCAGCTTGTCAAACTTAGGGGTGGGTCAGACTTGGTATTTTATGTCTAGCTTCTTGGAGGTAGTGTGCCCAGAGGCAGGGGTCTACCAAATCTTGTCACAGTTCTTCCCGAGTATTGTGTACAGACACTGCAACAATATATTTGGGGTGTCCAGAAACACTAGGAGCCCAAAGACCTCCAAGAGACAGAACAAGTAGGGAGGTTAGTTTCTGCAGGAATTCAGGGTAAGTTAGGTCTTCCTGGAGAGAGGCTAGTTGTGGCGGCAGTACAGGTTCTGAAAGAAAACCTAGGAATTCTTATAGTCCAGGTTATGGGAATGAGAGGTGACCACAGAACTAACAGAGGAGGCTCCTTCTCTGTCACTATCCAGTCACCCTGAGATACTCAGGACACCATCACTCCAAGGTCCCTCTCCTTAGCTCCGCTTATCAATCTCTCCCCTTTTATCATAAAACTTCACTTTATAAATCCAAATATAACTTAACAAATAAGCAAAGCACAATGCATTCAACAACATAGTAAGCTTTAACACAAAGGCAACCTGAAAGTTTCAGCTGTAAGCCACAAAGGGGCACATGCTGCCAACTGCACAGAAGGGCCTTAGAATCGTTTAAAAGGTACAGACCGGAACAGTACAAATAGAGGAAGGGAAGCAACACATCCCAGAGCAAAGTTCAATCCAGCTGTTCAGGGAGCATTGAAGAAGTATCAGAATTGCAATGTAATCAATGCTTCTGATTACAGAGATGCCAGCGCCAACTTGTGGGTGGGCAAGCAGGGGCCGACTCTCGACAGCCATGTGGTGGGTCCTCCCCTTCCAAAGCTTAGCTTCATAAACAATTACTGTAATTTTGGAGAGGTCAAAACCTAATAAGCTTTTAGTTAAGAGTGAACGAGTGACCAAAAGGATAATGCCAACAATATAGCACATTGTTTATGGTCAGGCAGTACAATTTCTTGAAACTCTCTCTGATGGCGCAAAGTTATAACTGATACAAATGCAAAAAGTTCGACTTTAGCGCCCTCTATCAAAATGTGCCCCACTTTCCGTGCAGCTTGAAGCACCAGCTCCTTATGGGAAAACCAGAGAAAACATGCAACAATATCACAAGGCCAATCAGCTACCTTGGGGCCTAAGGTCCAATGTACTCTTTCAAATTCAATAGGTTATAGTTCTGCATCCGGGTACGCTGCTAAGAGAAATTAGTGACAAATGTTTTGCATAACTGCTGGTGTGTCCTGCTCTTGAAACTTTTCTGGCACTTCCCATGCTCTCAAATTATTCCTCTGCGCCCAATTTTCACTATCCTCTATTTTTAGTAATAAGTCCTCATACTTATGGTGTCACAGCACTTTGGCAGATCATATCCTGATCATGCGTGATAACGAGCTCATCAAACTCATTCAAGCATGGCCCCATATCATCTACCTTTTTACAAAATCCCTCCACATCTGCATGCAACTCATGTTTTATGCTTACGATCATTAACTTCAAGACCTACATCCATACTCATAATTCCTATTTACTGGCAAGTATATGTTCCTCTAAAGCTACTGGATCCCTTTCTTTGTCCTCCTCCCAAATCATTCTGCTAGGATCCCTCGCTCACTGCTGTCATTTCCGCTGCTGCGAGATGCATAAAGTTGAAGGTCAGTCTTGGGTTTTTTTGTCCACCAAATATCACCGCAACTCAGCAGGCTTTTAAGCCTGTTCTTCCCCGATTCAATATGTCAGGGAGTACTTAATATACCTAATTGTCAATGGGCTTTTTCTTCCCTTATTTGGATTTAAAGTTGGTGAAGAGAGCAGGAGAATTCTATCTGTAGGGCATGGTGGAAAAGACGAAATTGATCAAAAATGGGTGCGCAAACCTGGAGAGGGAGCTAACGCAAGCTAAAAAGAGCTAATTAAAGTCTTTCACAGCTATAGAAGGGCTACTTATGTTAGCAGAGTTGTTAGATAACATTAGCAAGTGTAGCTGACAAATCCTGCTTTTCTATGGAGAATCCTGGGATCCTTCATTTCCCTCCTCTTGAAAAAAGAACTGAGGGAAGGAACAGAATGCTGGCAGGAAATCACTTATCCCGCCCTCCCGTCTGAACTACAACAGCCCTGACCCCCTCCTGCTGATACCTGGCAAGTTCTTCAGTATTTTAAGACAAATGAGTACAGACTACAAACTCATACATTCACCCAGAAAATAGGATATGATAGATGCCAGCAGAATAAGCTTACAAAGTTTCTGGTTACAGGTAGAAGGTACTTAGTCACTTGCCTCCCTTGCACAGGGAGAGGGCATGAAGGCTCTGGACTGCAGGGACTTGTGGCTGTAGACCCACAGTGCACAGAGATAGGATAACAGAACAAAAAGACAAAGAAAGGAAAAAATATCTCTACAGAAGATCCCCTAAAAATACCAATGCATTGCTAGTCTTGCTTTGCCCAACCCTTAACAGGGCAGAGCTTACTACTACTACTACTATTTAGCATTTCTATAGCGCTACAAGGCGTACGCAGCGCTGCACAAACATAGAAGAAAGACAGTCCCTGCTCAAAGAGCTTACAATCTAATAGACAAAAATAAAGTAAGCAAATAAAGTAAGCCTAGACAGGGCAACCACTCAAAATATGTATACATGCACATAGTCTGGCCAGGGTAACATGTGAAACCTATACAGAAAGGAATGCTTCTCTCCCTCACTAGGGATAGGGGGTGAAGGCCTCTAGATGTAGCCAGGGGTTCAGTAACAAAGCAGTGTAAACAAGGTATGTCACATAAGAAAAATAGATGCGAGGCCAACAGTAAAGCCCAATTCTCAACCCATGTGGATCCAACTTCAATGATAAAAGCAGGTTTGTTCCATTCTGCATCACTGTACTTTTAGGGAAACGAAGGAAGGGGAATGAGGCAGTAGGTATATGCATTCTTTTCATTTTTTAAATATCACACCATGAAGGTAGAGAAAAGGACTGGGGTACAGTAGCCTTTTTTAAAGCAGATATTCAGTTAACTTCAGGATGTCTCTCTGGCTTCTTTTTCCATCTCCCACATCTGACTGGTTTCTCTAGAACAGACAGCAGAAAAGAGAGAAACATCATCATAGAAGTGCTTCTACTGTGATCCTGTTAATGTCTCATGGAGCAACTGGCACCAGGTGTGACAGAGGCAGCCATTGAAAGATAAAAACCTTTGCCCTATTTCTGTAATCAGAAACAACCAGCCAGTTTTACCCTTTCTTCATCACACTAGCTGTGTGTGTCATTTCTTCATCCCAGCAGGCTTGGCTAATTCTAGGTCTGTATAGGTCCCTGTCATGAGATCTTCCAGCCATGGCTTCATGAAGCAACACCAGTCTAAAGGCAGCCCTGGCATTATAAATGTGTCTTACAGGAGGCATCCTTTCAGCTGTAGGACTAATACTGGGCTCCTTGCAGTCTACACATGATTGTTGAGGTAGGAAGGAATGTCCAAGACTACCAATACAATTAGGGATCAAAAACCTAAAAGCTCAACTAGAAAGACAGTAACTTAAACGAGAAAAATACAAGAAAGAATTCAATTTGTATGTGTAAATATTTTTCATTCAAAATACTAAGTTGCCTGTTTACTAAAGTGTACTAAGCTGTTAGAGCAGGAGAATGATAACTTACTATGCTGCCATCATGATGCACACTAATTTACACAATAACTGCATGACATGTTATTTATTTATTAGGATTTATTTATTGCCTTTTTGAAGGAATTCACTCAAGGCAGTGTACAGCAAGAATAAGTCAAACATAAGCAATAGACAATTACAGCAGTAAAAATATTCAAACAACAAAGCGAAGATACTTACCTATAAGCAGATATTCTTTGAGGATCAGCAGGCCTTATAGTCTCACAAGTAGATGCTGCAGTGCCCAGTCCAGAGCTTGTAACAAGCTTTAGAGAGCACTGTAGAGCGCGAGACACGCTCCACCACACATGCATGAGTGCATTCCCGCCCGCCACAAGAGCGCGGATACTACAGCATGAAAAAATAAAATAATAGGAGACAAGAGTGGAGGAGTGGCCTAGTGGTTAAGGTGGTGGACTTTGGTCCTGAGGAACTGAGTTCGATTCCCACTTCAGGCACAGGCAGCTCCTTGTGACTCTGGGCAAGTCACTTAACCCTCCATTGCCCCACGTAACCCGCACTGAGCCTGCCATGAGTGGGAAATGTACAAATGTACAAATGTACAAATGTAACAAAAAAAAAAACTCCAAGGGGAGAAGGGAGGGATTGTGAGAACATAAGGCCTGCTATCCTCGGAGAATACCTGCTAAAAGTAAGCATCTTTGCTTTCTCTGAGGACAAGCAGGCTTACTTATTCTCACATGTGGGGAATCCATAGCATGTATACATATTTTGAGTGGTTGCCCTGTCTAGGCTCTGCCCTGTTTTGGGTTGGGCAAAGCAAGACTGTAGCAATGCATTGGTATTTTTAGGGGATCTTCTGTAGAGATTTCAGCAAAGTCTTCCCCACAAGAGGAATGGTAGGTTATGCATACAGTGATTCAGTTGAGTGGCAAAGAGATCCAGCGAGAGGGTGTCCCATACTTGGAAGATCTCACAGACATAGCATCCAGGCTCACTAAAAACACCATTGGTAAATTGGGCCTCACAATGTCGAGGACATAACTCAGATCAACCTGAAACTATATACAAACTGAGTGCAAGTGCAGTCTAGAACAAAATTAATTGGGCCTACGGGGGTGGAGTTGAATTCTAGACCCCAAACAGATTCAGCAATGCTGTCTGCCCAAACCGACTGTCGCATAGGGTATCCTGCTCCAGCCAGTAATGAGATGGACTGAAGACCACGTCGCAGCCTTGCAAATTTTTTCAATGGAGGCTGACCTCGTGGGCTACCAACGCAGCCATGGCTCTGACATTGTGAGCCTTGAAATGACCCTCTAGTCAGCCCAGCCTGGGCACAAATGAAAGAAATGCAATCTGCCAGCCAATTAGCGATTGTGTGTTTTCCCAATTGCGCCCCCCCCCCCCCCCATCCTGTTGGGATCAAAAGAAACAAGAAGTTGGGCGGACTGTCTGTGGGGCCTTGTCCGCTCCATGTAATAGGTCAATGCTTGCTTGCAGTCCAATGTGTACAAGGTACTCTTGCAGGATAGGCATGAGGTCAGGGAAAGAATGGTGGCAAGACAATCGAGTAGTTCAGATGGAACTCTGACACCACCTTAGGCAGGAACTGAGGGTTCGTGCAGAGGACTACTCTGTTGTGATGAAACTTAGTAAAAGGAGCATCCACCACTAGAACCTGAAGATCACAGACTCTATGAGCTGAAGTAACAGCCACCAAGAAAATGACCTTCCAGGTCAAGTACTTCAGATGCGACCTTCCAGGTCAAGTACTTCAGATGGCAGGAAGTCAGTGACTCAAAAAGAGTTCTCATTAGCTGGGTGAGAACAATGTTGAGGTTCCATGACACAGGTGGAGGCTTGGCAGGGGGCTTTGACAAAAGCAAACCTCTCATGAAACAACCAACTACAGGCTGTCAAGAGATGGGCTTACCTTCTACACGTTGATGAGTACTAATTGCACCGAGGTGAACCCTTACAGAGTTGGTCTTGAAACCAGACTCAGAGAAGTGTAGAAGGTATTCAAGCAGGGTCCTGTGTAGGGCAGAAAATAGGAGCTAGGGCCTTGCTCTCAGATCAATGCCGAGGGAAACCATCCTGAACTTTTTTTGACAAGGAATTTGTTCAAGGCCCTTAGGTCTAGGAAGGGACAAATACCCCTGTCTTCTTCTGCAGAAATAAGTACTTGGAATAGAATCCTAGCCCTTCCCCACCGGTGGAACTGGCTCGACCACATGGGACTTTAGAAGGGCAGAGAGTTCCTCTGCAAGTACCTGCTCATAATGTAAGCAGAAGTAGTGAGCTCTTGGTGTGCAATGTGGAAGATTTGGAAGCCAATTCTGGAGGAATCCAAGGCAGACAATTTGAACAACCTACCTGTCTGAGGTTACAAGGAGCCACCTTTCGTAGAATAGCCTCCCCCTGACTGGCAAGTCATCCAGTACAGACTTTTACTGTGGCTATGTTCTGCTGGAGCCAGTCAAAAGCTCGTCCCTTGCTTTGACTGGGGAGCAGCAGGGGGCTTAGGTGCAGGCTGTTGACGAGAACGAGAACACTGGGGCTGAGCCTGAACAGGCTGCCAAGAGGTGGCGTACCTACATCTCTCTGTGAGTAGTAGGCAACCCTCTTCGACTTGCCAAAAGGCCTCCTAGATGAGGAGGCTCATACAGAAGGCACCCAGTGGGAGAGAATAGAGATGGTATCAGTGTGTTTCTTGATTTGGTCAGCAACCTCCTCAATTTTCTCTCCAAAAAGATTATCCCCCTGGCATGGGGCATCTGCAAATCTCTGCTGAACAGACTGTTCTATGTCAGAAACACGCAGCCATAAGAGTCTGTGAATTGCTATAATTTGAGCAAAGATCCTGGATGCCACGTCAAAAGTGTCATAGGCACCCCTGGCCAAGAACTTACGACATGCCTTCTGCTGCTTGCCCAAATAGCATACTGACTCGGCCTCCTCCGGTGGGATAGAGAACACCGAGTCCAACAGCTTATGCACTGAGTCCTGCAAGTACACACTCATAAAGAGCTGGTATGATTGGATACTGAACACAAGCACTGAGGCCTGGAACATCTTCCTGCCAAGAGTCCAAGGTCCTGGCTTCTCTGCCTAGAGGCACTGAGGTATAGTCTCTAGAACTTCTGGTCCTTTTGAGAGCGGATTCTACCACCATGGAATTGTAAGGCAGGGACCAACAGAGAAGACTCCCAATTCCTATTGAAAACTTCCTTGAGTACCTCGTGGAGAGGGACAGTCAAAGTCTCCCTAGTAGGAGACTCGTAGTCCAGGACCTCAAGCATCTTAGCCCTGGGTTTGTCCTCCACTTTCAAATGAAATGGAATAGACTCAGCCCTTTCCTTTACAAAAGAAGGGCTCTCCAGAGGAGACTTTCTCCTTTCAAGTGAAGGGTTCAGAGGGCATGCCGTAGGACACATCCTCCAAAAAGTACCTTGGATCCTCCTCTGACATCCATAAGCATTCCTCGTCAGTGTCAAACTTCTCGTGGGAGGGGCGAGACCGAGCCTGCCTTGACTTAGATGAGCCATGACCCCGAAGGGGGGGGGGGGCAAGAAGTCAGCTCCTAGCTCGGCTCCAATGAAGCTTCCTCCACTGACATCAAGAGGTACTGGCTTGGGTGGCAGTTGATGATGGTGCCGCAGCATAGGCGCAAGCAACCCCGATACTGACATGCACCATTACAAAAGGACGTCCACCAGCTCAGGGATCAAGGCCCAGATGCGCTCATCGAGGGCAGACACTGGGAAAGACTGGGGTGCCAGCTCTGAGACAGGCTGCAGAACTGATGGGGCCAAGACGGGAGTCAGAATCTGGCTGCCTGCAGACAGACACATCAGTACCTCCTGGAGAGAGGGGGAGTGATAGTCCCAGAACTGATGCTTCTAGGATGCCGAATCCCTTGACACCCTGAAGTTACCAGCACTATGTGTCGAGGACAACCGATGCTTCTTGGCCTTCACCCGAAGATTTGTGTCAAGACTACTGGGTGCCAATGAGGACGTAGTTGGATCCTCACATCACCTCAGGCTCAGGTCTGATACTGGTTGGTCCAGGGGGCCCTGTCCAGAAGCCGGTGTCGACAGGTGGAGACCCACCCTACTCACTACTGCTTCCAGTGACTATGGGTCTCGAAGCAGCCACATGGACCGATACTCCTGATGCAGTCTTCGGCATTGATGCAGACGCCACCGACCTGGATGCCAACATCAAGGCCTCGGACCTGGCTCCAAAGATTATCTCTGGCAACCTGAGTCCTCTTGTTCATCCAAAGACAAAAAGCACAGTTGGCAGGGCTGTGGTTGGGCCCGTAACACTGAAGACACCAAGAATGGGTGCTTTGCCAGAGATCGTCCAATTGCCCCGGGAACAGCGCTTAAAACTAATGGGAACTTTAGTGGACATGGAAGGAAAAACGTCTGACGCCAAATCAAAGGACGCAATGGTGCCTGAAAACAGGGACAAGGCACCACGAAAAAAATCATGGGAAAGACCCAACCGGAGACTAGGCCTAAATGCGGCCTAAGTCACTGAAATAGAAAAGAAACTTAAAAATTGGGGGAAAAAAATTAAGAAAAAAACAGGAAGAGAAGGGAAAAGCCTGACAAGGCACAGCAAATTGACATAAAAGACTCAAAAAGGCACAAAGAGAAGGTCTTCTGAACCGGATGCAAGGAGAAACTACAGACAGTCCTCTCCTCACTGCGGTAGAAAAACAACTGTGATAACTGCATCCTCGTGGTGGGCGAGAAAGTACTCACGCATGCGAGGTGGAGAATGTCTCGCATTCCACAAAGCTCTCTAAAGCTTATTATAAGTTCCAGACCGAGCACCACGTTACCCACTTGTTAAAATAGATAGGCCTGTTTGTTCTCGGAGAATACAAAGTATAGCCCAGTGTGCCCCACATTATAATGTCAACACAATACACAATAAAACATAAAAAATAAGACACAGAGAGAGAGGGAAAAGAAAGCAGGACCTAGTTTAGTATTAAGGAGGGAATAAAAAGAGAGAGAAAAGCAAGCATTATTAACTAGTTGCCATAGTGTACAACCCTTTTCCCATAGTTTTAAACTGAAGTTTTCTCTAGAAATAGGCACTTTCCCCATAGTTTTAAACTGAAACCTTTTCTAGAGGGAGAAACTTTACAGCCAAAAACTCTTGTTCTGAAAGGCAGTTATTTTCCGTTCTTTGGCTGCTGGAGAGGTAGCACATCCAGTGACCTCAATTAGGTGTTAACTAAGTTGTGAGGAAGTAGAATATTTGCATAGGTTGCTGAGTTAGCTTCAATGAGCCTGTTTAAAAAAGGCCCCTTAGATTCAAAACTACATAAAGAGAAAATGTCCCACTGAACTTTCTTTCTGAGAAGTTCTGAGAGAAGAGGACATTTCTCTGGTAAGTGAACACTATTTTGCTTTGTGCTTTGCGAACTTAAAGATTGGGGTTTAAAGGAGGTTAGTGTTAGGCAAAATAAAAAAATATATAAAAAACACATTTTAACAACTAATCTCCATAGTCTTTTCCACTTAGTTTTAAAAGCCTTGTACCACAGCATTAACAGATAGAATCTAGCAGGCACTGCAGAACCTAGTTTAGTCTTCCCACCCAGCCCTAGGACAATTCTTCATTTATAGTCAGTTATTGTAATTAGGGTAACATACAAGGAGTGTTCTTGCAGAGTTTTAAATACATTTCATTACCATCTAAGAAGGAAACACTAAATAAATTACACAATATACTATATAAACTAAAAGACAAATTTATACTAGGCTAATATCCTTAATACTGTAGCAAGTTTTAAATTATTGAAAAACTCAAAACAATAAGATGGAGACAGCAGTCCAGCAGAAAGAGGGGTGCTATCCAGTCTTTTCCATTGAGTGTCACATGTATGATTACCTCCCAGTTGGTGAGATGTTATATGTGTGTGCCCGATGCAAAGAGATCCTAGCTCTCAGAGAACGTGTCCGTTCTCTTGAAGCTAGAGTAGCAGACTTGGTGGAGCTGAGGGAGACAGAGAGGTACATAGAGGAGACCAACAGGGATGTTGTAGAGAAGTCCCACCTCCAGTCTGGTAGCTCCTGTGCTACCTTAGAGGAGGGAGGTCTCCTAGAAGGACAGCATCACCCTGGTGAAGTAGGAAGTACTCCTGTAGCCAGGACTTGCCCGCCAAGGGATGTACTATCCTCTCGCACCGAGGATATGTCTCCAAGTGCTGCCCGGGAAGGAAAGGTTAGGACAGCTGTTGTAGTTGGTGATTAGATCTTTAAACACATAGATTGCTGGGTGGATGGTGGACGTGAGGATCGCCTGGTGACTTGCCTGCCTGGTGCGAAGGTGGCAGACCTCACACATCACCTAGATAGGATTTTAGATAGAGCGGGGGAGGAGTCGGATGTGGGTACCAATGACATAGGAAAACGTGGGAGAGAGGTTCTGGAAGCCAAATTTAGACTCTTAGGTAGAAAGCTCAAATCCAGAAGCTCTAGGGTAGCATTTCCTGAAATGCTACCCGTTCCACGTGCAGGGCCTAAGAGACAGGCAGAGCTCCGGAGTCTCAATGCGTGGATGAGATGATGGTGCAGGGAGAAGGGTTATAGATTTGTTAGGAAATGGGCAACATTGTGGGGAAGGGGGAGCCTATTCCGAAAGGATGAGCTCCATGTTAACCAGGGTGGGACCAGGCTGCTGACATTGGCATTTAAAAAGGAGATAGAGCAACTTTTAAACAAGAAACAGGGGGAAGGCCGAGAGTCGCTCAAAAGCGCATGGTTCGGGATAAGGTATCTTTCAAAAATATCACCAAAACAGGGAAGATAGGGTATCCTGATAGTGAGGTTGCAAAAGAGACCATAGTAGATCAGGTGTCCTTAAATTAAAATAAAAATCAGACAAAAGATTGCAAATTAATACTATCAAATGCTGAGCCTCATGTAAATAGGAACAACAAACATAATTTGAAATGTCTATATGCAAATGCCAGGAGCCTAAGAAACAAGATGGGAGAGTTAGAATATATTGCACTAAATGAAAAATTAGATATAATAGGCGTCTCTGAGACCTGGTGGAAGGAGGATAACCAGTGGGACACTGTCATACCGGGGTAAAAATTATATCGTAGTGATAGGGTGGATCGAATTGGTGGAGGGGTAGCATTGCATATTAACGAGAGCCTTTAATCAAATAGATTGAAAATTCCGCAGGAAACAAAACACTTCTTGGAATCACTATGAATTGAAATTCCATGTGTAAAGGGGAAAAGGATAGTGATACGAGTGTACTACCGTCCGCCTGGCCAGGATGAACAGACGGGTGCAGAAATGTTAAAGGAAATTAGGGACGCAAACATACTGGACAACACAATAATAATGGGTGATTTCAATTACCCCGATATTGACTGGGTAAATGTAACATCGGGCCACGCTAGGGAGGTAAACTTCCTTGATGAAATCAAGGACTGCTTTATGGAGCATCTGGTACAGGAGCCGACAAGAGAAGGAAAAATTCTAGACTTAGTCCTTAGTGGAGCACATGATCTGGTGCGGGAGGTAATGGTGCTGAGGCCACTTGATAACAGTGATCATAATATGATCGGGTTTGATTTTAGCTTTGAAATAAGTATACATAGGAAATCAAATACGTTAGTGTCTAACTTTAAAAAAGGAGACTATGATAAAATGATAAGAACAGTGAAAAAAAATTAGAGAAGCAGCTGTGAGGGTCAAAAATTTACATCAGGCATGGATGCTGTTTAAAAACACCATCCTGGAAGCCCAGGCCAAATATATTCTGCGTATTAAAAAAGGAGGAGGAAGACCAAACGACAGCCAGCGTGGTTAAAAAGTGAGGTGAAAGAAGCTATTAGAGCTAAAAGAAAATCCTTCGGAGAAGGAACCGACTGAAAATAATAAGAAACAGCATAAGGAATGTCAAGTCAAATGCAAAGCGCTGATCAAGAAGGCTAAGAGGGGCTTAAAAAAAAAAAAAAAAAAAGATTGCGTTGGAGTCAAAAAAACATAGTAAAAATTTTTTTAGCTATATTAAAAGCAGGAAGCCACAAAAGAATCGGTTGGACCGCTAGATGACCGAGCAGTAAAAGGGGTGATTAGGGAAGACAAAGCCATAACGGAGAGATTAAATGAATTATTTGCTTCGGTCTTCACTGAGGAGGAATTGGGAGAGATACCGGTGCTAGAAATGGTATTCAAAGCTGACGAGTCAGAGAAACTGAATGAAATCTCTTTAGACCTAGAGGATGTAATGGGGCAATTTGACAAATTGAAGAGTAGTACATCTCCTGCATTCATTCCAGAATACTGATAGAACTGAAAAATGAACTTGCAGAACTATTGTTAATAATACGTAATTTATCCTTAAAATCGAGCGTGGTACTGGAAGATTGGAGGATGGCCAATGTGCCGATTTTTAAAAAAGGTTCCAGAGGAGATCCGGGAAATTATAGACGGGCGAGTCTTACGTCAGTGCCGGGCAAAATGGTACAGACTATTATAAAGAAAAAAATGACAGAGCATATTCAAATGCATGGAATAATGAGACAAAGCCAACATGGATTTAGTGAAAGGAAATCTTGCCTCTCCAATCAATAACATTTCTTTGAAGGGGTGAACAAACATGTGGATAAAGGTGAGCCGATTGATATTGTGTATCTAGATTTTCAGAAGGCGTTTGACAAAGTGCCTCATGAAAGACTCCAGAGGAAGTTGGAGAGTCATGGGATAGGAGGTAGTGTCCTATTATGGATTAAAAACTAGTTAAAAGATAGAAAACAGAGTGGGGCTAAATGGTCAGTATTCTCAATGGAGAAAGGTAGGTTAGTGGGGTTCCCCAGGGGTCTGTGCTGGGACCACTGCTTTTTAACATATTTGTAAATGACCTAGAGATGTGGGTAACTAGTGAGGTAATTAAATTTGTGATGACACAAAGTTACTCAAAATAGTTAAATCGCAGGAGGATTGTGAAAAACTACAAGAGGACGTTACGAGGCTGGGAGACTGGGCGTCTAAATAGCAGATGACGTTTAATGTAAGCAAGTGCAAAGTGATGCATGTGGGAAAGAGGAACCCGAATTATAGCTACGTCATGCAAGGTTCCACGTTAGGAGTCACCGACCAAGAAATGGATCTAGGTGTCATCGTTGATAATAACCAAAACTAATGGAAATTATGGTAACCAAGCAACTCACCGAATACCTGGACAAGTTCACAATACTACATGAATCACAGTCAGGATTTTGATCCAACCATAGCACCGAAACAGTGCTAACCACTCTCATAACCAAATTTAAGCAACTAATTGCAACTGGGAACAATGTACTACTCCTACAATTCGATATGTCCAGTGCATTTGACATGGTCAGCCACCAAATACTCTCGAACATCCTAGACTACGTCGGGATTGGAGGAAGCGTACTAAGGTGGTTTACAGGTTTCTTAACAACAAGAACTTATCAAGTGACCTCCAAATCAAAAACATCAACGCCATGGAAACCTGAATGCGGAGTACCACAAGGATCACCGCTCTCACCAACTCTTTTCAACCTAATGATGGCACCATTAGCCAAATCACTATCCGACCAAGGACTTAACCCATACATATATGCAGACGATGTCACGATATACATCCCGTTCAAACAAGACATAACCAAAATCACAAATAAAATTACACACAAAGCCTCCAAACAATGAACTCATGGGCGGACGCATTCCAACTGAAGCTGAACGCAGAAAAAACACAATGTCTCATCCTGTCCTCACAATACAACACAGACAAACCCAACACCATAAACACCCCAGACTACAGCCTGACAATTCTGGGAGTCACAATTGACTGAAATCTTACATTTGAAGACCACGCGAAAAATACAGCAAAGAAAATGTTCTAGTCAATGTGGAAACTTAAAAGAATCAAACCTTTCTTCCCTAGGGAAGTATTCCGCAGCCTAGTTCAATCAATGGTGTTATCTAGACTACTGTAACGCCATCTATGCCAGATGCAAAGAGCAAATCATTAAGAAGCTTAAAACCGCTCAAAACACAGCAGCCAGACTCGTATTTGGGAAAACAAAATACAAAAGCGCCAAACCCCTAAGAGAAAAACTACACTAGCTCCCATTAAAAGAACGAATTGTGTTCAAGGTTTGCACCATGGTCCACAAAATCATTTACGGAGAAGCCCCGAACTATATGTCAGACCTCATAGATTTACCTAGGAGAAACGCAAAGAGATCATCACGCATATACCTCAATCTCCACTATCCTAGCTATAAAGGGCTAAAATATAAATCCACATACGCGACCAGCTTCTCATACATCAGCACGCAGCTATGGAACGCACTACCGAAGGCCATAAAAACAACGCAAGACCTAACCATCTTCCGAAGGCTAATGAAAACAGATCTATTCAAGAGGGCATACCGTAAACATCCATCTTAAATACTAATTAATAATACTACACACGAGCTACACAAAACCGAACTCTTATCACATGACAGACATCACCACACTAAACCTTATGTAAAACAAGATCTCTCTACAGTCGATGACCTAAAGTAGATTATAATGCAATT
Organism: Microcaecilia unicolor; assembly: GCF_901765095.1. Taxonomy (NCBI): domain Eukaryota; kingdom Metazoa; phylum Chordata; class Amphibia; order Gymnophiona; family Siphonopidae; genus Microcaecilia; species Microcaecilia unicolor. Next base: position 237,492,748 of record NC_044034.1, read on the forward strand.
TATCACTCTGAAACCTTCAGGCTATACCATAATTATTCTTCTATACCATGTATGTATGCACATGGTATATACATATATATATATATATATATATACATACATATATATATATATATATATATATATATATATATATACACCATGATCTACTCCATATATGTTATGTTCCATGTATGTTATCATGTATTGTGAAGAATAAGGGGCTGTCCTATCCTGGGTAGGCCACTAGGTGGTGCTGTTCCTATAGGAATGGGGGAAAATGCTTATGCTTAGGATGAGTTACTAGAGGGAGCCAGTAGGGGGAAGGTCCAGGTGGAGGTCGCTAGGACCTGGGAGAGTCCTGGGTTGGAAACAGGTGAAGGTTGTTATGGGCTAGATCCTGCCTGGAATTAGGGGGAAGAGCCTAAAGGGGTGTAGAAGCTAGTCACCCATTTTTATACCTACCTGAGTTTGGAAAGGAGAAAGAGAAGAGAAAGGAACTGGAGAGCTGGCAGCTGAGGAAAGAGGATTCCCTGAAGGTACTGGCTGGGCTCTAGAGAGACTGTTGTGTTAATCTGTTGTATATAGAACTGTGTAAGAAGACCAAGGAACTAGCAGCCAGGGGCTGGAGGACAGAAGGCTGTTAGCACTGAGCCCAGGTGTCTATGGGTGTGAGGTTCAGTGGGAAGATCTGTGAAAGTGTTTGAAGCTTGTGATAATGTTTTAAGCTGGAAGAAGGGAAGTGTTGTAAGCTGGAAGAAGTGTGCCCCAGGGGGCTGGAATAAAGAGCTGCTTGGTGAATATGCTGTGTTGAACGTGTGCGATTTGCATCTAATCTGCATATTTCCTGCAAGCTCACCCTGAGTGAAAAAAGGGCCCAGGATCTTGAGGTTGGAGTGTTCAGGATGCTGGGAAGAGACCGGCTGGAGTCCTGCTCGGGAGCCAGAGGCCAGTGAGGCCTGCTGGAGAGCGGGCGGAGAAGCCTCGTCTTCACAGTATGTATGCACCATATAAGTTATGTTCCATGTATGTTATCATGTATTTATGCACCATACGCAATAACCTTTGCAATTCTACTACCCGAAATGGCATTCGCCATTACGGCAAATGTAAGCCACATTGAACCTGCAAATAGGTGGGAAAATGTGGGATACAAATGCTACAAATAAATAAATATGTTGAAACCTTCTGCTCAGTGTGCTGCGGCAGCTAAGAAAGCAAATAGAATGTTAGGTATTATTAGGAAAGGAATGGAAAACAAAAATTAGGATGTTATAATGCCTTTGTATCGCTCCATGGTGTGACCGCACCTCGAATATTGTGTTCAATTCTGGTCGCTGCATCTCAAAAAAGATATAGTGGAATTAGAAAAGGTGCAGAGAAGGGCGACGAAAATGATAAAGGGCATGGGACGACTTCCCTATGAGGAAAGGCTAAAGCGGCTGGGGCTCTTCAGCTTGGAGAAAAGATGGCTGAGGGGAGATATTTTATAGACCTCTATCATGAGTGGAGTGGAACGGGTAGACATGAAGCGTCTGTTTACGCTTTCCAAAAATACTAGAACTAGGGGGCATGCGATGAAGCTGCAAAGTAGCAAATTTAAAACGAATTGGAGAAAATGTTTCTTCACTCAACGTGTAATTCAACTCTAGAACTCGTTGCCAGAAAATGTGGTAAAGGCGGTTGGCTTAGCAGAGTTTTAAAAAGGTTTGGACGGCTTCCTAAAGGAAAAGTCCACAGACCATTATTAAATGGACTTGGGAATATATTTCTGGGATAAGCAGCATAAAATATTTTGTACTTTTTGGGGGATCTTGCCAGGTATTTGTGACCTGGATTGGCCACTGTTGGAAACAGGATGCTGGGTTTGATGGACCTTTGGTCTGTCCCAGTATGGCAATACTTATGTACTTATGAACTTTAGATGGGAAATTAACCTCGTAAAGATCATCTAGATGTCGCGTCAGATTGACCCCCAGATAACAAATGTATCGTGGTGCCCAGAGAATGGGGAAAAAGAGGCTGCAACAAGGCCAACTGTTGGTCAGGGAGATATATATTCAAAGCCTCCGACTTGCTCATATTGATCTTGAAACCAGAGAACTGGCCATACTCTTGCAAAATGGAAGACACTGCTGGGAAAGAGATATTCGGCTTCACTAGTGTTAAAACTATATCGTCAGCAAAAAGGAGAACCCAAGACTCGATCTCCCCATGCCGCAATCCCCTAATATCTGGGTGTGCACGGATTCAGGCAGCCAAAATTTCAATAGCCAGTGCAAAAAAGAAGTGGAGACAGGGCACAGCCCTGTCGCATGCCCCCCGAAACAAGAAGAATGGAGAACACTGGCCATTAACCCACCAAAGGGAGATGAGATGAAGCCAATAGCAATCCTATCCAGAACAGCAAAAAAAAAAAAAAAAACAGCCAATGCACCCTATCAAACACCTTTTCAGCATCAAGTGATAACAGGCACAAAGGGGTCCCACTAGCCTGAGCACAATGTAAAAGATGAAGAGCTCTACGTATATTATTGTAAGTTTGGCACCCCTGAATAAAACCAGCCTGGTCCTTGTGGATCAAGAGTGAAAGATATGCTGCAAACAAGAGACTAAAATATTGGTAAAGCTTTTATAATCAACCCCCAAAAGGGAAATAGGCAGATAAGAACTACATAATTGAGGACTGTTACCAGGTTTAAGCAAAACCGTTATAGTAGCAAAGTTCCATGTCCCTGGGAGCGGTTGGCCCTCATTGAAAGAATTAAGCACCCATAGGAGCAGCAGAGCCAAAAACCTACCAAAGATCTTATAGAATTTATTAGTAAATCCATCGGGGCCTGGAGCCTTATTAGGGGGCAGTGCACAGATCACTTGATAAATCTCATCTAGTTCTATGGGTCTAGAAAGCATTTGTTGGGCTCCCTCCAATAGCCTGGGTAGAGCAACATGGTCTAAATAGGTAGAAATAGAGTCCCCAGAAAGATGGATATCTGGAGTATACAGCGTTTCATAGAACTGCCAAAACAGGGATTGCAACTTGACAGAATCAGAGTGCACCTTGCCATTATCATCTCTAAGGCTAGAGACGTGCTCAACCAACTTGTTTGAGCTTTTGAGTCAACTAGCCTTGTTGACAAATTCAAAATGCAGCTGATAAACCCACTGAAGCTGTTCAGAGATAGATATCAGCCAGCTTCAACAGATATCAGCCAGCTTCAACTCATGTATCTCTTGTCGAAGTTTGTACACTTGGTCTAATAGGTGAGGCTGAGGGGCCCATTGGCAGAATAGGTCTTCCATTCCCACCATTTCCGTAGCAGATCCTCTGCAAGGTATCGTTCCTTTCGCATATGGGCCCTCAATGCAATGAAGTGTCCACAAATAACGGCTTTGAGGCCTTCCCACAAAATACCTGATGAAACCTCTCCATTATCATTCAACTGGATATAATCTTTGAGCTGCGAGACATTTGTCATATCTGATAACAATGCATCATCCAAATGCCAGTGCAGTGGAGCATGCGATGCCAAATGAGAACATAGCTGTAACAGGATCAGGGTATGATCCAACCATGTGTGAGGCACAGAGAACAAGACAAAGAATCGAGGCATCATGCAGCCAAAAATCAATTCAAGAGAAGGAATTATGCACAGAAGTATGAATAATCTCGCTGGACAGGATTGGCCTGCCGTCAAAGGTCTAGCAGCTGCCATCGTGCAAGAAATGTATGTAACAGCTTACGATCACGTTGCACACATTGTACCATAGTTGCACAGTTACCTAGCTGAGGGTTCAAATTATGGTTAAAATCTCCCCCTCATAATAGTGAACCCTCCCTCCTGTGCTTCAAAAGTAGCTGGTCTAGATGATTAAAGAATTCCCTATGGTCTGCATTAGGGCCATATCAATATATATAAATGGCGAGTGTCGTACTCACTAGCAAATGCGCAGTAGAGACCCTCTCTGCCCCGCTCCCGCGTCAATACGTGATGACGAGGGCGGAACAGAGAGGGTCTCTACTGTGCATTTGCGAGGGACACCGCTGTCGCTAATGCTCCCCCCACCCGGAGTCGCCGCTGCCACCCACCTTCCACCCGGTTGGGCCCTCGCTCCGCTATTGAAACAGCGAGGGCACGCAGCACACAGCTCTGCTGTGCTGCCGTCGGCCTTCCTTCTTCTTCTCTGCCTGTGTCCCGCCCTCGACGACGTTACGTCACACGAGGGCGGGACACAGGCAGAGAAGAAGGAAGGCCACGGCAGCTCAGCAGTAGAGCTGTGTGCTACGTGCCCTCGCTGTTTCAATAGCGGAGCGAGGGCCCGACCGGGTGGAAGGTGGGTGGCGACAGCTCCGGGGGGGGGGACGAACTCGGAGGGGGAGCGGCAGCGGCGAACTCGGCGGCAGGGTGGGGGGCCTCTCAACCCCCCCTCCTATACTAGCCCGTTTTTACGGGCTGAACGGCTAGTATGTTTACTAAAGTATACTTCTGACCCCCATAAAGAGAAAGCCAATAGCAAAAAAATCCCCCTTTCTCCCTGATAATCTACGTAATTTGCCAAGTCATTAAAAGCTACCACAGTTAGAAGCAAATTAGAGGAGAGGATATTTACGATGGTGACATAAATGCTCATATACTGATTTTAAATGCGCCTTCTGAACCAGGGCAATATCCACCTTAAGTCGAAGCAACTCCCGAAAAAGGAATTGCCGCTTCAAAGGAGTATTCAACACCCTGACGTTCAAGAGTGCTAACGATATATCAGCCATCTAAGCAAAAATGGAAGAAAATATATCACAGTTAACCCTATGCTCAGTCTCCCCCTCTAGCATCTTCCCTCAACCCGTATAACAGTGCTCCCATAATTTCCCCCACCCCCTCCCTCCCCTTCCCCCTTCATAAATCTGGGACCCCCCACCTGTAAGAGGAGAGGTGTCGAAGGAAGTGTGTCCCAAACTCCCACCCACAGCACAAACTGCAAAAACAGTAAACACTGAACTGAGAAACCCCAACAACCTCTCCATCCTTTTTGGTACCCATTTGTTCCCTCAAAGCTTCAGATATGCTAACCTTGTCAAACTGTTCCAGGCAACCCACTTTAGGATCTGCTCCCTTAAAGCTCTAACAGTGCTAGTAACTAAGGAGTGGTAAACCACATTCAATTAACATGGGTTATACCAACTTTGCCAAGGGTTATCATACGTGGTATCTACTACAGAAAATCTGGAACAAAGCAGGTTATCTTTTAATGAGCAATCGTGTCCATTTTCCATCCAACTAACCAGTAACCTTTCCAATTTCACAATGGCCTGCCAGATAACTACTACTACTACTACTAAACATTTCTAAAACACTACTAGGGTTACGCAGCGCTGTACAGTTTAACAAAGAAGGCCAGTCCCTGCTCAAAGGAGCTTACAATCTAATGGACAAAATGTGCAGACAATCAAATTGGGGCAGTCTAGATTTCCTGAATAGAGGTATAATGGTACAATGGAAGTTTACACATTGGGACATAACTTTACAGGGAAGATGCAAGGCAGAGAGCCATTGAAGAAAACAGGCTCTTTCCATTGCTCCAATGAATTCTCCCTGCCCAGTCAATCTACTTCCCCAGAATCTCAGCGGTTTCCCCCCATTTTCTGAGCTTTTAAATAAACTGAAAAGTGCTCCCCTCTTAACAGGTAATACACTGCCTAATGTTTTGGGTACTGTCATACCTTCTAGAGACTCACCCAGCACTAATCCACTTTGCAGCAGCAGAAAAGACTAATGTTCTAGGCTCAGCAAATGTCTAATTCTAGCAAACCACAGCTTCATTCTGCCAGACTGCTAATCCACAAATCAATCAATAGTACCCAGATAAACAAGAGCACATATTGTAGGATGCACCCGGACTTTGTTTTTCCTACTCCCCATCACTGAGGTGGCAAAAATGAAGACCGGAAGCATACACAGGGGTCAAATGAGAAGCAGCAGTTTAGCATGTAACCATTTTTTAAAACTTTCTCCAGATGAAACAGCATTTCCCCTGCTATTCTCTTTCACTGAATTTTGATGGGAGTTCTTTTCCTCTCTGAATGTTATTATAAACTGTTCTGATCAGGGCAGTCGAAAGACTGAGCCAGGCCAGAACCGTCATCGGCGCCGCAGCCCCCCCCCCCCCCCCCAATCATCATCGACACCCACCCAAAGTATCTTGGATGGCCCCACCAGCTGCAGGCAGCACGGCTCCTTCCTCTGCCCAGCATTGCCTGCCCGTGACTGCATTCCGCAGGTCTCACATGCTCAGTCTCAAAACTGGGCACACGCGGCCTGAGGGACCAGCAGCTGCTAGGAGGGCAATGCAAGGGTGGCCCGGGGCTGGAGTTTTCCCTCCTGCTCCTGTCAGGACACAATCTCCCCCCCCCCCCCGGCGGCTATGGCTCTGATGCCCTGTGAAGGGCGGCTGTATATCAAGCTCCTAATAAACTAAACTTGCTGGGTTTAAGAGTGAACACTTTTTTAAATTAATCTGTAGCATATAAAAAGGAAAAAAATAACCTCTATATTACTGCTAGGAGGAAGACAGTGGGGGAGGGGCAGAGAGGAAGAAATGCACAAATGAATAAAAGCATCAAAAGGCAGCTTGCTAAATTTAAACAAAATATTTCTATTTTATATACCTGAGCTGTACTTGGATAGTGCTTTTATCCAAAGTGGATAGTTTTCAATATATATCACATCTGTTTCCAAAACTGCAGCCAAAGGTTTCCTGCAAAAGATGCAAGTTATTATTCTAAATAACCTCAACTCCCTTCTTCCAAAAACTTTAATGCTCATTTTCAAAGCAGATGGATGTCTCAAAATGGCCAAAACATCCATCTGCTGAAAACATTTTACACTGCAGTTTGTCCAAGTAGCAAGGGGGAGTTGTTGGAGGTGTGTTTTGGGTGGGACTATGGCAGGCCCAAAATTAGGATGTCTTTTCTTTCAGTGATAATGGAATGGAAATAAACATCCAAGGCAATAAAGAAGGATATTTTTATCTAGACCTGTTTCAATCACGTCCAGAATACAAAGAGGTGCTCTGATTGTGCATCTCAACACTGGAGGGATGAAGGCATCAACTCTCCTTAATCTCCCAGTACTGATCCCTCCCACCACCTCTAAGAAGTGATAGTGGCAGTGGATACCAGGCTGTATAACAGCTTCAGGTATTATGGTCATTCCTAACAAAGCAGCAACCAAGTGTAAGAAGCAGCCTAGTGGTCAGTACAGAGGACTCTGTACAGGAATAAGAGTTAAAGTGGGAATTACACCTGAGTCCTGTTGTTCAAATGCAGGAATCCTCCTGGAACACAGAAATACCTACTGTACCTGAATTTATAAGACACCTGCAAGTGTGATGGCTATTGTAGTGGTTTACCTTTAAGTACAGCAGGTTTTTTTTTTTATCTGTTCTTTGAAGGCTCACAATAACATACAATGAAGGTGGGATTTGTACCTTGGTCCCATTGTTTAAAGTCCACTGAACTGACCACTAGGCTGTCCCACTGCTCTGCAGGGATGTCTGTGTGGCCATTTTTGTACAAATGATACCAAACAGATGTTCTTGTGCTTGCTTTTTTGGTGTTCAAATTGAATGTTTCATTCTGGGAAACAGCTGTTCATTTTGAACGTTTTCAATCACAACAATGTCCTCCTTATGTACTGTTGAACAAGAAATCCCATTTTTCTTGTTTGAAAATGGCTGCAAGATGGACATTCTTTTGAAAATGCCCCTTCACATATCAGTGCATAGTTTCACTACATATGCTTTCAAGGGGACTTTAAGCAGGTATCCCTTTTAACAAGCAATGGCATAGCATACTGTATAGCACTGTTAGAGTCAGGCAAGATTCAAATAAAGTCTTACATTGGGTGCTAAATGCTCAAGCGGCTACATTGGTAACCCGTGGAATATCGAATACGATTTAAGATCTTGTACCTGGTTTTCAAAGGGTTAACTGATAGGATGTCAACTGATCTTGCTGCCAAACTAAGGGCTCCTTTTACAAAGCCGAGCTACCCATTCCGGCGTGGCAAATGCAATGAAGTGAATAGGGCTTTGTCTCATTTGCCGCATCAAAATCACTAGTACGGCTTTGTAAAAGAAGCCCCATGTGTGTAACAGCCAAAGAGCTTGTTACGATCCACATATAAAGTTCTTTTTAGCTGTTCCCACTTATCAGGCTGTTCAACTGGAGGAATGCAGGCACTCAATTTCTTATATTGCAGGGTCAAAATTTTGGAACCAGTTCCCTTTGTGTATTAGAGAACTACAGAACATGCATGGTTTCAAGAAATCGCTAAAAACATACCTATTCTGACAGGCATATAATGGAGGCTGATGTCCAGCGACAGAGGATTCTGTGGTAGGGAATCAGTAGTATTTTTAATATATATATTAGGGATGACTTGCATTATTTGTTTTGTTTAGTTTGAGTGTATGCATGTGGATTAGTTAATGTGTTAGTTTTTTGAATTATGCTTCTGTTTTTGTACTCTGCCTAGAAGATTATGGATATGAATATGTTTTTTTTAAAATAAGTGAACTGTATATCTGTAGTGTACTGTTCTAGGCAAAGTATATTGTTCTAGGCAAAGTACAGTGTAGCTTAAACAGCCAGCATAAACCATCCACATGCAGAGGCTTTACCAGGACTATCAATTCTTAAGCAAATCTTCTTTATTGTAGTACTCAGAACAAAGAAAATCCAATTTACAGTTCAGTTGGTTATAAAAGAATTGTGGTCTTCCGCACATAGAGTTTATATCTAGCCACCTCAGAGGCAAGAAGGAGATGGCCAGAACCTCAGACCAGCTGAGATGAAAACATTTAACACTCAAAGGAAAATAAGGGGGAAAACTCAGAGAAAATAAATGGGGACTAACTGGGGGTAATAGTGAAAAGTCTTGATGGAATTACAGTAGATTAAGGAGGGGTCAGCCCCCAAGAACAACTGCTGACCACCAAGGCATACAAGGAAAATTGGACACACACACAGCCCGCAGGGGCTGAGAGGGAGGACTAGCCCTAACTCAGAGCTAACAGCCAATAGGGAAAGCTCACAAGGAGTCAATCACAGGATATTGCAAACTATAGGAAAAGAAGATAATACAAAGTGCTAAGTATTACACAGAAAATTACTCCTGCTGGAATTCTGTGCCAAAAAAAACCTAATAATAATTCCGCGCGTAAAGTTTACAAATTCTGCACACAAAATTTACAAATTCTGCAAGTTTGTCATAATTTAACCAATATTATAGCCCCCCTCCCTGTACACAAATACCATTCATATTTTTCAGCCCCCCCCCCCCCCCCCACACACACTCACACATAGCATCCACATTTTTACACTCTTAATCTTAATGGTAGCTCACAATGATAACTTCTCCCCTTAACTGCTTGTATTTCAAAGCAAGACTCTAAAATATGTGTAAGTAAAAGAAATCCAGAGCAAAACTGGCAATACGATTTGTAGTTCTTTATCAGGTGTGCAAGGATTGGGGAGGTAATACACCCCAAAGGTTACACTTGAGCCTTAAGGGCTTAATCAGGAAATAGAATGGGATACTATAAGCTAATTGGTCAACTGGCAGGGTAACATTCCTTGTCAGCACACATTCGTGAGCATTTTCTGAAGTTGGTCGAACAGACGGGATATTTGGTAATATATGTCTCGCTATAAATGCTGAATTTTTGTCATTTGGTGAGTTAATTTATTATGAAATGGCAAGATTTATCTTGTATTAGTGACATAATTTATGATAATGTTATGTGCACAGGTTGATAGCTCCTGAGGACGCCCTTGTGATGAAACACAAATTTGTGTCAGGCTGGAGAATATTCTTAAGACTGGAGACATTTTCAAGAGCTGGAATATATTCCATGGACTGGAGATGCTTTAAAATAATCTAATGATTTTTGAAGAGTGAATTAATGGACTTCCATGTGAGAAGATTAGATTATTTCTATCAATTGGACAATCGGCTTTGATGCACTTAGGTGGTATTTGCATCTCTAATAATTGAAGGGTTTAACATGGAAGAGCTCTTCAGGTTTTAGGAGCTTGTGAACACTTAGAATAAGTGGAGAGACTGTAGTGCACTTTATATAATGTGATACTTTTGATTTAAAAAAAATTTCAGTTTGTATATTGCTAATTTTGTAAAAATAAAATTATTTTGAACTTTCTATATATATATAGTTTTGAATATCTGTACAAGAAAGTTATTGTATTGGTAGATTCCTAGGTTTGTACTTTTTGTTACAAAACATACACAATCTGGTAAAGGACAACAGACGATAAAATGAAATTAGTATGAGCACAAGAAAAAAGCTAAAATAAATGTTAAAATACTTAAAAGAATAGCTAAAACACTTGACCGAATAGATACACTTTCAAACATTTACAAAAATGCAAAAAAAAAAAAAAACCCCAAAGAAGTCATACTACATAAGACCTGTGGTAAAGTACGCCACAAAAGAGGACCAGGAACAGAAAAAAATCAAAGATCTAAAATCATTCTACCTAATCTGGTAGATTGGTGATACAGCTAATTCTTCTTCTGTGGACCTCAAGCATTCACGGAAGAGACTATCAATAGAAATCAAATAAAATAAAACATGGAAAAGAAAATAAGATGATATCTTTTTTTATTGGACATAACTTAATACATTCCTTGATTAGCTTTCGAAGGTTGCCCTTCTTCGTCAGATCGGAAATAAGCAAATGTGCTAGCTGATAGTGTATATAAGTGAAAACATTCAAGCATTACTATGACAGTCTGACAGGGTGGGAGGATGGGGGTGGGTCGGAGGTATGCATGGGGACATCAAAGCATATCATTGATATTCTAACAGGATGGGTGTGGATAGGTGAGGGGTGGGGTGATCAACAGAGACATACAGCTTTATGGTTTATAATGGGTTAGGAACCCCAGATCCTTGTTAAGTCCTTTCTGTTGGGTGTTAAAATATTCAATCATTCTGACTTCAAAGGTCTTACGTTCTTGTATGGTTTTAAAGTTACCTTTCAATATTCTCACTGTGAAATCACTGGCACAGTGTCCTGGTTCTGTGAAGTGCTGTCCCACCGGGGTGGGGGCCCTACTGACTGTATTGTTCATGTGATGCCTATGTAAATTGAATCCTGTCTTAAGCATCTGGCCTGTTTCTCCAATATAGCATCCTTCGTTACATTTTTTACACTGAATGATATATACCACATTGGAAGATGAGCAAGTGAAAGATCCCTTTATGTTGAATATCTTTCCTTTGTGGATAACTGTGGGGTCCTGTGCTAGCTGACAGTGTATATAAGTGAAAACATTCAAGCATTACTATGACAGTCTGACAGGGTGGGAGGATGGGGGTGGGGGAGACTGTCATAGTAATGCTTGAATGTTTTCACTTATATACACTGTCAGCTAGCACATTTGCTTATTTCCAATCTGACGAAGAAGGGCAACCTTCGAAAGCTAATCAAGAAATGTATTAAGTTATGTCCAATAAAAAAGGTATCATCTTATTTTCTTTTCCATGTTTTATTTTGTTTGATTTCTATTGATAACCTTAAGAGTGGACTAACACAGCTACCACACTCCTCTACAGAAGAGACTAAAACTTTTGGAGACTCATCATGCAACACTTTAAAGAGTCAAGATCTTAAACTGAATTCTACATTTAACATGCAACCAGCATAAGCTTTTCAAAATTGGAGATATGAACATAATATGACAGACCTGACAAAATTATGCCACTCAACTGCCACGGCTAAAATGCACCTGCTTACATTTAAACCTGCATCAGCGGTGTTTTATCAGTATTTACCAATTTAAACAAAATCAGAAGCCCTAGCAATGATACAATTTTTATACATATTTCCAATACCAGTTCTCAGGTATCGTTTTCATTGTTTACATTTCAGAAGCATGCTATAGCAATCCCAAACAGTATAAATGAACATCTGGGTAAATGCCTAGTATTTCACATGGCTTTGAAGACTTTATTCTCTTCACAATTATTACAGAATAATTATCCCATAGAAATACTGGAGAGATAAGACAGTCATGTATCATCAGATACAATCAGAGATGAGAAAATGTGCAGGAAGATAAGCCAACAACCTTTGGTGCCACTAGCATGATGACAGAGAAATTCAAACTGACTTTAGTCAATTGCCTTCCAGTTTACATTTGATATCATATAGCTTACAAACTCCAGAAAGACTATTTTCTCATACAATGCATATATCAAGATGCATACTACCAAAATATCTGAACCACCATAATCTTACAAATATACCCTGACTTAAAATGAGGTTCATTCTTCTAGCACTGTGCAAAAAGCAAATCCATTTGGAAATGCACAGACTCAAAATATTGCTTAATGTAGTATTTTCATAGGTAATTTTACAACTTTTTCCCCCTCACAGTTAAACCCTGTTTGCTCTTGGGAAACGGTTTTTAAAAAATTATCCTATTATATGAGTACATACAAGAGCATGTGGTGACAAGGTGTATTTTATGCAAACCGCATGTAACCATGTTTGGGGGGGTGCATTTTGGATACTGAAAAAGAAGAATCATGATGGTTATGTGTAGCTTATAAAATACATAATACTTCAAGAGCACATACATTTACACCTACGCCCAAGCATGTATAAAATGTATCCAGGTGCATTTTATCCATCCCAATCGCACCTTTCGTGAAGCCCTCTTTTTTAAAAATTGTTGCGTTATTTAAAATGTATTTTTCGCAATTTGGGGGTACTTTTTAGGTGGTCATCATCGATGATGCTTTTGTCAGGAGCACAGCTTTTTTCTTTTTTTTTTTCTTTTTAACAGCAGTATCACTCAGAATTCACTTGGGCACACAGCTAGGCTAGAAAAGCTGCTATGCCAAAAGCAAGAATGGGGGGGAGCTATTTTAGATCTAGTCCTTACTAGAATGCAGAGCATGGTACGATAAGTAACTATGTTGGATCTGCTGGAAAACAGTGATCAAAACATGATCAAATTTGAGCTGATATTTAACACATTTATACCCCACATTTTCCCACTAGTTGCAAGCTCAATGTGGCTTACACAATAGCATGGGTAGGCTACAGTTCAGTATAATATCATTAAACAACGTCATAGTAAAAAAAATTAATCGTAAACATATCGTCTAAGACAACAATGATAATAAAAGATAATGGAAACGCTTTAGGGTCCATAAATTTTTTTGAACAGAAAAGAAAGAAACTAAGTAACGTGTGGATGGTACACCTTCTTGAACAGGGTGGTCTTCAATAATCTCCTGACATTTAGATTGATTGTGAGTTGATTTTAAGAGTTAAGCAATGCATTCCATAGCTGAGTTCCTATGAAGGAGAAGCTTGATGCGTAGGTAGATTTCTGTTTGAGGCCATTGCAATCTGGATAATGTAAAATTAAATAGGATCGGGAAAGACTGGAACTATTTCTGGGTGGTAGATCTATAAGATTTAATATGTATCCAGGAACTTCACCATAAATGATCCTATGAATCAAGGTGCAAATTTTAAAGGCAATACATTCCTTGATGGGAAGCCAATGTAATTTTTCTCGAAGGGGCTTGGCAGATTCGAATTTAGATTTTCCAAAGATCAGTCTCGCTGCTGTATTCTGTGCGGTCTGAAGTTTCTTGATTAGTTGTTCATTGCAGCCTGCATGGATGCCATTGCAGTAATCTAAATGGCTTAGTACCATTGATTGTATTAGGCTGCGGAAAACATCTCGAGGGAAGAAAGGTTTTATACGCTTAAGTTTCCACATTGAGTAAAACATTTTCCTTGTGGTGTAATTTACTTGTGTTTCCAGGGTCAGGTGCCGATCAATTGTGACACCAAGTAGTTTTAAACTATCAGAAATAGGGAGGGAGTAGTTGGGGATATTTAGAGTTGTAAGTTTGAATTTATTATGCTGAGAGGATAAGATGAGGCAATGCGTCTTCTCAGTGTTCAGTTTTAGTTGAAATGAGTTAGCCCTTAGTTATTTGGAATTAAGTCACTAAAGAAATCTATTGTAGCAGCATTCAATTTTCAAAAGGGTGACTGACATGAGGAAAATGGTTAAAAAGAGGCTGAAAGGGTCAGCCGCAAAGGTTAGAACTTTAAATCAGGTGTGAACACTATTGAAAAATACAATCATGCAAGCCCAGACCAGATGTATTTCACGTATTAAAGTTGGAAAGAAGAAACGACTGCCAGCACGGTTAAAAGGTGAAGAGAAAGAGGCTATTAGAGCCAAAAAAGCACCCTTCGAAGAATGGAAAAAGGATCAAAATGAAGAAAATAAGAATCAACATAAGCAGTGTTGAGCTAGATGCAAAGCACTGATAAAAAATGGCTAAAAGAAAATATGAAGAAAACTTGCCATGGAGACAAAAACTCATAGTAAAACCTTTTTCAGGTACATCAGAAGCAAAAAGCATGGAAGGGAATATGTAGTAGCAAGAGGGGCACTCAGAGATGACAAGGCCATAGCGGAGAAACTGAAAGAATTCTTTGCTTCAGTCTTTACGGAAAAAAAGTGTACAAGATCTACCTGTACCAGAAATGATTTTCAAGGATGATAATGCAGAGACACTGAAAGACATCTTGGTGAACCTGGAAGACGTACCGAGGCAAATTGACAAGTTAAAGAATGATATATCACCTGGACTGGATGGCATACACCCCATGGTACTGAAAGAATTCAAACATGAAATTGTAGATCTGTTGTCAGTGATCTGTAACCGGTCATTAAAATCATCCATAGTAGCTGACGAATGGAGGGTGGCCAATGTAACGCCAATTTTTAAAAGTGTTCCAGTAGTGATCCAGGAAATTAGACTGGTGACTTCAGTGCTGGGGAAAATAGTGGAAACTATTATAAACAATAAAATTACACAACACAAACATGGTTTAATGGGACAGAGTCAGCATGGGTTCAGCCAAGGAAAGTCTTGCCTCACCAATTTGCTTCATTTCTTTGAAGGCGTGAATAAACACACGGATAAATGTGAGCCAGTTGATTTAGTGTATCTGAATTTTCAGAAAGCTTTTGACGAAGTGCCCCCCTGAGAGACGCCTGAGCAAAGTAAAAAGTCAAGGGATAGGAGGCAATGTCCTGTGGATTAGGAATTGGTTATTGGACGGAAAACAGAGGGAAGGGTTACATGGCCATTTTTCTCAATGAAGGGTGAATACTGGAGTGCCACAGGGATCTGTACTGGGACCAGAGCCATTTAAGATTTATAAGGATCAAATTTGCAGATGAGACAAAACTATTCAAAGTTGTCAAAACACATGCGGATTCTGAAAAATTGCAGGAAGATCTTAGGAAACTGGAAGACTGGGCCTCCAAATGGCAGATGAAATTTAATGTGGACAAATGCAAAGTGATGTTCATTGAGAAGGATAATCCGAATCATAGTTACCTGATTCTAGAGTCCATCTTAAGAGTCGGCACTCAAGAAAAAGATCTAGGCGTCATTGTAGACAATACGCTTAAATCTTCTTCCCACTGTGCAATGGTAGCCAAAAAAGCAAACAGGATGCTAGGAATTATTAGGAAAAGGATGCAAAATAAGACAGAGAATATTATAATACCTCTATTGCTCCATAGTGCGACCTCACCTCAAGTACTGTGTTCATTTCTGGTCATCGAGTCTCAAAAAAAAAGATACTGTGGAATTACAAAAGGTTCAAAGAAGAGCAACCAAAATGATAAAAGGGATGGAAGTCCTTTCATATAAGGAAAGGCTGAAGAGGTCAGGGCTCTTCAGCTTGGAAAAGTGACAGCTGAGGGGAGATATGATTGAGGACTATAAAATTCTGAGTAGTGTAGAATAGGTAGAAGTGAATCGATTTTTCACTTTTTCAAAATGTACAAAAGACTAGGGGACACTCAATGGAGTTACATGGAAATACTTTTATATTTCAACGGTTTTTATTGAAAACAGTGTACATTGTGTCAACATCAAATATTCAATATGTACAATCAGTCATATAATTCCCTTCTAAACAACCAGCAAACAAATTGGTCCTACTGTTTTCACTTTGTATTCCTTTTCCCCAACCCCCCCTCCCTTTCCCTGTTTCCCCCTACTCCCTAACCTCCCCCCCCCCTTTCTGTTAACTCTCCTAATATTACATGGAAATACTTTTAAAACAAATAGGAGGAAATACATTTTCATTCAATAGTTAAGCACTGGAACTCGCTTGCAAGAGGATGTGGTAACAGCGGTTAGTGTATCTGGGTTTTAAAAAAAGGTTTGGACAAGTTCCTGGAGGAAAAGTCCATAGTCTGTTACTGAGATGGAAATGGGGGACGCGACTGCTTGCCTCAAGATTGGTAGCATGGAATGTTGCTACTAATTAGGTTTCTGCCAGGTACTTGTGACCTCGATTGGACACTGTTGGAAGTAGGATATTGGACTAGATGGACTATTGGTCTGATCCAGTATGTTTATTCTTATGTTCTGAAAAGCTGCTTGTTTAATAGTTTTAAATTGGGTTTGTTTTGTTTACCTTTTAGTTTCACTTTGTTTCTAGTGCTGGTATAAGCTTAAGACATATTTTTAACAGTTTTAAGGTGCCTAGAACATGTCATTTAAAAGAATATGGTTGTTATAAACATTTTTTTAAATGTATGAATTATTCAGTTAATTGACCTGTCCACAGAGCAGTGCTACAGAGCTTTCAGCCTATCATGAACACTGACTGCCCAATTATTTAAAGAGACCATCTCCAAAATGCTCTCCTGTTTTTTCATAGAGGACTTATGAAGGTGTTCAGAGACTCTTTTTTGTGTATTAGCTAGAGGGTCGAACTGATAGATGATTCTAGATAAGTCTCTTTAGTCATGCATTTTTACTCTGGTGGCCATTAAAGACTTTTAACTGTGTGTTCTAGTATACTTGCTTAGATTAAGTTCAGCCTTCTGAAAAACATGTTTTGCTGATGCTATGAAAGTCTGTATAGATGAATCAATTACATTTATACCCTTAAACACATATGAGGTAAGCACCGGATTGTCATACTTCAGGGAGACTTGGAAGGAGAAAGCTCTGTTTTCCCTCGTTATTGCAATAAGATATATTATGCAGCTATAATAAAGAGAGCAATTTTACTGATCCTGTATGGGACAATGTATTTTATTTTCCAAAGATTTATATACCTTTTACTGCTAGTACATTAAAGAAGGATTTAGATCGGTGGTTTTCATCTCAGTCCTCAGGGATGTCCTGGCCAGTTTTTATACCCGCAATGAATATGCATGAGAGATATTTGCATGCAACAGCTGAAGTGCATGCTAAAACATCTGATGCATATTAATTGTGGATATCCTAAAAAACCCAACTGGCTAGGAGGTCCCTAAGGACTAGGCTGAAAACCACTGATTTACATTAACTGTGAAACATTCTGAGGAAAAGGGAACAAAACTTTAAAACAGAGATAGAGCTGCTTTTAAGCAGCATTAGGGGAAAGTCAACAGTGGCTAAAATGAGAGATAAAACTATTTCAGATCTAGTACTAACTGGTACGTGGGACCTCTTTCAAAAGGTATACCCTCATCATTTTGTTGTTGGCTAGCACTGTAAGAGTATGGCTCTAGGCACTTTGGGGTCTGGGAGCGCAGCAGAATGATCTCTTTCTCCCTTCTTTCCTGTTAGAATTGTAGTTCATTGTCAATGTCAATGGGATACTTCTTAACCACTATTTCCACAAAGTAGAGTTCAACACGGTGTATAAAGAAAAAAACACCACCACAGGATTACAAAGACCCACAAAAAATAAAAACCCAATATAAATCTTAACACTTCATAGTACCATCATTACATATATAGCCGCTATAAAGGTGTGTAACATCTTACGGATATCATTTAGTTCTGTTCCATCCGAAAACATAATGGAACAGAATTCCATAGAGGAACATTACAGAGAAAATAGTAACTACCCTCAAAAACACTTTTTTTCTGAAAACAGGGCAGACAACAAAGTTAATTGGTCATGTAACCGAGAAGAATGGTCAAAAATATCTTAGAGGCCATGTCTATCAAAAGCTGAGAGGTGGAGCCATAAATGATCTGAATCAGTAAACAGACTGCTTTATACGTTCATTTACAGGAAGCCAGTATAATTTTGCCATAAGGCTTGAAACGCTAGTGAACTTTATTAACCCTAAAAATTAACCTCACTACAGTTTTCTTAATAAGTTGAAGCTTGCTAAGATATCTAAAACACAACCCTAAATAAAGTATTTTACAACTAGTAAAAAAAGGCCCGTTTCTGAAAGAAATGAAACGGGCGCTAGCAAGGTTGTCCTCTAATGGTAATTATGTTTTTAAGGGAACTGTTAGGAGAGAGTATGTGTGAGAGAGGAAGTATGTGTGAGAGAGGGAGTATGTGTGAGAGAGTGAATGAGTGAGTATGTGTCAGACAGTAAGTATGTGTGAGAGAGAAAGTGTTTGTGAGAGAGTGTGTTATTGAGTATGTGATTGAGAGAGAGACAGAATGTGTGTGTCTGTCTGTGTGAGTGAGAGAGTGTAGTGTGTGTCCCGTGTGCACCAATTATGTTCTCTCCCCTGCATTAATCCATATGCAGCAAACGTCCTCTGTGCCCTGCCCCCTCCATCCATGCGCAGAATCTCTCCCCTGCCCCCTCCATCGTGGTGCAGCAATTCTCCTCTGTCCCTTGCCCTCCCCCCCTACATATGCATCACACCTCCCCCCTCCACCTTCCCCCTGCACCTCCCTCCGAGTTCCAGGCCCCCCTCCCTCCCTTTCAGTTCCAGCCCCCCTCCCTCTCTCCTTTCCCTCCCCCCCTCCCAGTTCCAGGGTCCCATTCTCCCTCCGTCCCTCCCTCCCTCACAGTTCCAGAGTCCCCTCTCTCTCCCCTCCCCCTCCTTCCCAGTTCCAAGTTGTGGAGGAAAGGCTTTAGTACCTCCCGCGTTATGTGTGCAGGAAGGGCTCAGTGGCGAGCTAGAGGTAAAACCGCTCCCGCGTAGCGTGTGGAGGAAGGGCTGAAGTAGCTCCCGTGTTCTGTGTGCAGGAAGGGCTCAGTGGCGAGCGAGAGGTAAAGCGGCTCCCGCGTAGCGTGTGGAGGAAGGGCTGTGAGCTAAACCAGCTCTCATGTTGCGTGTGGAGGAAGGGTTGAGAGCTAAACCGGCTCCCTCTTCTTTTCTTCGCGCGCTTCTCGCCTCCCTGCTTCGAATACTAACATCTCCTGACCAGTGGCGTAGCCAGACTGCCAATTTTGGGTGGGCCTGAACCCAAAGTGGGTGGGCACAAAATTTTCTCTCTACCCCCTCCCTCATCAAAATTTAGTCACACTAATCAGATGCATTTGTCACACAGGGGTAAAGTGCTGCTTTTCAGTGCATCAGGTTTCAGAAAATAATTTATTTAATAGCCTAACACCCTTTTCAATGAGCTTTCAGAGGCCAAAACCTCCTGCCTCAGGTCAGTATAATGCTGTTATGGTATCCTCTCCTGACCTAAGGAAGTATTGGTCTCTGAAACGTTATTAACACAGGTACCATATTACTTGATGCTAAATTAAAAATAAAATTATTTTCTTTACCTTTGTTGTATGGCCATTTACTTTTTCTCATTGTGTTGCTCCCAGTCTCTAGATTCTGCTTTCCTTCATTTTCGCTTAACTCTTCTGCACCATTTGTCATTTTTCTCTTCTTTTTCTTTGCTTTCTTCAATATTTTTCAGCCTCTCTCTCTGTCCACATTTAATTCATTCTTACTATCCATTCTTTAATTTCCTTCATCTACCTATGGCTTTTCATCTTTTTCTCACCTTTGTTCTCCCCATGCCCCTTCCTCTTGCTCTCCTCTTTCTCTCCCCATCCTTCCAGTGTCTCCCCTCTTTCTCTCCCCATCCTTCCAATGTCTCCCCTCTTTCTTTCTGCATCCTTCCATCCAGTGTCTTTATTCCAGCTTCTCAACATCTATTATCCCTACCTCAGGATTAAGATCTAATCACACAGAACCAAGGCCAGCTACTTCATTTGATGGCATGGCTTGTCCTGCAGCCAAAACTTAACACAAGATGAATTTCCTCAGAATGTCATTCAAGTTCTTTTGGCATCCAGGAAAGATTTGACCAAATGATCATATTCGTCAAAATGGTGTACTCAACGCAAACTGGACCCCTGAACCACTCGTAACAAAAGTTTTAGACTATCTCCTTCATCTGTCATGATCGGGACTATCTTACTCTTCAATAAAGGTTCTGCTTGCTGCATTGACAGTATTTCATGATGCAACAGATAACACAAAACACATGCAACATCCTATCACCAAACGCTTCATGAAGGGGTTACTACATCTTCACCCTCCAATTTATACTCCACCCCTAGGATCTCAATTTAGTCCTCAGTGCATTAACTTGGCCACCCCTTGAGCTAATGCCAATGGACACTACAGATCTGAAGTATGTGACTAGGAAAATGGTCTTTTCACTCTAACTTCTGTGAGATGAATAGGGGAAATACAAGCATTGGTATATTACTAGCCATTTACACAAATACTCCACAACAAAGTGTTACTTCATACCCATCTGAAATTCCTACCTAAAGTAGTGTCTCATTTTCACCTCAATCAGACAATACTGCTTCCTGTATTTTACCCGCCACCTTACGCAGACTACTACTACTACTATTTAGCATTGATAAGTCAAAGAAAAATGCATATGTTGGATTGTACAAGAGCGCTTAGGATCTATCCGCAGAGAATATCAACTGACTTCCTCACCCTCTCCCACCCTGCCGCAGCACTTCATTTAATGCTGTCGGCGGTGCTGCTGTTGCACAGTCTCCCACCCCCGCGGCGGCGCTTACACTTTGCAACTCTACAGATGCGGCACCGACGTCAGACGTCCTGCTCCGGGCCTTCCGCGTCCCACCTCCGTGAACAGGAAGTTACATCAGCGCGGCAGAGGGAAGGCCCCGGAGCAGGACGTCGGACGTCAGTGCCGCATCTGTAGAGTTGCAAAGTGTAAGCGCCGCTGCGGGGGGGTGGAAGACTGTGCAACAGCACCGCCGACAGCATTAAATGAAGCGCTGCGGCAAGAGTGGGAGAGGGTAAGGATCTTCTTCTGGGTGGGTGGGCCTGAGGCCAAACTGGGTGGGCCTGGGCCCACCCAGGCCCACCCGTAGCTACGCCCCTGCTCCTGACGTTAGACAAGCAGGCTTCTACTACGGGAGAGTGACGTCAGGAGATAGTTATGGGCGCAAGCAGACACATTGGAACGTTGCAAGAGCAAATTATTATATTAGATAGTCCACATGAGGAAGTATCATCATCTGGACCAGAAGTGTAAATGCCTTCAAGCTACCACAGCTGATTAACCTGAGGACCATGTCAATAAGGAATCAAGAATAATCCCCAATACTAAGATTCTGTCTCAACAGTTAACACCTTATTACTACTACTACTTAACATTTCTATCAGTCAATACCAAACAAGAAGGCACTGTGATGTCTGGATTTTTTATTATTCAACTTTTCAAAATTGTACAGTTCAGACATCCAAGATGGCGACGGTTTAGGTAGCGTTAACGGACGCGCCCGAGACTCGGCCCAACCGAACGCTACTGAGAGCGCCTTACCTAGCTTGTAGATGGGTAAGAGACGGGGTAAGACTCGGGAGGCTCCCTCCGTCCCGAGGGGAGTACCCCAGCTTCAGCAGACGACGCTGGACCGATTTGCGGTGGTGCCCGGTCCCATGTCGGCGTCTACTCCTTCTGCTAGTGCAGACACTTCGGTGCAAGACAGCAGCGTAGACGGGGCTTCCCTCAGCCCCGTCGAGCGTACGGCGCCCCCACAACCCGGAAGGGAGAACTTCCCAGCAAGCCCTGTTGCCTTGACCCACGAAGGAGATCGAGAGGAACAGGGAGGGAGTTTGCGGGAGAGAAGAACTGGAACTGGAAGCTTGGAAGAACCAGAGTCAACAGCTGCTCCTGTAGTCTCATCGAAGACTGTGAGTATCCTGGAACAAGCTTCTAAAGCCTCCCTACCGGCTTGTATTATGGGAGAGATAGAGAAACCTGCCGTAGTGACTTTGGAGTCACTTTGGGACTTAACTTCAAAGACCCAATCTGCACTACAAAATTTAATGCTGAGAAATATGGAGACAATAAAGGCTTTATCAGAGACTGCGCTGATTCAGTTAAAATCTTGTGAAAGCCAAGCATCTCAAGTTAAAAAACTGTCTGAAAGACTGGAGAAAACTGAACTTATGGATCAAATTTTGATAAAAGACAAGAATTTTACCTTGAGGCGCTTGGAATACCTGGAGAACCAATCAAAGAGATTGACATTGCGATTTATTAATTTTCCGAGATCTCCACTGGTTCCTCCAACGCAGATGGTTAAAAAATATCTATCGGAAGTCCTAGGCATGCCTGAGAATTCATTGCCCCCCTTAACTAGAGCTTATTATCTACAGACCGATGTTAGAACATCAGCGGAATTACAAGGGCAAGGTGCAATGAACCTCACCGCATTCCTGGAGTCATCTCTTGAGGTTATAACACAGAAAACTACTTTGTTAGCAACCTTTGCGTTGGAAATGGATAGAGATGCAGTCCTTAGACTTTCGTTAAGACACTTAGATTCGTTATTTATGGGATCAAAAGTGAGAGTTTTCCCGGATTTGTCCAGGGAAACTCAAAAAAGACGCAAAATGTTTTTGTTGTTGCGCCCAAGAGCTTTGGCAATTGGGGCAAATTTCCTTTTGAGATTTCCTTGTATTTGTAGATTAATTTTGCAGTCTAAACAATATCAGTTTTTTGACCCAAAACAATTGGAAGATTTCCTTAAAAGCAGAGAAGAGGTCAATGTACAAGTTTAGTCACTTATGCAACGCTGTATAGCAGGCTGTAAGTAACTCACCTGGGAACGTAGCTACCTATTTGATTTAAACTTTGTGAAATGTTTATTTAAGCAAAGGCATTTTCTAAATCTTTCTTGGATCATTTCTATGATTATTGTGGTCGTTATCAAGGAATATTTATATAATGAATGTTGTTTTTCTGCATTGTATGCTTTATTATTTCTTTTTTTGTGTATTATCACTCATAAATATTATGTTTGGTAAAAGCTTAAATAAAGAATTAAAAAAAAAAAAAAAATTGTACAGTTCACACAATTGCAGCCTCAAGGCTATGAGCTCTCCTGAACAGTGTAATCAAAACTATAACACATAACCATCAGTATATTATTTTCTTCCCAACCCTTCCCACCCTCCCCCACATCCCTCCCCCCTGCCCCCCCCATCCCTCCCCAATCACGAACCTTAGTCTTATTTGGATTCAGCTTTAACTTACTGAAAGACGACCAATCCAAAACCATATAGATCTGTTTACGTTTTAGTGTTATGTTTACTTGTTTATTTTATTCAACGTCTACTAAATAGCAAACTCAAACTTTTTTCCTTTTTTTCTTAAGATGACTGTTTCTATTCAAGAGGAAAGACTTCAGACTCTCGGCCAGCTGATTATGCTTCTAGCTGAACAGCTGACCGAACCACGCAGCGTGTTTTATTTTCTTTCACGTTGGCGAGAATCCTCATTAGTCAAAACCTCTACTTTGAACAACAATCATATTTTTTTGTTATTTATTTCAATTTCTATTTTATTATTACTACTGTACTTAGCTGTGGTTTTTGTGCTGGAATTATTATACTGTCCGTGCCCGATGGCGAGCTCCCGCTTCGCTCTTTGCTTCTTAAGAAGCTGGACTACCTTTCCCTTCACAGCACCTTCTGTAACCGCCAGCTTACTCTATCATGGTCCTTTCATGTAAGCTGGCGGTTACAGAAGGTGCTGTGAAGGGAAAGGTAGTCCGGCTCCTTAAGAAGCAAAGAGCGAAGCGGGAGCTCGCCGTCGGGCACGGACAGTATAATAATTCCAGCACAAAAACCACAGCTAAGTACAGTAGTAATAATAAAATAGAAATAAATAACAAAAAAATATGATTGTTGTTCAAAGTAGAGGTTTTGACTAATGAGGATTCTCGCCAACGTGAAAGAAAATAAAACACGCTGCGTGGTTCGATCAGCTGTTCAGCTAGAAGCATAATCAGCTGGCCGAGAGTCTGAAGTCTTTCCTCTTGAATAGAAACAGTCATCTTAAGAAAAAAAGGAAAAAAGTTTGAGTTTGCTATTTAGTAGACGTTGTATAGAAATATAAGATTTGAGCAAACGCCTAAATTATTGTTTATTTTATTGTAAAATGCCTTGATGGTTCGTCTATAAAGTGGTATATCAAATAAAACTGACTTCAAATCTGGTGTGTAGAAATAACAGCCTCTGCCACAAGATAACCAAATCTATTGATTATGTTAGATCCGTGGGACACCTGATATAATCACTGAATCTACAGTGCTCTATGCTCAAATACAGAGATTTTTGCTATGATTAAAACTGGCATAGTTATACCCTCCTCTGAGGAAAGTAACCTGTGTCCTTGTGATCCTGGTTACTGCGAGAAAGTAGTGTGGCAATGTGAAAGCAATTACTGCCTGGAGCCCAGAAAGCATCCAGAATATGTCAAAAGACATTCCAGTAGTTTTCAAGCCATAACACAAAGGGGAAAGCCATTCACGTTCTGCAACGTTATCAGATCATTACATATTGCTGATATCAAAATGATATCTATATATTCATCTACTTCTACAACTTTCATCCTATAGCAACTCATCCCATCGATCATCGGAACAGTTCAGAGCGCGCATTGCCTGTTAAGGTAAAACACCCACTCCTCTAGTCATCCTGGAGAGAGACTTACGGTCAAGATCTACAACCACTTGTGGGTAACAGTAGGCAATTTGCCAATAAGGAATGTGTGTTTACTTCAACTAATTTCTAACAACTGTAAGTTTTTGTATTTCATAGAACTTTTATTCTGAACTTTTCATCTACATGCAATTGTCAATATTCCATTCTTGTGAATACATTCGTTTGCTGCTATTATACTTTTTGTAAATAAATTCTTTATTACATCAATTACGTGTTTTTAGTCTAATAATATAAACATATATTAGTAGTTCCAAGCTTAAACTCCTAAGTAAAGAGGTGTGGTTTTCATCATTATTCCAGAGTGTAATTGTTTTATACATGTCTCTGTCCTACTAAATTAGCTAGTGTATTACTGGTTTACACCTACAAGGGGTAATGCTGTTGTGGCAATAGTGGTCATAAATGCAATCAAATCCATTATTCCATGATAACACTTATATCTCTTCCCGTGTGGTGACTACTAAAGTGGAACCTAGCATTGTGCAGCTATTGTTTGGGCTATTCTTCCTTATGTGCATCACTTTGCACTTGTCCACATTAAATTTAATCTTCCACTTAGATGCCCAGTCTTCCTGCAATTTCTCAAAGCCCACATGCCATTTAGTAACTTTGAATAGCTTTGTGTCCTCTGCAAATTTAAACACCTCACTCATCGCTCCCATTTCAAGATCATTTATGAATATCTCATTTAATCTAATTCAAAGTCTTATATATTGCAAAATCGAACAAGGTCCTATGCGGTTTACAATATTGAGATCCCATTTTCACAACATTACATCACATACGATGAAATAACTTGATCTAGGATAGAAATTTCTGAAAAAGATAGGTTTTCAATATTTTTCAGAAAAAGAACTACCCAACCTAAGTGTCAAAGGTAAGTCATTCCAAGTTGATACAAAGTTGGTGGGAAAAGGCTTTCCTATGCTTACTGTAATATAAACCTTCCAAAGAAGGGTAAACTAGTAAATAATGATTTTTAGAGTGACAAATATTAGCAAAAGAAAAAAGTTAAATCTAAATGAATCAAAAAATTATGAACCAAATCATAAATAGATTTATTAATAAAACAAAGCCTTGAACATCACTCATGCTGACACCAACAGCCAATGTAAAGACTGCAGTAGTGATGAAACATCAGTCCTAGTACAGATCCCTGGAGCAATCTACTATTCACCATCCTCCATTGAGAGAAATGGCCATTTAACCCTATTCTGTTTTCTATCTTTTAACCCGTTCCCAATCCACAATAGAACATTCTTTCCTATACCATGGCTTTTTAATTTTCTCAGAAGTCTCTCATTACAGACGTCAAAAGCTTTATATCAGTAGGCTCACCTTCATTAAAATGTAGCAAACTGGTAAGGCAAATTTTCCCTTAGCTGAATCGACGATGACTCTGTCCCATTAAACCATGCTCATCTCAGGGGGTCTATTATAAAGGCACAGTAGTAATTTTAGCGCATGCTGAATACTAGACACACCCATAGAAATATATTTCTAGCATTAGCGCATGCTTATTTTTAGCATGTGCTAAAAATGTTAGCTTTGTAAAAGGACCCCTCAGTGTTATTTTGTTCTTAACAGTTTCTACCATCTTGCCTGGCACTAAATGGTCTGTAATTTCCCCGATCACCCTTTAAATATTGGTGTTACACTGGCCACCTTTCAGTCTTTAGGTACCAGCACTATTACCCATCCAGAATCTTTTTGATGGAGCACATAGTTTAGGTCTCTGCTTACGAGTAGCGTTCTCAGCTCCATCTGTGCTTACATGTCAGGTGCTTCCCTAGCAATTTAGATGCAACCTTCAAGGTTGGGCCTTGATATAAGACCAGTGCAAATGTGCTGAGAACTACTCCACTTTAGGCCTGGAAGGCACAGAGTAGATTTGCAATACTTTGGAAGAGTCCTGACACTGCTATGAGATACAGTCAGGGGACAGGAAGTCAGAAAACTCGCTAAAAAGGATCAGCTAGAGTGGGTAAAGTCAGTCCATTTCTGTACAATATCCTGTTTTACTCCTTGATAAGTCCTTTTCACCTCCTGGTGATTGTAGAAGCAATTCAAGTAGTCCTTTTGAGCTTGTGTATCGGAGACTTTTTTTTTTAACACAACAAAATAAAGACTTATGAGAAGAAAAACAACAGCTACTAGATGAGGAAAATGCCTCAATGGAGAGAATTTCATTTTCATGTCCATTCAGTAGAATGCTAAAAACAAAAATGAGGGACTGAGGAAACTTCTGAGTGTAAGGATAACTATGCATGCTTGGTATATTACATTAGTTCTGAGCTCTGTGAGAGCTCCACTGTCCTGTCATTCTTGGATGACTTCACCCACTTGTGTTCCTGACTCAATCCTGCTTGGCAATGAAAATTCTATGAGCAAATGCCTAAAACAGCTTATACCCTGTTTAGCGCTCACTTGTAAATACAAAAGCATACACCACAAATAGCTGAGATCCCACATGGTGCTTTTCGATGCAAATTAATTTAGAGTTAGCATGGAATACATTTTTTCTATAACTGTTTCTTGTATTTCTGTGCAGTCACTCCTCTCTCCTGTGTATGGCTCTACCTCATCCTCCCTAGCTCATCCCTCTTTCAACATTCCCTCTTTCCCACTCACACATCACCTTAATTTGTCTCATCAAAAAAAAAAAAAAAAAAAACTCTTCTCCATCTTGACTTACTACCTACAATCTCACCTGCAAACGTTTTTTTCTCTTCACTTCCTGAGGCTGCAAGAAATCTCTTCTTGGTGCACTTTCCATTCTACATTGCGTGGCTCCCTCAGTATATGAATCCAGCATAGCTCTGTGTCTTGTGAGACCGTCACAAGTATTTGTAGCTTTTGTCCCCATCCCCATGGGCTCTGCACCATCCCCACAGTTACTGCAGGTCCCCATCCTCGTCTCATTCTCTAGGCTGGTCCCTTTCTACTATTTCTCCTGGTCCTTTTCTTCCAGTGTCCTTCAATACATGTATTTGCCCTTAGCGCTAGCTTATGTCTTCTAACTGGTGGACCCTACTATTTAAGTCCAACCACTGGAGCATTTCTTCCTGCAGTTGATTCTGGGCTGCCTGCAACTGCTACAGTAAGGTCTTGCCTTTATTAGTTAGCCTTCCTGCTTCAGCTTCCAGTTGGGAGCCTGACAAACTAACCTGTTCTATTTTGTTTTCTACCTCCTTAAATTGCTACCTCAAGCTATCATTCTCTTTTTTTTTTTTACCTGCATGAGCTCAACACTCAGGCTTGGTCTGTTGCTGTTCTGCTTGCAGGTACTCTTGTATCCTGCAGTTGAACCTTCTCTTCCCTTTCCAGTTGCTTCTGCATGATGGACTTTTCATCCTCAATCAGCTTGAGCACTATCCCCAGCTTAGCATCTACAGATCCTTTGCAGGCAAAAGATCTCAGATCACAATAGATAAGTCTTCAAATCCATCTAGTCTAAGGTGCACATCATTGGCCCTTTCTGCCAGCTTTGTCTGGACTTGCTCACTCTCTCACTTTAACCTGGAGAACGTGCAGGCTGCCTTCTATTACTGTTCAGCTAATTGTCTTTACAGCTTTTAGGATTTGGTCACTCACCTCTTTCTCATGGTGGGCTTTAGCTTGCTCAGTTTCCATCTTTTGGTAGTTATATATTTTCCTTTCTGTTGCTTCTCTAGATTGCTTTAATTTTATCCATCAAGGTTCAGGTCCCCTTACTAGTTTCCTCAAAATGTTGAGCAGCTTTTACCAGAACCTGTATTAAAACTTTATTCTGCTCCAGGCATCCTTCAATCTCTACGTCCATTAAGATTAAACAATATGCTTTTTTTATAACACAAACATCTATTTCTCAAGATGAATATTTGGGCTCCCGCTTGTCACCTTGTTGTTTCTGCTTGAAATTAGTACTCTTATTCTAATATTGGATTCCAGACTACAAAAATTCACCAAGAACATGGACTGAACTATTTTTTCTTTTAACAATGCCATTTTCTACAATTGTGTTT
This sequence comes from Microcaecilia unicolor, assembly GCF_901765095.1. Classification (NCBI taxonomy): domain Eukaryota; kingdom Metazoa; phylum Chordata; class Amphibia; order Gymnophiona; family Siphonopidae; genus Microcaecilia; species Microcaecilia unicolor. Next base: position 237,521,577 of record NC_044034.1, read on the forward strand.
TTCTTAAGATAAAATGCAATAATTTCAAAGGGGTAGCCTTTATCAAGGTAAACTATATACATAAGAAATGATCTAATCGAAACCATAAATCAACACGATTCGCTACATAATGCTTAGTGAGTGGTGAATAAATTGTATTCAAAAATGCGGAGAAAAAAGCCTCAAGAAGCTCCCGGCTAAATGCCACAGGAGCAGGGCTAATTCATCACTGGCAAAAAATCTCCGTTGAATAAGAATACAAAATTGCAACAGTACTCAAAATTAGTTATTTACAATTACTTTAAAGAGTATTAGAACTTCAAACAGCTCATTGTACTTAGCTGAATACTTTTCGTCCTCCACACGCCGACCGTGACCTATGATGGCCAGCATTTCATCTAGCTGCGTCAGGGTCAGACAGTTGTTTTTTTCAACAATGTTCATGTTGATTTATGATTTCAATGAGAAGATTTTGATTCTCTTCCTCATTAGATATTTAGTTTATACCTACATAAGAAATTATGTCATGAGGGTTTGGAGTAAAACTTTTCCCATTAACACTTAATTTTTTCTACCTTCTCAATAAAGCCATATTCCCTGCTGACAGCAAATTATTAGTTTACCTCAGAGTTCGGTGGGATTTAACAATTAGTCCTCTAAGCAGCTTTGATGGTTTAACCTCCTAAGCTCACAGCACCTAAGGGAGAGTCTTCACTGCAGTTTTACTTTTCATGGTGCTGGCCAATAATTTTGAATCTATAGATAATGGATTTCAATAACAACCTCCAACAGATTAACACTGAGCATTATCTATGATACTGCTTTAATTAAGTTAATAAGGTCACAGTTTGGTCAAATGTTTAAGTTTGACCGTGCTTACATTAAAAATATGTGCATGATCACCTGTACAGATGCTTTTTAAAATTTAATCAAATTAAAGGTCTATTGATTTAATACAATCTTATCAGACTTAGGATACATTTTTCAATTTTATTTTACTCTACTTCCATTTCCGAAACACATATACAATAAGCAGCATTTCTAAGGGTATTTGCCTATAGGTATAAAACGAATGACTCTCCATGCTGGGCTCAGAATTAATCTGCCTGGAACATTAACTACCTTCTACAGCTAAGGTGGAACTTTTTTCAAGATCTGGAGCATTTGATTATGGGGAAAATTAACCCTCATCTCTACACTCAAAGCACTATACATTAAATAATTTGCTGAAAACATACAACCTTTTTAAACTGAGATCAAACTTTATAAGGCCTAAGTTATAAAATGATGTTTTTTAAAACAAAGAAAGCAATGTGTAATATCCGGTACAAGTAGACATTTTAACAGGTTTTATAGCAATCCTCTGTCCCCAAGTCATAGAACAGGTAGTTTGACATGTATATTAAACAATATGCCATTTTTGGCTCAACCTTTTAAAAAACATGTAGTTTATAGGATAAGCTTCAGACTACTTCTTGGAGAAAAAGAACTATTATTGGGTTAAAGAGAAGGAAACAGTATCATGTGCAAACATTAACAGAGTAAATTTTATAAAATAAATTGCCTTTTTATTAATTTTTTTTTTTTTTTAAGTATACAGCCCAGCATATACTGCAGTAAGAAATAATGAACCAGCATGGAAGCCAGTTAATATACTTCTTGATTAACTCATTGCCTGTCCACTACTCATGCAGACATGTGCTAACATGTCATAATCGACATAATTCCCTCATTCCCACAGCTCACACACAAGCTCCTTGATTAGTGCACAATTCCCAAGTGAGTCATTGCTAATGCTAAATAATTCTCTTCAGCCTCCTACTATTCCACAAGCTCTCCAATTAAACATAATGTCTCTGATCAACTATATTAATGTGGACAAATTCCTACCAGGAATCCTGTTCTACCTTTACTTCACTGTTTACCTCTGGTGTGCTTTGACTTGCATTGTCAGAGGGATAGCCTTTTCCAGATGGGATAACGTTGTTATCTACTCAAAGAACCTCCTGTTTTTGACAATATGAAAGATTAAAACTTAGAGGATAAATAGTCTGATTTAACTGGCCTTAAAAAAAAAAAAAAAAAAAAAAAAAAAGAGATGATTCATTTTGAATTGCATTATGCTACTTTATTACATCATTACCAAGTTCATCATATACCCAGAAGCCTATGTATTTTAATGAACCCAAAATGTTTAAGGAACATAAGGGTTTTTTGTTTTTTTTAGATAAATGGTGTGCTACCTTGAACAAGTGTTCATTAGATCTTATGATTTTATTAGTAGAGACATTTAAAGAAAGGACAGACACACTGAAAAGAGATATTGGTACACAAACAGATTAATAGAGAAGATACAGACTATGAAAGTTTGGTTCTTGATTTCAATATGAAACTTGATGAGTAATGTAGAGATATTAAAAGGATAAAATATGAGAAATTTAAAAGAGATTAAGTTGATTATAAGTGAGGTAACATAACTTTCAGCAGGAAAGTATATAGGTTTCAACCTATAAATAAACCTGTTCAAAATAGAGAAAGTTTAGTTCCTTCCCCATGTCTGTCTTAATAGCAGACAAACTTTTCCTCCAGGAACTTGTCCAAACCTTTTTTAAACCCAGATATGCTAAACACTGTTAATACATCCTCTAGCAAAGATTTCTAGAACTTAACTATTCATTGAGTGAAAAAATATTCCTCCTAATTGTTTTAAAAGTATTTCCATGTAACTTCCTTGAGTATCCACTAGTCTTTGTACTTTTGGAACAAGGGAAAAAAATGATTTACTTCAACTTCTTCTACATCACTCAGGATTTTGTAGACCTCAATTATATCTCCCCTCATCCATCTCTTTTCCAAGCTGAAGGACCCTAACATCTTTAGTCTTTCCTCATATAAGAGGCATTCCATCACCTTTATCATTTTGGTTGCTCTTCTTTGAACCTTTTCTAATTCCGCTATATCTTTTTTGAGATAAGGCAACCAGAACTGAACACAGTACTCAAGGCAAGATTGCACCATGGAGCAATACAAAGGCATTATAGAATTCAACACGCTATATGCAGATGAACCATGGAGTGATACAAAGGCACTATAGTGTTTTCAGTCTTATTCACCATCCACTTTCCTAATAATTCCTAGCATCCTACTTGCTTTTCTGTCCACCACCGTACACTGAGCACAGTAAGGTGGGAATTTCAGTGTTTAAAATAAAGCTTCACCATGGTGTATACACCTTTGTACTCCAGAGGTTGGCTTAGTACAACGACAGAGGATTATTTGGTAAGATCAAATTTTTTTGTCATATTTTGGCTATGAGCCCTGTTTACTAAGCTGCGCTAGAGGCACGCTAGTGTTTTTAGCACACGCTAAATGCTAGAGACACCCCTAGGAATACATGGGCACCTCTAGAGCTCGGTGAGCGCTAAAAAAAAAAAAATAGTGCATCTTAGTAAACAGGGCCTTATGTTTGAGCACTTTTTTATACTTTGGTTATGCTCTGGGATAGGGTGTTTTAGAATTAGCTTCAGAAATGGTTTTTAATTTTGTTGATTAGACAATTTTTTTTGACAGCCTTGCAGTGGCTTGTTTTGTGAAACTGTTTTTAGTAGGACTGCATTTCAATATTTTGAGTTCATTTTTAGATTTAGTTTTTTTTCTTTTTGTTCACTGTTTTTGTTTTTTGTTCCCTTTCCTTTTTATGTTTGATTCTTGTGCCAGCGTGTCTGTGAGAGAGAGTGTGTGTGTGTGTGTGATACACAGACTCTCTGTGAGACCGAGTGTATGAGATCGAGAGTGTTTGAGAGTGACTGTGTGACACATAGAGAGTGAATGTGATACAGTGTGAGGCAGAGTGTGTGAGAGACAGTGTGTGAGAGTGAAAGACACTGACTGTGAGAGACAGAGAGAGTGTGTGTGTGTGTGACAGAGATACCTCCCCCTCCGGTCTCAGGACCACCCCTACCCTCTGGTCTCAGGTCTCAGGACCATCCCTACCCTCTGGTCTCAGGACCCCCTCCCCGCCTGGTCTCAGGACCCCCTCCACCCCCCCTCTCAGGACCCCCTCCCTGGTCTCAGGACCCCCTCCCAATGTCTCCCCTCTTTCTTTCTCCATCCTTTCATCCAGTGTCTCCTTTTTTTTCTGTACCCTTCTATCCAGCGTCTTCCCTCTTTCTCTCCCCATCCTTCCACCCATCTACCCTCTCTCCTGATCCTTCCATCTAATATCTCTCTCCCCATCCTTCTATCCAGTGTCTATCTCTCTACCCCTTTCTGTTCAGTGTCCCTTCTCTCTCCACATCCTTCCAGTCTCTCAACTTTCTCTCTGCACCCATTCATCCATCTCCCCCTTTCTCTCCCCATCCTTCCATCGTGTCTTTCTCTCCCCATTCTTCCATCTGTTTTCCCTCTTTCTCTCCCCATCCTTCCATCTGTTTTCCCTCTTTCTCTCCCCATCCTTTCATCCGTCTACCCCCTCTCCCGATTCTTCCATCCCGTGTCTCTCTCTCTATCCCCTTCTTTCCATCCAGGCCCGCCCGCCCGCCCAACACAGACCTGCCAAGTCTCCCATGAAACATGCGGCGCCAGCTCCCATTTCTGGCCACTGCTGCTTCTCCTGTTGAGCAGCAGCGGCCGCTACAAAAACAAAAAACAGCTGTTTTTAAAAAGCAAGCACGGGACCGCAGGCAACCATCAGGCATTGGTTGTCGGCTCTGCAGCTGCTCTTCTCGCCTCTCACGTCGCTGCGCTCCTCCGGGGTCTGCTCCAGTGGCAGTGATGTGAGAGGCGAGAGGAGCGGCTGCAGAGCCAACAGCCAATGCCTGATGGCTGCCTGTGGTGCCGCGCTTGCTTTTTAAAAACAGCTGTTTTTGTTTTTGTAGCGGCTGCTGCTGCTCAACAGGAGAAGCAGCAGTGGCCGGAAATGGGAGCTGGCGCCACGTGTTTCGCGGGAGACTTGGCAGGTCTGTATTGGGTGGGTGGGCCTGGAGGGAAAGTGGATGGGCCTGGGCAGCGGCGACCTTGGGGGAGGGGCGTGGCGGTGAGGATGGCAGGGGCGGGGCCTCATGCTGCTGTCATGCAGTTGGTCAGTGCTGAATGTGACGTCAGCCTGGGCTTCGGAGTCTAGCAGACCAACTCCGAAGAAAGCCACGGACACAGGCAGCCAGACGCATAGAACGTTGGAGGTGAGAATTATTATATAGGAGGAAGATACTGAATATTGGCTGAGGGTAACTGAGGTGTTTTTAAAATTCAAAGTCCTTTTTTCCATTTGTGTGGCTAGTTTCACAAGCTCATTGTTTGGAAAATGTGTGCTTTGCAACTGGATGCATTTCTTCTTTTTATTATTTTCATTGAGTTTAAAGAAGTATCCAAGAAACAAAATTGTACAGAATATAAAGGCATTAGAGAGGAAAATGAGCAACACTATTAAAAAAGTATACCATTAAATCTAACAAAAACATTTATTTCACCCTTCCTTCTCTATATTTAGTCCACAAATTAAATGAGGAAGACTTAAGAAAAGCACAAGAAACAAGTAAAAACAAGAAAGCAAAGGAAAAGGAATCGATAGTAGTCCATAGCATCTCATACTAATTCATACAGAATTAAGATGATGACATGGGTGGGTCTACTTGAGGAACTATTGATGGCTAATTGGTAGTTAAAAATGGCGAACCTCAATACCTCTCTTGCCTCCTAGCCTCTCATATTCCCTCACGAACACTAAGATCAACAACTCAACTGCACCTGATTTTTCCATCTTTTTGGGAAATTTTCCACAAGTACACACAGTCTGCTATTTTTTCAGTTCAAGGACCAAAAAATTGGAACAACTCTCAATTGTTGATGGAACATACGATACTACAAAATTTTAAAACTGACTTTAAAATGTATCTTTTTCAGGGTGCCGCACATATATACACCCACCCATATACATATATACACACACATAAATATACATACATGTACACACATATATAGGTCCCACATTTTCAGACATAAGTGCGGAAGACAGTTTATCCCCTCCTTTTTGTACCTTCCCTTACTATCCTATTGATATTATAGTTCTACCCCTTTTTTCCTCGTGTCAGGTCTCAGTTTTCCCTTTGTTTCTCTACTATTTTTTTTTTTTTTTTAAGTATGTAAGCTGCCTAGATGTAACTGGCAATGGGTGGGGTAGTAAACCCTCAAACTCACAGCCAGACCCAACTCTGGCAGCATCAGTTGCTGGATGGATTCTTCCCACAGTACAACCTGCACTACCACAACCACTTCAAACTCACCACCCTGCACACTTCCTAAAGGAGTCTCCACCTGTGGAAACATTAGTTCAGCAATTCTTGCCTCATCCAGTTAGGGCCATCAGGTCAACTGCTTTTTATTCGGGGCTAAAAGAGATGTCCATTCTGAATGAAGACACCGAGTAACCACCTGACTTCAGTGTCAACTAAGCCAGAATTTCCGCACCAATGCTGAGGTTTGGGGGTAGCTCACATGTTCATCCATTGGGCCAGAGGATTGCTTCAGGTGGGAAGAGGGAGGGCAAACTCTCCATTGGACACTCAGGCATTCTGTAAGAAGGAAAAATGAGCTGCTCACACAGTGACTGCTATGGACGCCATCTTGAATTCCTGGATACATTTCTTTCCGTACAAAGTATTTTTGATGGTTTCCATTGTGGGTTCAGGAAGAATCACAAAACAGAGACCTAAAGGGTTTCATTTTTACATCTTATATGCTGCAGTTTGGATAAGGAGTGCCAGATGATTTTAGTGCACTTACACCTATCAGCTGCCTTTAACACATTAGATTATCATATTTTGAGGTTAAGGGCCATAGATGTGGATGGTACCACCCTAATTGGTTTACCTCTTTATTTTCAGAACAGTATTTAGTATATATGGAATTAGAAAAGTACAGAGAAGGGCAACGAAAATGATAAAGGGGATGGGATGACTTCCGTATGAGGAAAGGCTAAAGCGGCTAGGCTCTTCAGCTTGGAGAAAAGACAGCTGAGGGGAGATATAATTGCTTTTAATGAATGGAGTGGAACGGGTAGCCACTTTTCACTCTTTCCAAAAATACTAAGACTAGGGGGGCATCAATGAATCTACAAAGTAGTAAATTTAAAACAAATCCGAGAAAATATTTCTTCACTCAGTGTAATTAAACTCAAGTTCATTGCCAGAGAATGTGGTAAAAGCAGTTAACTTAGCGGGGTTTAAAAAAGGTTTGGATATCTTCCTAACAGAAAAATCCATAAGCCATTATTTATTTAGCCAAGATACTGGGAATGATGGACCTTTTGGTCTGTCCCAGTACAGCAACGCTTATGTTCTTATAAAACTGTTGACCTATGGGGTACCTTAGAGGTTCGTCTTTCCTCCCTCCTTTAACATGTTTTCAGTCTATGGCCCAGGTGTTGAGGTATCATGATTAAAGTTTCTGCATTTTTGCAAGCATATAGATGTTGGTATTAACAGAAGATCAATCAGATGTTGCATCTACTTGAGGTTTAAACCAGTTGGTGACTGAATGAAGTGCAATCATTAGTTCTTAAGTGATATTGAGTTCCTCTGGATAAAGAAACAAAAAGTGTGCAGAGATGTGAAATACAGGACAATGCACTAACATTTGAAGATGTACATAATTTAGAAGTCCATTTAGGTATTAAACTACTAATCAAAGAGCAACTTAAATGGCTGTCAAAACAGCATTGTTTAAAGTATTCCCAATATGTAGACATTGCATTCTTTTGCAGCCAGAAGATATTTGCTCTGTACTTTAGGCATTGTTTAATGGAATGGCTACTGTAATTCATTGTATATATGTTTATCCAAGTCCTACCTAAGGACTTTACAACTAATGCAAAGAGTGGCACTCCAGCTGTAGTACAACTGAGCATATTACAATCTTTACATTGGCTTCCTATAGCTCAAAAAGCAAAGTTTAAGGTCTGTTGCTTAATTTTTAAGACACTCCATGGCTTGAATGTTCCAGATTTTAAAAGGTTGTGTTTTTCTCCTGAGCAATCTTTACAATCAATGTACTTGAGGTATCCCTAAGGATTGCAAGGTTGTCTAAGACACAGGCACCAGCCCTGTCAGTAGCAGATTTATGGTTATGGAATACTTTATCTGAGGCTGTTAATTCTGAAAGTGATTTCAAAGTACGCAAAGTGCACTTATTATGGAAAGAGTTTAGTTACTTTAATTTTAGAGAAGATAGTTTTTTTAAAAACTTGAAATGTAATGACTGCTGAATTAATTGAACTGTGTGCACGAATTTAAAACTGTATTGAATGATGGCATTCAGTCCTGTCATATATATTTGTTTTCAATAACTAGAACTAATCATGTGGGTCCTTTTATTAAAACACGCATGTGAAGCCATATTTAATGTAGCAGTAAAATCTGGCGCTTTTTTTTTTTTTAATTTGCAAGTTGTGTGCTAATGTTATTAGCGCAGAGCCACTCAAATAATCTGGGAGCACTTACCACCTCTTAATTAGTTCTCCTGCATTAAGTCTGCATTATCCAATTAGCCCACAATAATCAGAACATGCTAGCTGGATAACTCTTCCATACTCATTTGCCGAAAATAACAGCATACAGAAAAGAGGCACTTATTGCAAAATACTTCAATGTATTTTGTGGTAAGCATTTTCTCGTGTGTTAAGCGCACATAAGGGCTTAACACCCTTTAATGAAAGGGCCCCTGTATTTGTTATCTGCTATTTTAATTCTGTAAGCTGCATTGATATTTATATTTAAGGCAAAGTATTAAGCGTTAATAAATGAAATGAAAGGCAAGACGGTGGACCCTCTCCAGACTGATGTGAGAGACTAAGTGGGAGAATGGAGGCTTACTGACTGGCTAAGAAGATCGCTGCCCTCAAGATTGATGGAGAAGGGATGTCAGGAGGCACTAGAGGCAGGACCTCGTGACATCACTTAATGATGACCCCTCAGGACAGATTTTATAAATAAATAAATAAATAAATAAATAAAGACTACTACTTTAATCACAGTGCACCGCAACAGGGGCATGCCTCTTTGAACTCTGGTAGAGCTTGGTGAAGCTCTGATGCACTTCAAGATCAAGAGTGGCATTTTCCCTCTGGTAAGCTCAACCTTCCTTTTAGTTGAGTCACAAGTGGAATATGGAAAAGCATAAAGTTAACAGTAAGGCTCAAGCCATGGGAATTGTTGGTGTTTCGGGATCACAAGATAAACATTCTACATGAAGTTCTGAAGCTCAGTTGGTGGGTTGTAGATGTAGGAATTAGGTAACCTGATTCTGGTGCCTCCTTCTCTGCCAGTTCCTCCAGTATCCTCTGTTCTGGGGGCACAGCAAGGAATAAATTCTGCAGGACCATTACGGAAATCTAAACATATATTTGGATCTACACCCTAAGATGGAGTCTGGTTCAACTGTGCAGATGTTGCTCAAGCTGGTTTCCTTTGGGGATACAGAACCTTCAGTTTCTGATGAGATCTTGAAACAAAAGCTTTGTTACAAGATATATGGCAGATGATTTTTTCAAACAGCAAGACCACTGAAAGGTCCTGTTGCCCAACTTTGGGACTTTTCAACTCATACAGTAGATAAATTTACCACTAGGAATAATTTCTTATCTCAGATATACAGAATAAGGTTATTCAGACCCAGATGGGTACTTTACAAGCATCCAGAGTCTCTGGTATATGAGTTTAATGCTTCTCTGTAAAATAAGATTGAAACCCTTGAGAAAAAAAATCAGATCATAGCTTTGAACTTATACATTTTACAATTGTCTGTTATTAACTTAATATCTCTCCTGAGATTTCACGCTGGCAATATTTGAAGGAGGTAATGGCTATTTCTGATTCAGAGTCAATTTTGGTGTCTCAAAACATAATTCTAAAGAGTCAGCTGGAGGATAGCGATGATATTCTCTCCATCAGTGATATTTTAGTTCAGCATACAATTTTAGTTCTAGTTCTTACTCAGTTACAAAACATAAAATTTTTATTCTACTTCTCACAACCATCTTAATTCTAGTTTTTATTCAGTCCTCTTCTAAAAATTCTATTTCATATTCAGTTTATGCATAGATGTGTATAAAACTTTCATTCTTCTTAAGCTATTTTCATTAAGAAAAATGTATGTATATCTCTTACTCTATTCAGGACAGTATATTTTCTATTCCTGTTCAGCTGTTTTGGACAAAAAAAAATTTTTTGCCTTTAATGCTGATGAACTAAAGGTCAAAAAATGTAATTCTGATTCTTATTTTTGTTAACAAAAATATCACTGTCTGAACTCCCTAGAGCTCTGAATTATCATCTGGCATTTTAGAAATATCCCAGGAAGTTATCAAGTCTTGTACCATTCTCCTGGTTACTTTTCTATCTGGGACTGATAGAAGGAAATAAGTTTACTTTATCTCTTCCTTTATAAAACCTGTCCATCAACTTAATCTAGGCTTTTCTTTCTAGCCCCCCCCCCCCCCCACCACACACACACACACTTTAAAAGGGGAAACAAGTTATAATTTATGTAGACTCTATACAGGTCTGGCTCTACTCAAATTGATAACATTAGTATTGTTTGTAAGGATAATCAAAGTAGTCACCAAGGTCTCTCCTTTGACAAAGCCGCAGTAGTGATTCTGGAACTGAATAGGTTTCGTCACATTTGCAGCACTGGAATTGCTAGTGCAGCTTTGTCAAAGGAGCCCTAAATCACATATTAGTTACCTATTAATAGAGACCACTATTATTTCCAAGCCTCTAATTAGTAAGTTTAAATCCCTTGAATTAAGCTTACAAAGCAAACACATTATACATTAGATACATAAAACACATTCAAAAGCCTGAAAGGATAACTTAAATCACTGAATACTCCAATAACAGGGGATCTAATGGGCGTGATCAAGACTGGGTTAAGGCCAGGATGGTGGGAGGGGGAGGGGAAGAGCAAGAGAAACTGAGTGAATACGGTGGGGTGGAGGGTATGAAAAGAGAGAGTGTTAGAATGGGTGAAGGCCAGGTGTTATGAGCGAACAAGCAAGAGAGCATGGGTGAAGGCTGGGGGGGAAATATGAGAGACCAAAAAGAATCCATGTACGTGGAGAACTCAAAAGACCCCATGAATAAACTCAGGAAAGGGAGAAGACTGGGAATAGAGACCAAGGTTTCCAGAGCCAGGAACACGAACAGTATTTAGTAAAACTGTGTTTATTGAAAATCAAAGCGACTCAACACAACGCTGTGTTTCGGCCAGAAGGCCTGCATCAGGAGTCTACAAAATAAATAAATAAATAAATAAATAAATAAAACAACAACTTATAAATGTACAGGAGGTAAAATTAATGATGTACAGTCAAGGTGCATAAATATTAATGAAAAACATAAGTACTGCCATGTAAATGGTGTAAGGGAACAAATGAGTAATAACACATTAAAAAACATTTTGCAACACAAGTATGCAAATCACATATAGTAGAATAATGTACATTTAAATGTAATGCAAGCTATTGTGATAATGTGAAAACAGTATAGGCTATACTGAACATTAGAATGTGACCTGAGATGTAAAACCATATATGACCATTAACATTTATTTTGACCATGCATGATAAGCAATACAGGTCATCCACTTTAAATTGTAACATCTCCATGTGGGTGGTTTCCTAGAAGCTAGGAGAATTCTAGAGACTGAGTCAATAAGGTTTAAGGAATGTAAATCTATGTAATCAGAAACCAGGCCTTCAGGCTTAGAGAGCAAGGGTCTGGATGGAAGAGGGGACCCTTCATTCTGTGTTATTAGGGTTGAAAGAGGATCTAACCTCATCTGTTCTCTGAACAATAACTCTAGGAGAGGGAACCAGATTTAACATGGCCAGTAGGTAGCAATTAGAATCTTGGTCCCTTGTCTTGGTGCAATTTGAGAAGAGTTTTCACTATGAGAGGCAGTGGGGGAACAGTGTATAAAATGTCCGCTACCCAGTGCAGCAAGAAGACATCTGGGGCTATTCAGTTGGGAGCATATATCCTGGAACAAAAGCAGGGAAGCTTGATGTTCCGAGGAGAAGTGAAGTGGTCTATCACTGGAGTCCCCCACTGCTGGAATATTCGATGAAACACAAAGATGCTGAGGGACCAATCACAAAGCTGAAGAACTGTATGCCACAGCATTCTGATTGCCTAAATAAACAGTTCTTACAGAGATGTGTCAAAAAGCTATCCAAATTCTTAACTGTATGGCTTGCCGACAGAGGTGGTAAGAACCTGTTCTCCCTGGTTCATGCAGGTAATACATTGCAACCTCATTGTCTGTACGAACACTACTACCTGATCGAAAATGCGTCTTGGAAAGTCTTACGAGCATTCCAGACTACTCATGAGCATTCCAGACTACTCGGAATTCATAACTGTCTCTCCTATAAGGACGAAGAAGCTTGTATGTGGAGACCATTGAGTTTAGCACCCCATCCTACCATAGACACATCCATGGTGAGGACCTCATGATATTGAGGGGGCTGAAACAGACCCTGAGTGAGATTCTAGGATATCATCCCCCACTGTAGAGAATGGCGTAACTGCATAATAACTTGAATACGAGCTGAGAGCAATCCTGTGGCTTGGGACCACTGAGAGGAGAACATCCACTGAGGCATACGGAAGTGGAGTCGAGCTAATGGTGTCACATGGACTGTTGAAGGCACGTGACTAAGTAGGTGAAGCACTTGATGAGCAGATACTTGGGAGGATTCGAACACCTAAGTGGCGAGAGTCAGGATGTTTGCTCTGGGTTGAGAAAGGAAGGCCCGGCCTGAGTAGTATCGAGGCAATCACCTATGAACTCTAAGGTCTGAACCAGCTGAAGATCTGATTTGGGGTAATTGGAGACTACCTTGATTAACCAGTATAGATAGGGGAAGACGTGTATGTCCCACGTGCAAAGTGCTGAAGCTACCACACAGGCACTTCATGAAGACTCGAGGGCCCAAAGCCAAGCTGAATGGTAAGACCTTGTACTGATAATTCTGAGTTACACAGCAGAAGCGCAGGAACTTTCTATGGGCAGGGAGGATAGGTATGCAAGTAGATCTAGAGAGCAAAGCCAATCTAAGTAGTATCATGGGAAGTAGTAATCTCAGCATAACCATTCGAAGTTAAAGTAGAAACTTGTTTAAGTCTTGCAGATCAAGAATTGGACATACTACCCCTGTCTTTTTTGGTAGGAGAAAGTAACTGGAGAAGAAACCTCAACCCTTGTCCGGCAGAAGAACTGGTCTGCTGGAGGGCCAAGAGCTCCTTTTGAAGTACAGCCATCTGGTGTGAGCTGAAATGAGATTCTCTTGGTGGATGGTTGGGAGGTATTTCTTTCCAATGCAGAGTATAACCATGCTGTATGGTATATAGCACCCAATGGTAGAAAGTTATGAGAGACCACCTCTGATGAAAGAGGATGAATCATCCTCCCACTGGTAGGTCACTTGGTACAGACAACTGTACACTGGCAAGGCTCTCTAGGAAGGAGAAAAAACTGGATTTAGACCAAGGAGCCTGAGATTTTTTGACCCCGCTGTTGCCTCAGACGTGAACATTGAGGGTGTAGTTCTTTGAGGTGGAGGACGAGTGGCAGTGTAATGATGCTTTGGCATATAGTAACTGAAATATCAAAATACCCCGGTCATGTTCTAGAAGAGGTAGCAGAAGTCTGTGACCTGGATAAAGTTCTTATATTATCTATGCTTTTTTTTTTTCCAATTAGGTTGGCCACTTCCTCAACTGTCACCAAATGATCTCCACAATAAGAGACACCTACTAGCTGCTCCAGAACAGCAGATTTGACGTTGGAGACTCTGAGCCAGGGAAGACAATGCACTGCTAATTCCTAAGGCGGAAATGCATGAAGAGACATCAAAAGGCTTGCCTTGCCAGATATTTACAATAATCCTGAGAATTCCTGTGAAGCTTATGGAACTCAACAACCTTCTGGTGGAGGAGTAGCCTAGTGGTTAGTGCAGTGGACTTTAATCTGGAGAACTAAGTTCAAATCCCACTGCAGCTCTTTGTGACTCTGGACAAGTCACTTAACCCTCCATTGCCCCTGATACAAAATAAGTACCTGAATATATGTAAACCGCTTTGAATGTAGTTGCAAAAACCTCAGAAAGGCGGTATATCAAGTCCCCTATCCCTTTCTCAGGGGGAAGGAATTACGCAAAGGACAGAGTATTCTGTATTAGAGATTTTAAGTAAATTATAGTTTATAGCTATAGTTTATTAAATTTATTATACCACAATACATTAAAAAATATCAATGCGGTTTAAAATTCAAAAATTAATAACATAAAATAGAAACAGAATATCAACAGAAAAGGTAGACAAAAGGCACACATCTACAAACCCCCCCAGGAAACACCAATGTAAAAAAATATATATGATCCTTCCCTCCTCAAAGCTAACAATAAGCTGTTCCAAAGTGGATAAAGTTGATAATCTAATATGCAATTGGTTAGAATTGAAGTTTGAAATGTTTCTCTAAAAAAAAAAAAAATTGTACAATGTTCTAGCTTCTCTGCCTGTAGGAGCAGAAGCATGAGATCTGGAACTGAAAGTGCACTTTAAAGCAGATTCCACAACCAGAGAATGATGAGGTAACAGTTTTTACAAACCCAGCAAAAATTTTGTATCCTATGCATTGTGTCAATTTTCTTAGGAGCTACCTGAACTGTCAGTGAAGTCGCCCAGTTTTTGATTAGAGTATTTTTCATAATTGTATGACATGGAAAAATGATTCCTTCTCTAGGAGGAGAGTCAAACTAGCACCTCAAAGAGTTCTGAACAAGGCTAATCCTGTATCTCTAATTTGAAATGTATGGCTTTGATCCATCTCACTGACAAAGCCAGAAAGTGTTATATTTTCTAGAGGATTCCTATATCTCTCAGGTGGCGGAGAAGGATCAGATGGAATGCCATAGGACTCCTCAGCTGACAGGTCCTGTGAGTCCTGATTTGAGGTCTGAATCTGACTCTTCAAAGTACTGTTCTTGGGAAGTACTTGGAAGAGTGCCAACTACAGCGTCTACATTCAGCACAGACTCTCCCCGATGCATTGATGGGCTGGGCTGAGACCAGCACAAGCACCCTGTAAGCCTGTAAACTGCAAATGCAGTAGCCCCGAGAGCTCCTCCTTGAGAATAGCTCAGGTGTTCTCCTGCAGAATAGGCACTGGTATCGGCTGAGAAAGCGGTGTAAACACAGCCTGAGTTATAGCCTGTGCAGGTGTAGGAGTATCTTTTTTTTTTTTTTTGTAAATATCTTTATTGAAATGCAGGACAAACCACATAGCACAAAACAAACAGAAATATTGAACCAACTGCAACAAGAAATCTTAATAAAGATATACAGCAGTGTATGTTTCACATGCATGAATCGTCCTGCTCATTTTCTATTACCTGACACACACCCCGTCCCCTCCCCACCTCCCCGCCCTACCCCTCCTCTCCTTCCTGGAACCCCCTGATAGCTAGAAAACAATGTCTCATATACATCCCAAAGGGTTCTCTAAGCTTGCCACCGTACCTTGCCAGATAATTGTAGCCTTTGTTTTTCCCCATCTAGCTATTTGTACCATCTTTGCATGCCACCACCGCAAGGGCGGTGTGCTCTCCTCACCCAATGCAACAGTATGGTCTTTTTAGCCAACAGTAATGCCACACTCAGAAACAGACACTGGGAGGGGGAGAGCCCCTGTTCACCTAGGCCGGAGTCATCCCCCAAAAGTAGCACTCGGTAAGACCACCCAATACTCGTATCACTTACACTCTTCAGAGATTCAAGCACTCCAGACCAGAACTCCTGCAGCCGTACACACTCCAGAAAGTGATGAACCAGAGTATCCACTCCAGATTTACAGCGCACACATTTATTTTATTTATTTATTTTTTTGTTACATTTGTACCCCGCGCTTTCCCACTCATGGCAGGCTCAATGCGGCGGGCAATGGAGGGTTAAGTGACTTGCCCAGAGTCACAAGGAGCTGCCTGTGCCGGGAATTGAACTCAGTTCCTCAGTTCCCCAGGACCAAAGTCCACCACCCTAACCACTAGGCCACTCCTCCCCCTCATCCTCCCAGAGGCTCATTTGCTTTCCCTTAGCTCTGGTAATAAAAGTGCCATGCAGGAGCTTTAGCTGCATCTCTTGCAGATTTGCACTAGGAGAGACTTTAGAGGACAGTACAAAACATGCTAACAACTTCGCTTCAGTCACCTCCTCCCCCAACTGTTCCCCCCACCATCGAGCCAACTGAGCAATACAAGAGAACGGACGGTGCTCCCTGCCCATGGCATACCATATTGCTAATTTGTTTGTATGTGCAGGTATTTGACAAAAAAGCTTATCCAGGAGGGTGAAAACCAAGCCTCTTTCTCTGGAGGAGGTCAAAGAACAGAAATAGTGTCTCAACTGCAGAAAAAAGAAAAAAACTGTTCAAGATAGTTGCCATTGTGCTTTTGCCTGCTCAAACGTTAGGAAGACATCTCCCTCCGGGACTGCGAAATGCCCAACGTACCGACAACCGCCCAAGCCCAGAAGCAAGACATCCCCTGCCCCACTGAGAAGCAAGGGTTGTCAACCACTGATATAAAGGGAGAGGGTCCAGAAGCTCCCCCAACATTGCATCTCCACCAGAACCAAGCCTTACACAGAGGCCAAAGCAGACAATGCAACCTCCTACCCCTCATCATTGGCAACTGCAACACATTAAAGGCAGAGTAGGGGGATAAGCAATCCTCCGAAATATAGCACGGGGCAAACCTGCAGACCCCCGTATGCAATTCATGTATCCATCTGAGCAACGTTGCCACATTATACAGAAGCAAGTCTGGGTAAGCAAACATGTGGACAATGGGGAGCCGGTTGATATTGTATATCTGGATTTTCAGAAGGCGTTTGACAAAGTGCCGCACGAAAGACTCCTGAAGAAATTGCAGAGTCATGGAATCGGAGGTAGGGTATTATTATGGATTAAGAACTGGTTGAAAGATAGGAAGCAGAGAGTAGGATTGCGTGGCCAGTATTCTCAGTGGAGGAGGGTAGTTAGTGGGGTCCCGCAGGGGTCTGTGCTGGGTCCGTTGCTTTTTAATGTATTTATAAATGACCTAGAGATGGGAATAACTAGTGAGGTAATTAAATTCGCCGATGACACAAAATTATTCAGGGTCGTCAAGTCGCAGGAGGAATGTGAACGATTACAGGAGGACCTTGCGAGACTGGGAGAATGGGCGTGCAAGTGGCAGATGAAGTTCAATGTTGACAAGTGCAAAGTGATGCATGTGGGTAAGAGGAACCCGAATTATAGCTACGTCTTGCAAGGTTCCGCGTTAGGAGTTACGGATCAAGAAAGGGATCTGGGTGTCGTCGTCGATGATACGCTGAAACCTTCTGCTCAGTGTGCTGCTGCGGCTAGGAAAGCGAATAGAATGTTGGGTGTTATTAGGAAGGGTATGGAGTCCAGGTGTGCGGATGTTATAATGCCGTTGTATCGCTCCATGGTGCGACCGCACCTGGAGTATTGTGTTCAGTACTGGTCTCCGTATCTCAAAAAGATATAGTAGAATTGGAAAAGGTACAGCGAAGGGCGACGAAAATGATAGTGGGGATGGGACGACTTTCCTATGAAGAGAGGCTGAGAAGGCTAGGGCTTTTCAGCTTGGAGAAGAGACGGCTGAGGGGAGATATGATAGAAGTGTATAAAATAATGAGTGGAATGGATCGGGTGGATGTGAAGCGACTGTTCACGCTATCCAAAAATACTAGGACTAGAGGGCATGAGTTGAAGCTACAGTGTGGTAAATTTAAAACGAATCGGAGAAAATTTTTCTTCACCCAACGTGTAATTAGACTCTGGAATTCATTGCCGGAGAACGTGGTACGGGCGGTTAGCTTGACGGAGTTTAAAAAGGGGTTAGATAGATTCCTAAAGGACAAGTCCATAGACCGCTATTAAATGGACTGGAAAAATTCCTCATTTTTAGGTATAACTTGTCTGGAATGTTTTTACGTTTGGGGAGCGTGCCAGGTGCCCTTGACCTGGATTGGCCACTGTCGGTGACAGGATGCTGGGCTAGATGGACCTTTGGTCTTTCCCAGTATGGCACTACTTATGTACTTATGTACTAGACTGAGCCCCCCCCCCCCGAGAGCGAACTAGCTTAGCATATCCAATCCTTGCCTTATGTCCCGCACAAATAAATGCACTTATGATCCCTTTATAAAAGAGTCTTCTTCCCGTTCAGCAGTCCATATAGGCAACATCTGCAAAGGATATAGAATCTTAGGAAGCACAACTATTTTAACGAGCTCTACCCTGCCCAACAGCGAAAGTGGCAGGTCTTTCCAGTGACAGCATAAAGATTAAAATTTAATATGTTCCAGTTTATCCTGAATATTCTTGCAGTAGATCACCTCCATATCTCTATGCAGGTAGACTCCCAGATATTTTAAGACTCCAGATGACCATGCCAGGGGGAAAGCGGGCAGCTGCTGACTTGCACAAGGGGAGGACACGGGCAAGGCCTCAGATTTTTCAAAATTGATTTTAAGCCCCGAGAAAAAGCCAAATTGCATAATGAGAGACACCAGTTTCGGGTCAGATTTCAACGCTCGATCTAGGTATATAAGCATATCATCAGCAAACAGGTTGATCCTAAACTCCTGAGACCCAACCCTGATCCCTCCAAAATCTCTGGATTGTCTAATCTTTATGGCCAAAGGCTCCAAGGACAGCACAAATAACATAGGAGACAGGGGGCAGCCCTGCCTCATTCCAGTTTGAATTCTGGGGTTAGAGCCCCATTAATCAGGATCTGTGCTGTTGGATGACTGTATAGAGACCTGATACCCCCTAGAAATTCCCCCATGATGCCAAACTGCAGAAGTATCCAAAACAGATAATCCCACAATATTTTATCAAAAGCTTTCTCTGCATCCAGGCTCGCTATGATAGCGTCTCCTGGGGTACCCCCAATTGACTGCAAAGCAGACACTGCCCTCAGTATATTAGAGGAGGTGTAACGCCCTGGAACAAACCCGGCCTGGTCTGAGTGTATCAATTCCGTTAGTATGTTCCCCAATCTCTGAGCTAAAATATTGGCAGATAGTTTGATATCCTGATTCAGGAGTGAGATGGGGCAGTATGAACCAAGCATTTCCGCATCCCTCCCCAGCTTGGGCAACTCTACAATATGAGCATGTGCCAATCTTCCCCCTCCCTCCCCTGTATTGCATAAATGATGACAAAGTTCCTGGAAGGGGGGTCCGATTTTCTCACCCAAAATTTTATAAAACTCAGGGCCCAAGCCATCAGGTCCAGGTGCCTTCACCAATTTAAGGCGCCATATAGCCTGGCATATCTCCGACATCACAATGGGGGCGTTTAAGGCATCCCGCTGGGCCTGCGCCAGTTGCGGCAGATTTAGGTCCCTGAAAAACGAATCTCTCTGTGTCTGATCCACCTCCCCTTTATCGTAGACTGCCCTGTAGAAATCTACAAAAGCCTTCTGGACCTCCTCTGATGCTGCTACCACTCTACCCTCTTGATTTCATATTTTAGTTATTACTTGCTTCGCTCCTCTATGCTTAAGAAATGAGGCCAGCAGTCTACCTGCCTTGTTCCCCCCCATCAGTACAGGTTAAACTTATACATAGAGATATCTTGGGACGCTCTATCATTTAAAAGATCGTTAATCTGTTGTCGTACAGCATTATATTCCTTCCTCACCCCCTCATCCCTAGTCAGGATGTGTTTGCCTCAAAGCCCCTGCAACTGGTCAGTCAGCTTCAACAATTGGTGCTCTATCTCTATGAGATTGTACTGTGTAAGCCAATATTTTCCCCCTTAGCACCGCTTTGCCCGCCTCCCAGTAAGTGGCAGAGTCAACTGAATCCGGGTAGTTGTCTACAAGATAATGCTCCTAGGACTGAATCAGGAACTGCCGAAAGTTGTTATCTAAGTACAGGGTGGGATTCATATGCCATATTCTCACCCACTCTCCCTGGTGCCAGCGGATGTCTGCCCACACCAAGCAATGATCCAAGACTGCCCAGTCCGCGATATCAGCAGCCACTACTTGGGACAACAAGGAGGGGTCTAACAGTATATAATCGAGCCTTGCGTGAACTCCATGCACCTGGGAAAAGAAGGTATAATCATGGTTTTCAGGATGCAACACCCTCCAGATATCCAAAAGACCCAACATGCATGAGGAAGTTCACCCCTCTATCCCTCCAGGCAGACTCTCTGGTTTTTGCAGGGGCACAATCTATAAGGGGGTCCGCTGTAATATTAAATTCCCCCCCCCCCCCCCCCAGAAACAGTTGGTACCCACTCAGGGACACAAGATGTGCAAGCAGGCGGATGAAAAAGGAATGAGAATACATGTTAGGGGCATAAACAGAGCAGAGAGCCACTCTCCTTCCCACTACCTCTCCCACCCATAGAACAAACCGGCCTTTCGGGTCTTGAACTAATTTGTGAAAAACAACTTGATGCTTTTATGGAACAAAATAGCTACCCCTCTTTGCCTGCCACTGAAGGAAGAAAATACTAACTCCCTCACCCAATTACGTTTCAATTTTAAATGCTCCGCCTGCGTAAGGTGGGTCTCCTGCAAAAACATGACATCAACTCATCTTAGAACAATATGAAAGGATTTTTGTGCGCTTTATAGGAGAATGGATGCCATCCACATTTAGAGAGCCAAACCTCAGATTACTCATTAGTCAGTAACCCATCAGCTACATTGCTCAGCTCGACATACGTATCCTCACTACTGAGGAGGCAGCGTCCCAGCCCCGCCCCTCCCAGCACCCTCCCCTCGTGGCTCGTGCAACACAGGGAAGAGAAGAAAATAAAGTCCCCAACTGGCTCCCAAGCTTCCAGGAATCCCAGCACCAAACCTGCCCCCCTTCCCTCCCCCCCCCAGCCCCCCTCCCCTCCAGCCCCCCTCCCCTCCATTCCAACCACCCACACAGAGAGACCAATCCACACATAAACCACACTCACTCACCAACTGCCTTACCCTCCCCACATACATACGCCTAGAAAACCCCTGACCACTACCTATAATCCCTCCCCAGAACACACAGTGTTACAACTTCCCCTCACAGCAGGCCCTCTCCCGATCCTTCCCTCCCCCCCTCAAACCCGAACCAGCAAACCAAAATGCAGTAAAATTAACTTGCCACTTCCTGACATATCAAGCATCCTTTCATAGGGAGTAAAAACTGGAAACAAGGACAAGTACATAGTAATCAGCTTGTGATCATCCAAAACAGTCAAATCGCAAAACGCAACTCAGCTCAACAAGTCGCAAATCAGTGGTGTGTCGTCGCTCAGGACCCGCCTTAAGCCATCTTTCTCACACTCCCCGCTCTGGTTGCAAACAGACATCACTGCTCCTCAAACGTTTTGTATAGCGCCACCAGAAAACAGAGGCACATGCCCCCGAACCAAAGAAACTGGCTCACCCACCATCATGATGTCCTCTAGGGCAGCCGTCCCAGAAAAGCCTTGAGCTCCTCCGGCATCTCCACAAAGTGTAGCATTGTTATGTACCACCCGCACTCACGCAGGGTATTGTAAAGAAAATTTAATTACTTTGTTAAATAGCTGAGAGCAATATGGCGATAAACGCCTGAGCAGGTCAGAAACGCGCGAAGAAAAATCTTGGAACACTAACACTTTATTCTCTTGGTAAGATACTTCTTTCTGTTGACACCATTTAGCCATGAGTTGAGACTTTTCAGCATAGTTGAGGATCCTGGCAATCACCGGACGTGGCCTGTTTTGGTCCTGAAGCACTCCCACACAGTGCACTCGCTCTATTTGCAATTTCTGGCCCTTCACTTCTAAGCCCAGCTCACGGGGCAGCCAAGACTCCATCACGTCCCAGAGTTCTTTTTCCTTCACAGACTCGGGCAGCTCAACTAGCTGGATATTATTACGACGGCTTCTGTTCTCCTGATCCTCCACCCTATCCTCCAAGCTCTTACAGCGTTTCTCCAGCTCTGCTACTTGGGAGGTCATGGCATTCATCGCATCTTCCTGTTGTGAGATTCTGTCCTCTGCTTGTTGGTAAGCGTGTGTTTTGCATAGCCATGCCCTCCTTCAACTCGTCCATTGTGGCATGCAGTTTTGACAATTTATCGTCCAATATGTCTGCCATGTTTCAAATAATTTCTTTAAATGCTGCATCCTGAACACTGGCGATGCAGCGACCTCGCTTGTCGTTCCATGCTCAGATGCCACCTTGGTTGCGTGGGTACTTCCTGCTCCCTAGCAGGCCGCGGGGTCTTTGCTGGCATAATCGCAATACTGCCCCTCCAGAACATCCCAACTTCACCAACTGGTGCCTGGAGTTGTATCTCAGCAAGTCACCAATTCTGGGGTCCGACGTGAGGGGGGGGAAGACAGATATTAAAGTCAATTTTAGCATAGAAGTGGGGAGATCAGCTGACAGGCGTCCGCTCGGGTCCCAGCCATCACGTAACCCCCCCCCCCAGGTGTAGGAGTATCTTGAAGTCCTTGAAGGCTCTTATTGAGAAATAAGTTGGCGAGGAGAGTGGTTACCGTGGCATGGACGCTTCTCGTACATCAAGGATGTTGATGAAGGGGAGATGTTGACAATGTCTTGAGGAAGAACAATGGTGATGCTTCTTAGGTTTTTTACAACACCAATGAAGAGGACAAAGAGACCTCATGTGGTCACAGTACTGAGTCTAACGTAGAACAGTTTCAAAGTTGCATCGGTGTGCCAGATATCAATGACAATGCAGGTTCCATATCAAGTGCGGAATCCCTTGCCATGCTCGGTGCAGATGCCTATGCAGAACCAAAAAAAGGTTTTTAGCGCAGGACTCTGCAGGCTTTAAGGGTCCTTGCTTGCATGCACAGGTAAAGGCTACACTGTATGTCCCAGAGCTCTGGACCCAAGCACTGAACACATCAGTCATGGGGGTCTGCGACTGAAATGGTCCTACTGCATGGTGTACACTTCTTAAAGCCACTTGGCACTCTTGCCAAGATGGAGGGAAAAATGGCTGACACAAAGTCAAACAGCTCTATGGCCCCAGGAGCTCAAGTAGTCGTGCACCCAAAAATAGTCAATGCTTCCTGCGCAAAAGAAGGGCTCAGACAGCCTATAGGGCCAAGCAATGAAAAATCATTTTTTAAGTGAATTAAAAGGGAAAGCACCTAAAGGGCAAAAATTTGACGTGCTGGAGATCAGAAAAGCAACCTCTCTGCTCCATGAAAAACGATAGACTGCTGGTCCTGCACTGAAGGGTCGGGCGGGAAGGCACCCGCGAATGTGAGGTAGGGACACTGCCTCAAAGATTTAAAGTGACAGTGCACTTGGCAGTGTCCATACCAGGCTCTGTGGATGACATCACCCACATATGAGAATATTATGCCTGCTTGTCCTCAGAGAATATGGCTTATCCAGATTTTTTTGCAGCCTCTCATTGTGTGCTAAGGTCCCACTGCATGTCTGGCCCTCCTCCTTCCTTTTGTTGTCCTAGTCTCTTTTCTAAAGAAATAATGCTTGGTGTTCTAATTTTCCTTCTTTATGTTTATTATATATATATTTTTTTATTATAAACTGCCTTGATCTTTTACCAAAGGTGGTATATCAAGTTTAATAAACCATAATCCTTTCCTTCAGAAATATTGCTTACAAAATTGTTAAGGTAAATATAGTACAAATAGTTTGGATATGTGAACGAGTATCTCCTTATGGGCTAGACTGTGGATAAAACAGAGTACTAATAGAGTACCTATTGTAGCTCTACCTCCTGTATGCCCCAAATGCAATGTTTTGAATCATACCAAATACTTTTGAATCCCTTATATACTTTACAAATAAAGCGAATGCTACATACCTGTAGAAGGTATTCTCCGAGGACAGCAGGCTGATTGTTCTCACTGATGGGTGACGTCCACGGCAGCCCCTCCAATCGGAAACTTCACTAGCAAAGTCCTTTGCTAGCCCTCGCGCGCCCGCGCGCACCGCGCATGCGCGGCCGTCTTCCCGCCCGAAACCGGCTCGAGCCGGCCAGTCCAGTATGTAGCAAGACAATACACTTCAAGGGAAGACACAACTCCAAAGGGGAGGCGGGCGGGTTTGTGAGAACAATCAGCCTGCTGTCCTCGGAGAATACCTTCTACAGGTATGTAGCATTCGCTTTCTCCGAGGACAAGCAGGCTGCTTGTTCTCACTGATGGGGTATCCCTAGCCCCCAGGCTCACTCAAAACAACAACATTGGTCAATTGGGCCTCGCAACGGCGAGGACATAACTGAGATTGACCTAAAAAATTTACCAACTAACTGAGAGTGTAGCCTGGAACAGAACAAACAGGGCCCTCGGGGGGTGGAGTTGGATCCTAAAGCCCAAACAGGTTCTGAAGAACTGACTGCCCGAACCGACTGTCACGTCGGGTATCCTGCTGCAGACAGTAATGAGATGTGAATGTGTGGACAGATGACCACGTCGCAGCTTTGCAAATTTCCTCCATGGTGGCTGACTTCAAGTGGGCTACCGACGCTGCCATGGCTCTAACATTATGAGCCGTGACATGACCCTCAAGAGCCAGCCCAGCCTGGGCGTAAGTGAAGGAAATGCAATCTGCTAGCCAATTGGATATGGTGCGTTTCCCTACAGCCACTCCCCTCTTGTTGGGATCAAAAGAAACAAACAATTGGGCGGACTGTCTGTGGGGCTGTGTCCGCTCCAGATAGAAGGCCAATGCTCTCTTGCAGTCCAATGTGTGCAGCTGACGTTCAGCAGGGCAGGAATGAGGACGGGGAAAGAATGTTGGCAAGACAATTGACTGGTTCAGATGGAACTCCGACACAACCTTTGGCAGAAACTTAGGGTGAGTGCGGAGGACTACTCTGTTGTGATGAAATTTGGTGTAAGGGGCCTGGGCTACCAGGGCCTGAAGCTCACTGACTCTACGAGCCGAGGTAACTGCCACCAAGAAAATGACCTTCCAGGTCAAGTACTTCGGATGGCAGGAATTCAGTGGCTCGAAAGGAGGTTTCATCAGCTGGGTGAGAACGACATTGAGATCCCATGACACTGTAGGAGGCTTGACAGGGGGCTTTGACAAAAGCAAACCTCTCATGAAGCGAACAACTAAAGGCTGTCCTGAGATCGGCTTACCTTCCACTTGGTAATGGTATGCACTGATTGCACTAAGGTGAACCCTTACGGAGTTGGTCTTCAGACCAGACTCAGACAAGTGGAGAAGGTATTCAAGCAGGGTCTGTGTAGGACAAGAGCGAGGATCTAGGGCCTTGCTGTCACACCAGACGGCAAACCTCCTCCAATGAAAGAAGTAACTTCTCTTAGTGGAGTCTTTCCTGGAAGCAAGCAAGATGCGGGAGACACCCTCTGGCAGACCCAAAGAGGCAAAGTCTACGCCCTCAACATCCAGGCCGTGAGAGCCAGGGACTGGAGGTTGGGATGCAGCAGAGCCCCTTCGTCCTGCGTGATGAGGGTCGGAAAACACTCCAATCTCCACGGTTCTTCGGAGGATAACTCCAGAAGAAGAGGGAACCAGATCTGACGCGGCCAAGAGGGAGCAATCAGAATCATGGTGCCTCGGTCTTGCTTGAGTTTCAACAAAGTCTTCCCCACCAGAGGAATGGGAGGATAAGCATACAGCAGACCTTCCCCCCAATCCAGGAGGAAGGCATCCGACGCCAGTCTGCCGTGGGCCTGAAGCCTGGAACAGAACTGAGGGACCTTGTGGTTCACTTGAGATGCGAAGAGATCCACCAGGGGGGTGCCCCACGCCTGGAAGATCTGTCGCACCACACGGGAATTGAGCGACCACTCGTGAGGTTGCATAATCCTGCTCAACCTGTCGGCCAGACTGTTGTTTACGCCTGCCAGATATGTGGCTTGGAGCACCATGCCTTGACGGCGAGCCCAGAGCCACATGCTGACGGCTTCCTGACACAGGGGGCGAGATCCGGTGCCCCCCTGCTTGTTGACATAGTACATGGCAACCTGATTGTCTGTCTGAATTTGGATAATTTGGTGGGACAGCCGATCTCTGAAAGCCTTCAGAGCGTTCCAGATCGCTCGCAACTCCAGAAGATTGATCTGTAGATCGCTTTCTTGGAGGGACCACCTTCCTTGGGTGTGAAGCCCATCGACATGAGCTCCCCATCCCAGGAGAGACGCATCCGTGGTCAGCACTTTTTGAGGCTGAGGAATTTGGAAGGGACGTCCCAGAGTCAAATTGGAGCAAATCGTCCACCAATACAGGGATTCGAGAAAACTCGTGGACAGGTGGATCACGTCCTCTAGACCCCCGGCGGCCTGATACCACTGGGAGGCTAGGGTCCATTGAGCAGATCTCATGTGAAGGCGGGCCATGGGAGTCACATGAACTGTGGAGGCCATGTGGCCCAGCAATCTCAACATCTGCCGAGCTGTGATCTGCTGGGACGCTCGCACCCGCGAGACGAGGGACAACAAGTTGTTGGCCCTCGCCTCTGGGAGATAGGCGCGAGCCGTCCGAGAATCCAGCAGGGCTCCGATGAATTCGAGTTTCTGCACTGGGAGAAGATGGGACTTTGGGTAATTTATCACAAACCCCAGTAGCTCCAGGAGGCGAATAGTCATCTGCATGGACTGCAGGGCTCCTGCCTCGGATGTGTTCTTCACCAGCCAATCGTCGAGATATGGGAACACGTGCACCCCCAGCCTGCGAAGCGCCGCTGCTACCACAGCTAGGCACTTTGTGAACACCCTGGGCGCAGAGGCGAGCCCAAAGGGTAGCACACAGTACTGGAAGTGGCGTGCGCCCAGCTGAAATCGCAGATACTGTCTGTGAGCTGGCAGTATCGGGATGTGTGTGTAGGCATCCTTCAAGTCCAGAGAGCATAGCCAATCGTTTTGCTGAATCATGGGGAGAAGGGTGCCCAGGGAAAGCATCCTGAACTTTTCTTTTACGAGATATTTGTTCAGGGCCCTTAGGTCTAGGATGGGACGCATCCCCCCTGTTTTCTTTTCCACAAGGAAGTACCTGGAATAGAACCCCAGCCCTTCTTGCCCGGATGGCACGGGCTCGACCGCATTGGCGCTGAGAAGGGCGGAGAGTTCCTCTGCAAGTACCTGCTTGTGCTGGAAGCTGTAGGACTGAGCTCCCGGTGGACAATTTGGAGGTTGAGAGGCCAAATTGAGGGTGTATCCTTGCCGGACTATTTGGAGAACCCACTGATCGGAGGTTATAAGAGGCCACCTTTGGTGAAAAGCTTTCAACCTCCCTCCGACAGGCAGGTCGCCCGGCACTGACACTTGGATGTCGGCTATGCTCTGCTGGAGCCAGTCAAAAGCTCGCCCCTTGCTTTTGCTGGGGAGCCGCGGGGCCTTGCTGATTCGCACGCTGCTGACGAGAGCGAGCGCGCTGGGGCTTAGCCTGGGCCGCAGGCTGTCGGGAAGGAGGATTGTACCTACGCTTGCCAGAAGTATAGGGAACAGTCTTCCTTCCCCCGAAAAATCGTCTACCTGTAGAGGTAGAAGCTGAAGGCTGCCGGCGGGCGAACTTGTCGAATGCGGTGTCCCGCTGGTGGAGAGACTCTACCACCTGCTCGACTTTTTCGCCAAAAATGTTATCCGCACGGCAAGGCAAGTCCGTAATCCGCTGCTGGACTCTATTCTCCAGGTCGGCGGCACGCAGCCATGAGAGCCTGCGCATCACCACACCTTGAGCAGCGGCCCTGGACGCAACATCAAAAGTGTCATAAACTCCTCTGGCCAGGAATTTTCTGCACGCCTTCAGCTGCCTGACCACCTCCTGAAAAGGCTTGGCTTGCTCAGGGGGAAGAGCATCAACCAAGCCCGCCAACTGCCGCACATTATTCCGCATGTGTATGCTCGTGTAGAGCTGGTAAGACTGGATCTTGGACACGAGCATAGAGGAATGGTAGGCCTTCCTCCCAAAGGAGTCTAAGGTTCTAGCGTCCTTGCCCGGGGGCGCCGAAGCATGTTCCCTAGAACTCTTAGCCTTCTTTAGGGCCAAATCCACAACTCCAGAGTCATGAGGCAACTGAGTGCGCATCAGCTCTGGGTCCCCATGGATCCGGTACTGGGACTCGATCTTCTTGGGAATGTGGGGATTAGTTAATGGTTTGGTCCAGTTCGCAAGCAATGTCTTCTTCAGGACATGGTGCAAGGGAACAGTGGACGCTTCCTTAGGTGGAGAAGGATAGTCCAGGAGCTCAAACATTTCAGCCCTGGGCTCGTCCTCCACAACCACCGGGAAGGGGATGGCCGTAGACATCTCCCGGACAAAGGAGGCAAAAGACAGACTCTCGGGAGGAGAAAGCTGTCTCTCAGGAGAGGGAGTGGGATCAGACGGAAGACCCCCAGACTCCTCGTCAGAGAAATATCTGGGATCTTCCTCTTCCTCCCACGAGGCCTCACCCTCGGTGTCAGACACAAGTTCACGGACCTGTGTCTGCAACCTCGCCCTGCTCGACTCCGTGGAACCCTGTCCACGATGGGGGCGTCGAGAGGTAGACTCCCTCGCCCGCATCGGCGAAGCTCCCTCCGCCGACGTAGTCGGGGAGCCTTCCTGGGAGGTGGCCGCGGTCGGTACCGCACGCGGTACCGACGTCGGGGACCTCAACCTGGGCGATGGGCCAGCCGGCGCCACGCTCGACGGTACCGGTGGCGCAAGCACCGCCGGTACCGGAGGGGTAGGGCGCAACAGCTCTCCCAGAATCTCTGGGAGAACGGCCCGGAGGCTCTCGTTTAGAGCGGCTGCAGAGAAAGGCTGAGAGGTCGATGCAGGCGTCGACGTCAGTACCTGTTCCGGGCGTGGAGGCTGTTCCGGGCTGTCCAGAGCGGAGCGCATCGACACCTCCTGAACAGAGGGTGAGCGGTCCTCTCGGTGCCGATGCCTGCTGGGTGCCGAATCCCTCGGCGACCCAGAGCTCTCGGTGCCGACACGGGGAGGAGACCGGTGTCGATGCTTCTTCGATTTCTTCCGAAGCATGTCACCGGAGCTCCCCGGCACCGACGAGGAGGACGTCGAATCCACCCGTCGCTTCCTCGGGGCCGAGACTGAAGAAGGTCGATCTCGGGGGGGCTGTACCGCAGGAGCCCTCAGGGTAGGCGGAGACCCACCCGAGGGCTCACCGCCACCAGCAGGGGAATGGACAGCCCTCACCTGCACTCCACCCGATGCACCACCGTCCGACGACATCAGCAGACGAGGTCCTGGTACCACCGACGTCGATGCAGCTATCCGATGTCTCGGCGCCGATGCAGAGGCCCGATGCCTCGATGCACTCGATGCAGGGGCGGCCGAGGAAGATGGTCTGGACGCTGACGACGTCGATGCACTCGAAGATCCCGGTGCCGATGCCGACGAAGAGCCCGAGAACAACACGTTCCACTGGGCTAGTCTCGCTACCTGAGTCCGCCTTTGAAGCAGGGAACACAGACTGCAGTTCTGAGGGCGGTGCTCGGCCCCCAGACACTGAAGACACGACGAGTGTCGATCAGTGAGCGAGATAACCCGGGCGCACTGGGTGCACTTCTTGAAGCCGCTGGAAGGCTTCGATGTCATGGGCGGAAAAATCACGCCGGCGAAATCAAAAGCCGAAATGGCGAAATTCGAAGCACCAAATTTAGAGGGAGAAAAAATCTCGACCGAGGCCGAAAAAAGGCCTACCCCGACGACGAAAGAAAACTTACCGGGGCAAAAAAGCTGGAAGTACGGGGAGGATTTACACGAAACCCGGCGGGGGGTTTCCGGAGCACTTCCCGACTAGGACAAAGCTTTCCCGAAGGAAAAAAACACGTTCAAACAAATTGGACGCGCGAGGTCGACTTTCCGGGGCTCGACACGGCGAAAACACGACCGTACCGAGTGCGGACAAAAGAAGACTGGCCGGCTCGAGCCGGTTTCGGGCGGGAAGACGGCCGCGCATGCGCGGTGCGCGCGGGCGCGCGAGGGCTAGCAAAGGACTTTGCTAGTGAAGTTTCCGATTGGAGGGGCTGCCGTGGACGTCACCCATCAGTGAGAACAAGCAGCCTGCTTGTCCTCGGAGAAAGCGTGTTATAATAGATGCTATTTGATAAATTAAATTGTCCCAAAGTATTTGCATTCTAAGGGCATCTTATCAAGCTGCGCTAGCGGCTCCCAGTGCAGTAATGCCAACAAAGTCCATTCACTTTGAATGGGCTCCGTCAGGATCGCCACAAGGGACTCGCCAGCGCAGCTTGATAAAAGAGGCCCTAAAGCTCAAAATAGCAAAGGTGAATTAAAACCTAAGAGCTCAGTTCAGTCACAAATCTGCAGAGTATGCTTCATGATGCTTCATGAGCATAACCACCATAAGTAATTAGGTGGTCCAGGGGTAGTCCAGTAAATTACTACCTGCATTTTATTTTATTTTGCCGATACTGTACATCAAAAGTGCTAGAAAAACTAATTAAATCTGTTTGTGGATATCTATGACCCAGGAAAAAAGAAAAACCTCTTTATATACTATATTTCAAAAAATAAAAAATAAAAAAAGAACTATACAAAGTTTGTTTTCTACACAACTATCAAAACTTAATATATTTCAAAATAAAATATGGAATATAACATCCTAAATTTGCAATAAGCCTACACTTACACCAGCCACCTCACCTAAACGACATTGCCACCACCTAGTAATTATCCTCATTATGCCATTTTGCTTTAAATAGTTACAATGATGTTCAGTCAGGAGGATCTGATCCTTATTAAGAATTGGTATCTGGAAAAGGTTATGGATGTTTGTGCAAGTTTCCAGAAAAGAGGTTGAAAAGGATAAGTCTAGAATATGTTTAAAGAAATCGCAAGAAATGGGCTCAATTGATCACCAGTCAGGAAGTGGCAGGGCCCAATCAGTTCACACTGAAGAAAGCATCCCAGATAGGTGAGATGGCTAGCGTGAGTATACTCTTATTGTAAATTTATTCAGGATGATATCCCAAATTTTATTGAAATTGGTCAGTAAACAAGCTTTGTATAGTAGGTTTTTTTTGTTTTGTTTTTTTTAATCACAGTGTAATCTCAATGAATAGAAAAAGGAAAAAAAGACAGTTCAAGATAGTTCCATAAAATGTTCATACCTCTTCATTTGCTTAATCATTAGTTTCAAATGTATTCAGCTGGAAAACTACAAACACTAATTACTTTGACATTATAAAGTCTTACGTGTCCTCACTACCTCCCCAGACAGCAGGGTTAAATTATCAAGGATAAGCATGATATCTTGATAAATGATAATTTATCACCTCAATGTCAATCATGAAGAAATGCTCACACAAAATGACACTAAGTCTCATTACTGAACCCTATGGCTAAGAATGCAATGCCCACCAGGAGTCAGATTCGTAACAGCAGGCTTTCAGGACATACCTTAATGAATTTTGGTGGTATTTAAGTTTTGTTTTAAAATACTAAACAAATATTTATTAAACTTCCAACAAATTGTTTTCACACACAGGAAGGAAACATTTTTAAAATAAACTAGTGTATCTTAATAAGGCATAAACCTAATCATACTTCATAGTTTGCTGCTGTATAATTTGTATACCTAAAGAATGCAGTGAATGCCATAGATAATTCAAGGGTTATTTTGCAATTAGTGTCAATATCCACAAAACACTCTCTAATTTTAAAAAGAAAGGCAAAAGAGAACCCCCCCAAAAAGGGACCTTTGATTAAAAAAAAAAAAAAAATACTGTTTTAACATTTTTAAAAAGCCCCGGCCTTGAATCATCATGGTTGGCAGTCTGCTCACAGCCTGCAATACCAAAATTTAAGTTAAAAACTTGAATCGCCCCTTTAGCGATCTCAAAAGATTTCACAACAAAAACTTTCCAAAAAAGTGCCTACGTCGAAGGCACTTGACAAGTCAAATTTATTTATTGTAGTAGTAGTATATGGACTGACCCTGGCTTTTCTTCTGAATTTTGTTATCAGTGTGGTTATAACTGTTTCAGTACCGTGGGATGGTCTGAAGCCAGATTGGGAGCTGTGAAGGACTGAAGTTCATTAGCTATTCCATTAGTTGTGCTACTAGTCCCGCCATCATTTTAGTTAATAATGATATTGAGGCCACGGATCTATAGTTTGTGAGTTCATTTATCTTTCTGGTGGTGTATTTAGAGATTGGGGTAAGTATGATGATGCCTTTATCAGAAGGAAAGTGTCCTTTTTGGAGCATGTAGTTTATGTGTTCTGTTAAGCGTTTAGTGAACCAGTCCGGTGGGTTTTTGTCATTTAGTTTGGGCAGCTGTCTAATAGGCATTGTGTATTTTGTCAGTAGTGCTTTTACTGAGCTGGTTGTAGGTGTCTTCAATGATGACCAGATTCTGTCTGCCTTGATATGATCAGTGTTGGTTTCACAATCATGTAAGAATTATAAGAGAGATGTTTGTGTGGGGCACGATTTGATCTTATTTTTATTATTTTTTCCTCAAAGTATTGTGCAAGCTCATCTGCTGTTGGTGGAGTTTCATTTGAAGTTAGCAGAGTTTGAGGGTTTACTACATTATTCATTAGTTCATATCTTTTTTTCATGTTTATCTCTTCTGGGTGCACATATGTGACGTAGTATTCTGCTTTAGCTCTTTTTATGGTGCATTTATTTATTTGTAGCATTTGTATCCCACATTTTCCCACTGACTTGCAGGCTCAATGTGGCTTACATTTGCTGTAATGGCTGTTGCCATTTCCGGGTAACAGAGTGCAAAAGTCATTGCATTCAGGTGCATACATACAAGGTAAAGAAGAATACAGTGTGGCATTAAGGTGCATTCATACTTGGTAAAGAAGAATACATTATGGTAGTGCATATTGATTCCCGCGTGATAGATAGGATTGTAGCATACATTAGGTCATCGACTGTAGAGAAACCATAATCAACGTAAAGGTTAAAGTGAAAGAGGTTAGTCAGTCCAGTGATAAGAGTTCGCTTTTTCTAGTTCATGTGTAGTCTATTTAATATTGAGGTTGAATGTTATTGGTATGCCTTCTTGAATAGGTCAGTTTTCAGTAGCCTTCGGAAAATAGTTAAATCTTGCGTTGTTTTTATGGCCTTCGGTAATGCGTCCCATAATTGCGTGCAAATGTAGGAGAAACTGGTTGCGTATGTGGATTTATATTTTAATCCTTTACAGTTGGGGTAGTGGAGATTGAGGAATGAGCTTGCTGATCTTTTTGCGTTCCTAGTAGGCAAGTCTATAAGATCTGACATGTAGGCCGGTGCTTCCCCGTGAACGATTTTGTGGACCAGGGTGCAGACTTTGAACACAATACGCTCTTTTAATTGGAGCCAATGCAGTTTTTCTCTTAGGAGTTTGGCGCTTTCATATTTCGCTTTTCCAAATATGAGTCTGCCTGCTGTATTTTGAGCGGTTTGAAGCTTCTTGATGATTTGTTCTTTGCATCTGGCATAGATGGCATTACAGTAATCTAGATGGCTTAGTACCACTGATTGTACTAGGCTTCGGAATACTTCCCTTGGGAAGAAAAGTTTGATCCTTTTAAGTTTCCACATTGAGTAGAACATTTTCTTTGCTGTATTTTTCGCGTGGTCTTCAAATGTAAGATTTCAGTCAATTGTGACTCCCAGAATTGTCAGGCTGTCTGAGACCGGAAGGGTGTAGTCTGGGGTGTTTATTGTATTGGGTTTGTTTGTGTTATATTGTGAGGATAAGATGAGACATTGTGTTTTTTCTGCGTTTAGCTTTAGTTGGAATGCGTCCGCCCATGAGTTCATTATTTGTAGGCTGTGTTTGATTTCATTTGTGATTTCGGATATGTCTTGTTTGAACGGGATGTATATCATGACGTTGTCTGCATAGATATATGGGTTAACTCCTTGGTTGGATAACGATTTGGCTAGAGGTGTCATCATTAAGTTAAAAAAGGTTGGTGAGAGCGGTGATCCTTGTGGTACTCCACATTCAGGTTTCTATGGTGTTGACGTTTTTGAGTTTGCAATCACTTGATATGTTCTTGCTGTTAGGAAGCCTTTAAACCAGCTTAGTACGTTACCTCCAATCCCGAAGTAGTCTAGGATGTTTGTGAGTATCTGGTGGCTCACCATGTCGAACGCGCTGGACAAATTGTAGGAGCAGAACATTGTTCCCTTTTGCAATCGTTTGAATTTGGTTATGAGGGTGGTTATCACTGTTTCAATGCTGTGGTTGGATCGAAATCCTGACTGTGATTCATGTAGTATTGTGAATTTGTTTAGGTAGTTGGTAAGTTGTTTGGTTACCATGCTTCCCATTAGTTTGACTATCAGGGGGATGGATGCTACTGGTCGGTAGTTGGATGTGTCATCTAATTTTTTCTTTAAGTCTTTGGGTATAGGTGTAAGTAGTATATTTCGTTTGTCCTTGGGGAAAAATCCATGTTGTAGCATGTAGTTCAGGTGTAACATAAGATCTGTTATGAAGTGTTTGGGGGCAAACCTTATTAGGTTAGGGGGGCAAATATCCAGTTTGGCGTGCTTTTGGGAAAATTTGTTGACTGCTTGAGTGATGGTTTCCTCGGTTAGTAGGTCGAAGTTGTTCCAGGTTCGATCTGCTGGGTATTCCCCGGGAGTTGGGTCTGGGCAGTCCATAAATTTTTCGTGATCATTGGAGTTGAGTGGTAGCGTGGATCGAAGTTTTATGATTTTCTCATTGAAGTATTTGGCAAGTTTGTCTGCTGATGGGGTGTCTGTGTTGTCTGTGGTATTAATTAGTTTATTCACGAGTTGGTAGAGTTTATGTGCATCTTTGTAGTCTGGTCCTATTTTGGCTTTGTAGTATGCTTTTTTTTGTTTGTCTTATTGAATATTTGTATTTTGGTCTTTCATTTTTTTCCATGTTCGCTCAAGTCTCCTAACATGTGTTTTTAGTGATTTCAGTTCTTCGTTGAACCATGGTATTGAGTTTTTTCTTCGTGTAGTCCTTTTTTGTAGTGGTGCAATTTTGTCAAGGGTATTCCTGCATCTGTTGTCCCAGTTTAGCAGATAGTGTTTGGACTCTGTTTGTGCTGTCCAGTTATTATTGTAAAATTGTTGCCAGAATGTTATAGGGTAAATTTGGCCTCTCGTAGTGTAGGTTGTTGGTTCTTGCCTGATGTGCGTACCTTTTTTCTGCCACTGTAAGGTGAGGTTTAGTTTATAGTGGTCTGACCATGGTATCTCCGTCCATTTTGTTTCTGTTAATATAAGGTTTAATTCTGCGGATAGTTTGTGTGTGATGAGGTCAATTGTGTGTCCTTTGGCGTGAGTGGCTTGCATGTTAGGCCACCTAAGGTCCCATAGCTGGAGGAAGTCTTTGCATTTGCGTACAGTTGTTGCATTTTGGTCTTCTAGGTGTATGTTTATATCCCCAATTATGAGTATATTGGAGTTAGACACACAGGTGTTCGATATGAAATCCATTAACTGTGTTTGGCATTCTTGCCAGTTACCTGGTGGTCTGTAAAACATGACAACGTTTAAGTTATCAAGTAAGGCGGTATGGTTGATTTTAACTGAAGCAATTTAGAATTTAGGTGTAATAGACTCGGCAGTTGTTGTCACAGTAAAGTGAGATCTGTATATTAATGCTATGCCTCCTCCTCTTTTTTTCCTTCCTTGTCCAATGGGTGATTTTGTAACCTGGGAGGCAAAGATCCAAAAAATTATGGGGTCTTTGTGGTCGTGGATCCAGGTTTCACTGATTAGTAGATCGAGATTTTCTGCTGTGATCCAGTCTGTTATAGTTATTGTTTTATTGACTACTGATCTAGCATTTATGTATCCCGCTAGAATTTGTTGGTATGGATTCATGTTTGATGTGTGGATTTTTATTAGTTGTCGTTCCTTTGTTTTAGTATGACCTTTATTGTTCTTCTGTTGTGGTTGTCCGGATGTTGGTGTTTTTTCGTTGTTTGGATTATTATCCATTTGATAAGGTGTTTTGTGTTCAATCAATCTGTGGTGTGTGTGTGTGTGATATGGGTATCATGTTGTTTTCAGTGAATGGAGAGGTTGGAGTTGTGAAGGTTAATGTTAAGGTATGGATTAGTAAAATCAAATTAATGGTATTCATTTAAATTTAATTTCTTGTTGTGTCTATCTAGTCCTCTGTAAGCACTGAAGTCAATTTGGTTAATCTCTATTTCTACTACCCCTAAGCAGCCGTCATCCAGTACACTCAGGGGACAAAGCATGTAAACCTATGAGCTGCTGCAGGAGGTTTAATAGACTGGAGTGGAAGTGAGCTTATCTAGACCACTGTAGGCAGTGAAGCCATTAATTTAGTTTCTATTTCCACTGCCCCTCACAGCTATCATTGGTGTTCATTCAAAGCATGGCAATTAAGTATATGAGTTGTTGCATCCGCGTTTCCGTTTTAAGTTGCTTGTTCATCTACAGCAGCTTTGTTTTTGCTTTTTACGGGTTTCTGCTATCGATCGATTCAAGGTCGCTCCAGCCACGCTGCCTCCCTGTTCCCGTTTCGCTGCCTTATTATTCCCGTCTCGCCTCCCCTCTCCGTCGCTGCATATGCCTGGATCACCCGTTCCGCTTCGCTCCCGCCTAATCCTGATCTACTTCCTCCGACACCCCCCGATCGACCGACACACTCACCGTCAGATCCTTCACGTGGCAGTCGCTGCCTTGGTTGATGCAAGTGAGTGCTATTGGTCTTCTGGGGACTGGAGTACGGCTGAGCGGGCAGAGAGCAGGCATTCCGCTGGGTCAGGGCCCGGATCTCATTCGGCGATGCTGGGGGTAAGGGCTGGGCTTGTCTAGCGCCGGTCCAGGTGAGGTTGCGCCGGTCCAGGTGAGGTTATCCACAGATCTTCCGGCTTCGGTCTGCCTTGGCCGTCTGTGGTTGCGGCTGTCTCCACTATGACGCCGGGTGTGTGGGCTCCCACTGGGTCACGAACTCGGCAGGCCCTGGTCGATCTCTGGGATGTTCGTCCCAGGTGAGGCCGTTCGCTGGTTTCGGTGGGGTCATTAGACCTAGTTCAGACTTCTTTCGATTCCGGTTCCGTTCCGGTCCGCTTTGGTCGTCGGGTCGACCACATTCTCGCCTGTTGGCGACCTTGGCTCACAGAGCTAACTGCTCATGCGTCCGTCTGGTCAGCCATTTGGCAGGATAAACTTACGCCACTGACTTTTATACTTACTTAGGGCTTTCATCCAAGTAGTTTTGTTCAGGTCTGATTTGTTTCTGAACCATTTTCTTTCCAGTTTCCAGCAAAGTTTTTTCAACTCTAGTAATTCCTCATTGTTTTCATTTTGACTGGTGCTATTTCATTCAGTGTGTTTTTGCTTAAGTCATCCCAGTTCCTCATGAAGTGAGTGTTAGTGGGTGCTATATTTGTTTGATCCTTCTGTGCTGTTGACCAGAAGCTGTAAGTATCCACTTTTCCTCTGGTGAGGACAATGTGTTGTATCCTTGGTTCCCTGTTCTTGCCATTCTCTTTCCATTGAAGCATAAAGGTGAGTTTGCTATGATCTGACCATGGCACCTCTGCCCAGATTTGTTTTTTGTTTTTTTTACATGTTTGTTATTGGTTGAGAACCTATGAGCTAGAATATCTAATTGGTGACCTTTTGCATGAGATGGTGTGGCTGATGCTGTTTTGAGGTTACATTGGTTCAGGACGTTTGTTAAAAACCTAGTGTGTGTGTCATGATGTTCCTCTAGGTATAGACTTATGTTGCCTAGTAGGAGGACATTTGAGAAGTTTGTGTAAATGTTTGATACAAAGTCCATGAAGTCATCTTGTGCATTGAACCAGCTTCCTGGAGGGCGATAGAAAAGTATGCAGCATAATTGACCAGTTAGTGTTGAATCTGTGATTTTGCATGCCAGAATTCCAATTGCAGAGGATATGTTCAACTGTGGTTTCTACTGTGAAATAGGATTTAATATTATGGCCACCCCGCCTCCTCTCTTTTTGGTTCTGTTGACGTGTGTTATTTTATAACCCGGTGGGCGTAAGTCAAGCAATTTTGGATCGTCTTGAACGAGTAGTCACGTTTCTGTTATAAACAGTATACCTAGTTTGGTTTCAGTTCAGTCTCTGGTTATGGCTGTCTTGTTTACCACTGACCTTGTGTTTATATAACCTATTGGGATGGGTGCATAAGTATCCTTGTAGATGTTGGTATATGTTAACAGTTTGTAATTGTCTATGTGTTCTGTCTTTTTTGATGTTATGGTTATCATGGTTGTTATGCATTCTTGTTTTGTTATGGATTTTATAGTTAGGTCTTTCCAGTTTGAGGTGGGGGCATCATCTACCTGAAAGGAGTGCAGGGATTTTGTTCCATTCATTGAAATGAGGCAGCTTGTATCCCAGTTATCCATAGTATTAGCATGTAGTAGAAGATCCATGTTCTAATATTAGCCATTTTGCGATATGTTGAGGAACCTATAGTAAGTCAGAAGGGGTTGTTTGCTGGACCTGTAAGCCGACTCTCAGGAAGCTATTCCTGTAGTATCCAATATGTGATTATGTCATGTCTTTTCCTAAATATGTGTGTGTGGCAGCGTCAATTTACTGTAGTGCTCAGGCACTGTCATCATTGATAAGATCCAAGCAGTGGAAATTAATATATTAACAGAATTCATAATATGGGGTGTCACAGTGTATCTGGAATATCATAGTGCAGTGGAGGATCAGTCTCCCGTACTTCCATCATCATGTGTTGTACAGTTTAGAAGCCGCCGGGCAAAATAACAATAGCCATGTTCCTAGGTGGGAGCCTCCACTCCCAGTTGCCGCTCTTCTAATAGGTCATACAGCGTAGGGCAGGGCGTTTGTACCCTGGGCAGCAGGGAAGTACGTGACTTTGCTCTCATGGAGTTGCTTACCTGGAAGCACCAAATTGATAAGGCACTACTCTACAAATAATATTATACGTACAAAACAAAAGTGGTAAAGATCTAACTAGGAGTGAATCTAAATCATATCTGTATATTGGTTTTCAGGGGAAAAGTCTCATATGGTTATCACAGCAATTTTCACTTCGCCTTTCAGGTGAACCTCTGCTCGTGCCAGTTTTAATCATAGACTAAACCCCCAACCTTCCTAGATATGTTCGGCAGAATTAAACAGTTTATAACTTAATATTTTATCATTTTTAATTTTCACTCAATTATAGAACTGTATCTTTGCTTATAATTCTCATATCTGCCCTAAACATTCTTTCACTGTTAACACTGGTGGCTCAATAGCACTTATTTGTGTATGCCGGTGTGCTCATAGTCCCCGACAGGTGCCTGTTTCACTTTCCAAGCTTTATCAAGGGGGAGTCATAGCACTGGACCTGCAAAAACCGAACAAAGCTCATTAGCCAACATCTTCTATAGAACACTCCTACATATGAAATAATTCTCTTGGCTCACAGTCTTACTGCCTCCTTCCTGCCACCCGCCAAACAAACATGGCGGCAGCGGCGGCGTCTCATCTATAGTGACTGCACCGGAAACAGCTGGTGGTAATAAATGCTTCCGGAAACCTTGGTCTGTGTTACATGAAACACCCTCAATGTATATATGTGTTCAGCCCGTTAGGTTCCAAAGTATCTAAGTGGTAAATCCAAAAGGTTTCTTGCTCTAATAATTTCCTATTGTGATCACCACCTCTAGATGTTGGACTCACATGATCAATCACCATACATTGTAAGGCATCTATCGTATGGCCATTTTGCATGTAATG
Source organism: Microcaecilia unicolor (assembly GCF_901765095.1). NCBI lineage: Eukaryota > Metazoa > Chordata > Amphibia > Gymnophiona > Siphonopidae > Microcaecilia > Microcaecilia unicolor. The sequence continues at coordinate 237,561,340 of NC_044034.1, forward strand.
CTGGGCTAACGGGGCTCCCAGGTTCTGCGCCATAATCCATGAACGGTGTTCTGTCATCCTTGCATGAAGTGATCTACTAGATTTTCCTATATAGGCCTTATTACATGGACAAAGTATGTAATATATAATTCCCAAAGTGCGGCAAGTAGTATGATGTCTTAAATTGTACAGCCGACCATTATGTGTGAAGCTTGTTGCCTCCTTCGTTAGGTCACAAGTTTTACAATGTGTCTTATTACATTTAAAATGGCCTGTTGCTACTTCTGGGGTAACTGCATCCACATCAGGTAACTGCGCAGGACTTAGTATCTCCTTCAGATTCTTGGCTCATGAAAATGCCATCCTCAGATGGTGCTCAGCAAACAGGGGGTGGGACTTCATCGCATCCCAATGTTGCCTAATAATGCCAGCTACTGCTTCCCCTCCCGGGGCAAATCTCATGACAAATGTCATCACGGGATCCACTCAGTCATCATGTTGCTTCACTTGCAACAGGAGATCCCTGTTGTATTTTGCTCTACAATACGCCCGGCTTCAGTATTTTCCGGGGATATTTCCTCTGTGTCAACTTGTCACAAAATTGCTTAGCGTGTATTTTAAAGTCTTCATCTGTTGTATAAATCCGCCTAAAGCGGAGGAATTGTAAGAAGGGAAGACTATCACGCAACGGCCTAGGGTGACAACTACCACATTCTAAGATCGTGTTCTTATCCGTTGGTTTGGTGAATACCTTTGTGATAAAAGTGTGGTGAGTCAAATGAATTTCGACATCCAGAAAATGTATTAGGGTATTTGAACAGGATAACGTGAATTGTATCCTAGGGTGGCATTGGTTAAGCCATACATATAAATCTGCCAGCTCTTGAGCACTGCCATGCCACAATAAAAAAACATCGTCGATATTGCGGCACCAAATACAAATCTTAGCTTGAAAAGGGGACTGGACCAACCATTTGTCCTCGAAAGCTGCCATAAATTGGCCAATTTGGGGGCAAACGTGCCCCCATGGCTACTCCCAACATTTGCAGGAATAGTTTGTCTCTAAATTGAAAGAAATTTTTGCACAATGCCAATTTGGTCAATTCCAGTAGAACCTCAGAAGGGACCTCATGAGGTCTGGGTCGAGTGTCCAATATATTACTAATAGTCATTACTAGCTCAACTTGGGCAATCATGGTATACAATGATTTGATATCCAATGTGGCCATTAATACTGGAGTATCTGGTAATTGAACATCCTGCAATAAAGTCAAAAAGCGTGTGGTATCTTTGATAAACAACGGACTCCTTATCACAAACTCCTTCAAAAATGAATCTACATATACCGAAAGGGGTTCTAGAAGAGACCCTCTCAAGGACACGATGGGTCTCCCTGGGGGATTGATCGGATCCGTATGTATTTTCGATGGTGTACCGGGAACATAGGTGTTTAGCTATAATACAACACCTATCCAACTATAATACAACACCTTTACAACTTTACTCAGAATGTACTTTTCTACAAATGCTTGAACAAATCCTCTTGCCTTCTTTAACTTCTTTGTAACACCAATTGTATGATGTAACCTGACGTGGCTATGCCATGACAATTCTCTTTAAGCCACATTGAGCCTGCAAATAGGTGGGAAAATGTGGGATACAAGTGCAATAAATAATAAATAAGGTACTGATGTTCTTTCCACGTCAGGAACCCGTGTTCTAGGCCCGCTTGTGTGACATCCTTAATTGTTTTTTTGTAAATCAACCGTAGGATCATCCTGTAGTTCTTGGTACGCAGAAACATCTGCTAATTGGGATTCTACTTCACTAATGTATTGTGCTCTGTCCAGGACCACAACAGCTCCACCCGTATTAGCACGTTTCACTACCACTCTTATGTTGTTTTTTAAAACATGGAGAGCTTGACGTTCAGCCTTAAGTTGTCACGAGGTCCTCAGTACTCACTGCTGTAAAACTTATGAACATCACAGAGTACCAACTGTTTGAAGACTCTAACAGGGTCTAGAGGTATAGGTGGTATCCAGTGGGATTTGTCATGCACCCTGGATCGTGTCTCTGTGATGTCTTTCCCTCCAAAGTAAATTCATATTTGAAAAGTCCGGATGAATTTCTCCAGATCTATCCTAAATCGGAAAGGATCAAATGCTTTCATAGGTACATATGACAATCCTTTGGAAAGCAACGATGTTTCTGCTGGGGTCAATGTGATACTGTTTAAGTTGATTACGTTCGTCTGTCAGAATTGGGACCGGGTCCGGGGTCGCAACCTGGGTTGTCCTCGACTGCCTCCACGTTTGTTCTCTCATCCTCTCATTGATCGTGGTTGTCTGTTGCCTAAAAAATCATCAGATTCGCTGCAGCCTGAGGAACTGTCAGAAAATTGAAAAACTTTAAATGCTACACGTCTGGATGCTGCTTCTGATGTGCTAGGATTGTACCTTAATTCATTTTGACTACTTTTACTTTTCATCCAAGGATACACTCGTCGGTTCAAATAGTCATTTTTATCCCTGGCTAATTTTTTCAATTTGGATTTGTGTAAATAATCTTTGAACTGTTCAAGAGACTCTTTTAAGATGTGTATGTTTCTGTTGAAATACCTGCTCAGAAACCCCTTGCTTCAGATGAACTAGCTCTTTGTCGAGTAACTCTTTTTCCTGCTGTAAAACAGATGATTGTTCAGTAATTAGTAGCATAAGATCTAATGAGCACTTGAGGATCATGTTCCATTTGGTAGGAACGGTGGCGCCATTTTAAGAATAGAATCCTGAGGATGGCGTGCTTAAGAGTGAGTAGATATTTATAGATTACTATGATGTACTGTAAGTTAAGTAGGCGTTTGAAGTATGGAATCTAATGTAAATCTTCTTTTGGTTATAGCTGTTTTGACGCTGACGCAGCTATTGCGAAACATACCACACATCAGTCATACTGGATAAGGTCACATTGAATAATGGGTCCCCTGTTAACATCAAGCTCCTATCAGCTACCAAGAAAAGCTAAGCTTTAAGATGTTTAAGAATTAAATGATTAAAGAATTTCAGAATAAATGTTGGGGAAGATAGGTTGAGTGGACCGATGAGGAGCCAATGCCCATTAAGAGTTGGGAGCATTCGTGCCTTTTTTTTTTTTTTGTTACATTTGTACTCCGCGCTTTCCTACTCATGGCAGGCTCAATGCGGCTTACATGGGGCAATGGAGGGTTAAGTGACTTGCCCAGAGTCACAAGGAACTGCCTGTGCCTGAAGTGGGAATCAAACTCAGTTCCTCAGGACCAAGGTCCACCACCCTAACCACTAGGCCACTACTCCACTCCACTAACGTATACTTCTGACCCCACTAAAGAGAAAACCAATAGCAAAAAACATCCCCCTTTCTCCCCGATAATCTACGTAATTTGCCAAGTCATTAAAAGCTACCACAGTTAGAAGCAAATTAGAGGAGAGGATATTTACGATGGTGACATAAATGCTCATGTACTGATTTTAAATGGACTCAATATTATAAAAGAAAAAATGATAAGACTTTCGCTTTTAAATATACGAGAAGGCTCCTCACGGAGCTGTATCCTCGCTACTGCGGCAGACAGCGATTTTCTCACTACATGCTGGGGCATTGAATTGTCTTCAAGCACATTTTACTGTGTATCTTCTTGACCCCTGAAGCAGGCGCTATTTAGCGCCGAAACACGGCCCGTGTCGGGTCATTAATAAAGAACTTTCATTGTCCCAGTCTTGAAGGCCCAGTGTTGCTTCTTTTATTTTTGGTTTTTTTTTTACTGCTTAATAAGGCTATGGCCCTGTTGACAGTGTCTAAACCACCAATGTCTTATCTCAAATATCATAGAAAAGGGAAGAGTATAGCAAGGTGTCAGAATTAAAATCTAATTTATTCTAACAGAAGCAATCATCACACTGGCAGAGGAGAAGATGGAAATTATGAATGAAACACTCCCATTAAAGTGGGCTAAGGAAGGTATCAGATACTTAGGGAGATACCGAAAATCACATCTCAGAAAATGCTTTATAAGACTAACTACAACCCGTTGTTTTGGACCATCAGGAGGGCAGGTACCAAACAGGAGAAAGGGTCCAGTTGCTCCTCAGCACATCACACCCGAATCCTTTCCATCTGAAAGTATGGGCTTTTCGTTTGAACGTCTGTCTGGAAACCAAGAGAACTGTTAAGACATCAGGAGTCAGATCGTGAAGCATAAGGGGCCAGCCTTTCAACAGCCAGGCCATGAGAGCCAAGGCACATAGATTGTGGTCATCCTGGAAGACAAGGTCATAATCCTGTCGAGAAGGATAATCTTATACGCAGAAGTGAGGACTGCCATTGCAGATACCCAGAAACCAAGCTTGCCTGGACCAGAAGGGAGCAATGAGGATCAAAGAAACTTTGTTGTATAGTACCATCTACAAGGCCTTTGTGATCAGAGGTGTAGTTGGGTATGCATAGAAAAGACCCCATTTCTAGCAAGTGACAAAAGCACCTGGGGCCAGTCTGCATTGCAAGGGACACATGAAGCAGAAGAGGTGACATGTTGACCTCACTGGCAGAGAGGTCCATGGAAGGCATATTCTACTGTTGAAATAATGCTGAAGCAACACTGGGGTTGAAGGACCATTTTTTTAGGTCCAGCTGGTGATTCAAATTATTTCCCAGGGTGCTGAGGTTCCCTGGCAGTTATGAAGTGTGGAAAATGCAAATGATGGAGATAGCACACTTCCAAAACCTGCAGGCCTCCTTGCAGAGCATGTGGGAGCTGTTGATGTGGTATGCCTACTAAGAGACTGTCTCAGTTTGCCCATCAGGAGAGCACCATGCAGGTTTATGGGTCAACAGGGACTTTGCAAGTCAATGGTTCTGGCCTGAACATAACCATCTCCTCTGATCAGTCCCTCAAAAGCTAAATAACTTAAAATCATGTGATCCCAGCACAGTTTCACATGCATAAAGCAGCAGAGGCCATAAAATCAGAGGCATCAATAATGACCAAGGTCAGTGTGAAAGTTTCCCTTCCCTAAGCCACTGTTCTCCTTGGACAAGCTGGATGCAACAGCCACATGTAGGTGATATTTTCTGATGGCATGCTCTCCAATAGATCAGAGAGACCTTTTCCTTTCTTTATTTTTTTTGAAAGGGTCCTTCGAGGCCTGTGTATAGTCTCCTTGCAGAACCAGCACATTAGCTGCCTCAGTATTTTCTCTCTGCTCCTCCAAACAAATGGATCACCCTGCTCTCCTACTCTTCATATGTTCCTCCTTACTAGGCAGAAGACTTCTAGAACTTCCAAAGATTTCCTGAATTGATTCTGCAGGCTTTAAGTGTCTGAGAAATGCATGAGTTCTCCAATACCTATGAGGTCTATGTCTGTTGGCTTGGGCTGATGCACCTCGTTGAGTCCTGCCTGCATTATAACTACCTGTTACCTTGAACACAGGCACACACACACAAAAAAAGCCCTCCAGGACTATTTAGCACCTCACAGCAACACTACCAGCCAACAGAATTTCTCCTGATTGGCGGAGGGGGGTGGCTGAAACATTTTGCATATAACTGGATGAAGATCACCAGAGACAAATGGAACCTCAGCATCATCTGGTGGGGGTTATTACATCAGATTCCAACACTCACTGCTCAGCAAGACAGCAACCAACAGCACCACAAGCAAGAACCTGCAACCACAGGACCCCTCCAAGAGTTCCATATGTCCTACTCCAGATGGGAGCCGTGAAACCAGTCCTCCCTTTGGAGGTCAACCAAAGCTTTTACTCCCACTGCTTTTTGATCTCCAAAAAAACAAAGGGTCTTTTGCCACTTTTGGACCTGTGCAAGCTCAACAAGTGCATTCACAGAAATTCTGTATGTGAACTGCCTTGCCACCATCCTACCCCTAATCCAGACCAATGACTGGCAATTACCTCAGATCTCCAAGATGCCTACACCTACATCCTAATTCACCCATCCCATCCCAGACGTACCAAGGCTTTTTCGAGTTTGATGATACAACGCATATTCTGCTTAGTGTTCAAAAATCATTAACAAAAGTTTTAAGTCAAAAAAGAAATGTACTTCAAAAATCTTTTGCTAAAAGACCAGCAATTCTTCTTTACATGTGATTGGGTAACCAGCATTTCTTAAAAAGACATTGTAAACATCATTGTATCATATTCTACGCAAATTGCATTTCATGCTCAAGTGCTCTCCTTAGTTTGAATTAAGATAGGCAGAGAAAAATTACCACCATTGTCCTTTATGAGTACAGTCACAGCTTGATATCATTAAAAGATGTTAATTGCACCCTTATGTACCCTCTTCACTCAACTCCATGTTTTAGCTAAGTAAAACTGAACTTATTAAAGACCATACCCACAACCTTCTAAGGTCATTAAGTTAATTCAGTCTTCACGTCAAATAAAAATTTATAAAATTGATCACTCTGCTACATTTTCTTTCCTGCTGCCTTGAGCACATCAGTGTGTTACATGAAATAATACACTAGTCACCTATCTATATATGCCATATTATTTCTAACACCCAAGCTATTAGAAACAATAGGTTTTCTGGAGTCTGGGGTGAGCTATTAATGGAGACACCATTTTTCTCTCCTCCACCCATTCTCCCTCCAATGACCACCACTTCTCTCCTCCACCCTGCCCCAGAAGTAAATGGCATTGCTCTCCTCTACCCCCGTGATGGCCGAATCTCTCTTCTCACCTTTTCTCATGGTTATGGCGCTGGGCTGGGGCCTCAAGATCTACACATATCAAGGCCTTCAGCATCTGTGTATGCTCAAGATCTCACACTAGCCCAGCACCATAACTATGAGAAGAGGTAAGAGAGCTCCCACTGCAGCTCCTTGTGACCTTGGGCCCCGGGTACAAAAGCTTAGATTGTGAGCCCTCTTGGGACAGAGAAAGTACCTGCATATAATATATACAGTGCTGTGTATGTCTAGTAGCACTATAGACATAAGTAGTAATAGTAGTAGATCCACTCATCACAAGGGGTGGAGAAAAGCAATGCTGATCACTACAAATTCCAGGAGGTGGGATATTATTGGAGGAATCTAAATTTGACTTTAGATGAAATTTACAGGGTTTTTTGATGCTAAAGCGAGGGGTGGGCCATGATTAGAAACAATATGGGTATCAATCTACATACACACACAATAGCCTTTAGCATGAAAAGTTATGATTCTTTGTCCAGATGTCAGACATAAGACCACACAATACTCATGGGAACAATTTCCCCAAATGCGTTAGTATTGAACATACTATGACAGAAATGAACCTAACTCCTATGCCAGAGCATACGGAATATGATCTCAGTCTCTCAAATTTACTAATGTTCTTCATAATACTTGCATTGTGCCAAAAAGAGCTTCCTTCTAGAGTTTATAAGATGTTACACGTATAGGCAATCTATCCAGGTGCGTTTGGAAATTCTTTTAAAATCAGGTCTGTGGCACCCAAAAACTATTTCCATATCCTCCTGCCACATTTTCTTGGTCTCAGACTACACTGCTTGATACTTGAAGATCATCACTCTCTACACGATTCACTAACTAATGGCTTGGTGCCGACACATCTAGAATCAATGCTGTTCTGGTGGTTTTCTTTCAGGTCCAAAAACCACTGTACTCAACCACACCTGACCACACAGTCCCATTTTTGCACACAGGTTGACCGTATATACACAGCACACAGGTTGATAGTATGTACACAGCAAGGGTGCTGTGTAGTCAGGTACACGTACACCACAGATCGGTGCAAGCTATGGCATGGTGTATGGCCAGGTACATACACAGGTTGGGTGGCATACATATGAAGGAATGCACCGATGCAGGAAACAGCACCCATCTCTCATCCCTTGCTCACACTCATAAGAACAAAATCATGTTCCATACTGGAACAGACTGAAGGTCCATCAAGCCCAGTATCCTGTTTCCAACAGTTACCAATCCAGATCCAGATCACAAGTACCTGGCAAGATCCCAGAACAGCAAACAGATTTTATGCTGCTTATCATAGAATATATAGTGGATTTTCCCAAGTCCATCTTAATAATAGCTTATGGACTTTTCTTTTAGGAAGCTACCCAAACCTTTTTTAAACCCCACTAAGCTAACAGTTTTTCCTACATTCTCTGGCAACAAATTCCAGAGTTTAATTACTCACTGCATGAAGAAATATTTTCTCAGATTCGTTACTATTTAGTAGCTTCTTTATGCACTCCCTAGTCCTAGTATTTTTGGAAAGAGTAAATAAGCGATTCACATCTACCTGTTCCACTCCACTCAGTATTTTATAAACTTCTATCATATCTCCCCCTCAGCCGTCTCTTCTCCAAGCTAAAGAGCCCTAGCCACTTTAGCCTTTCCTCATAGGGAAGTCGTCCCATCCCCTTTATCATTTTCATAACCCTTCTCTGTACCTTTTCTTATATCTTTTTTGAGATGCAGTGACCAGAATTGCAAACAGTATTCAAGGTGTGGTCACACCATGGAGCAATACAAAGGCATTATAACATTCTCAGTTTTGTTTTACATTCCTTTCCTAATAATTCCTAACATTATATTTGCTTTCTTAGCCGCCATTGCACACTGAGCAGAGGGTTTCAATGTATCATCAACGATGACATCTAGATTCTTTTCCTAGGAGGTGACTCCTAGCGTGGAACCTTGCATCATGTAACTATAGTTTGGGTTCCTCTTTCCCATGTGGAGGAGTGGCCTAGTGGTTAGGGTGGTGGACTTTGGTCCTGGGGAACTGGGGAACTGAGGAACTGAGTTCGATTCCCACTTCAGGCACAGGCAGCTCCTTGTAACTCTGGGCAAGTCACTTAACCCTCCATTGCCCCATGTAAGCCGCATTGAGCCTGCCATGAGTGGAAAAGCGCGGGGTACAAATGTAACAAAAATAAAATTAAATAAATAAATGCGCATCACTTTGCACCTGCTCACATTAAAAGTCATCTTCTATTTGGATGCCCAGTCTCTCGGTCCCCTAAGGTCCTCTTGCAATTTTTCACAATCCTCTTCCAAATTAACAACTTTGAATAACTTTGTTTCATCAGCAAATTTAATTATCTCCCTAGTTATTTCCATCACTAGATCATCTATAAATGTTATAAAGCAGCAGTCCCAGTACAAACCCCCGGGGAACCCCACTATCTACCCTTCTCCATTGAGAATACTGACCATTTAACCCTACTCTCTGTTTTCTATCTTTTAACCAGTTTTTAATCCAAAATAGGACTTTTGCCTCCTATCCCATGACTTACTAATTTCCTCAGGAGTCTTCCATGAGGTACTTTGACAAATGCCTTTTGAAAATCCAGATAAACAATATCGACCGGGTCAACTCTATCCACATGCTTATTCACCCTAAATTATTTTTCAATAAGATAAATTTAAAGAGAAGTGATCAAAATAAATACCTCTCTTATTCAACAAGTATCAAAAGATATGAAAATGAGATACTTAGGGGACCTGCTCTCAAAAGGAAACAATACAGGTAAGAAACAAACTGGAAAAATCCATCTTGTAATCCTCGCTTTAAATCAGGGCTATGGAGTCAGAGTCAAAGTTGGAAGCAATTTTGGGTAGGATCAGAGTCAGTACACTCCAGCTTCAAAATACAAATAATATATGTTTAAATCATTTTTATTAAAACAACCACCACCACTACCAAGATACAGCAATGCTCTTCCAGTTACATAGTAAGAAACAAGAAATAAAGGTCCCAAAAAACAACCCCACCCCCCAACACAACCCTTCTCCCTCCTAAGGCCCTCTTATTTCCCTAAACTCCCCCCCCCCCCCCCAACTGGTGGCTCCCCTTTGAATGCATAAAATGCATACTTTACGGTACTCAAAAAGTTCAAGATGTAACTGCGAGCTCTTGAAGAAAGTTAGCCAAAAAAGCTCCCAAGTTTCCAGAAAACATCTGCCAGGATGACTGTCAAGTAAAGAGATTCCCTGCCTTTCCAGCCGCATCTGAAAAAGGAGAGATCGCCATTGTTGGCAAGAAGGGCCAGTATCCTCCAGCCAGGAATTACTTTGCATAGAAAATATTTAAATCCAGGAAAAACAGGATCTGTTCAGATATAATGTCCAAAAAAGCATAAATCCGGTCCCAGGTCACTGTACAATCCCAATAACCTCTAAGGCAGCCAGATCCAAGTGCGAAAAGTAGACCATCACACAACAGTGCCAGAACATATGTCCCAGAATCGCTGATGGTCACTAACACATAGGACAGGTGGCACTGGCTGTTTTGGTCGCTTGAAACACCCGGTGTGGAGAAACATGAAGCCGCAGGGTGAATTTGTAAAGCATCTCCCTCAGTATCATTGATTTACACATTTTATGGATTCCCTGGACAAAGTGCTGCAGTTGCTCAGCAGATAAAAGTACAGTGAAGGTCCTTTGCCTAGCAAGCTGCTAGACTTGAATAATCCAAACTTGAAGTAGTGTGTCCTTTAAGTACTGATGATGAAATGCAAGAGGCACTCTCTGCTATGATCCAGGTGTATATGATCAGATAACGTTTCCTGAATATCCCCAGTAAGATCTGTTCAAGTTAACAAAGATATGTAATGCCTTAGTTGCAAGTAAGCAAAATAGTGTGGGAGGCAGGTGGTATTCCTGTTGCAGAGAGTCAAAAGATTTCAACTGACCTTCTTCAGTAATTACTTGCACTGTATATTGGAGTCCTTGGTGTGCCCATTGAGCAAAACACTCAAGCCCTGCCCAGGAAGAAAAGCTGGATTACTGCAAAGCCATAAATAGAGTGTTACAGAGGCTGAAAACTGGTGACTCCTACAAATTCAATGCCACACTGCCCTAGGGGTCCTAAGAAGGGGGTACTGGGAGAGTGTAGGTGATGGCACTTTGAAGTATAGAAAATGTGACTAAAATGAGTCCCAGAAACCAAACTGGTCTCAACAGATGTGAGGGAAAGTATGCGGAGCACCCTATACCAGTTGTTGATGTGTTGCATCCCGCTGCCCACTGTTAAATATTGAATGTTAAGCAGGCCCATACTTCCATGAGTCTTAGGAGTCTGTATCAGGGCCAGCGGCAGGCGAGGTTTCTTACCCCACACCCTAAAGATGCAATTGCAAGAATTTATGAAGCTGCCTTTCCTCTTAGCCCTTCAAAAACAAAGGCAGCATTTGAAAGGTGTAAAGCCATTGGGAGGCAAGGAGCATGTTAAAGAGGTGAATGCAACTCCATGTGGATAAAGGGTAGGCCCGCCAGAATTGTAATTGATGTCTCATATCCTCCAATAAGGGTGCATTTATGGTGTACAAAGATTGTAAATCGGTAGGCAGGAGAACCCCTAAGTATTTCAAAGCAGAGTTTTAGAGGAAAAGGTCCCCAACCAGTGACGCCACACATCCAACAATAACGGCATCACTGCAGACTTGGTGTAGAGGGAAAAACCCAAAAAACTAGCAAAGTGTTTGAGGAGGAACAACAGCTGAAAGAGCAATTCCTAAGGGGAGGTTAGTACCACCAAAATATCATCTGCATATCCCAATGCCTTGATAGAGTAACAATTTATATCTGGATCGCAGATATCAGGGAAGAGTTAAGCATCTGAAGGAGGGGCTCTAAAGAGAGGACGAAAAGAAGTGGAGAAAGGAGGCAACCTTAATGAGTCCCACATCCGATGGAAAAAGCAGAAGTATGCTGTGGAGCATGATAAAGAGTACAAACAGCACGTAGAAACCAGCCCATAGTCCCAATCCAATCTAGCATCATAAAAAGATGTTGCCAATGGAGCTGGTCAAAAGCCTTAGCATTGTCCAGACTCACCAGCATTGCTGGAATATCTTGGACCTGGCAGCATGACATAGCCAACAGTAGCCGCCATGTGTTGTAAACTGACTGCCAACCCTGAACAAAGCCTACTTGCACCAGGCCAATTAGCGAAGGCAAAAAAACATAAGCGAGAAGCCAGCACCCACGCTAATAGCTTGATGTCAACATTAAGGAGAGAGATGGGAACGATAAAAATCAGTCTCCTCATGAGGCTACCCCAGTTTAGGAATTAAAGTAATCAAAGTGACATTCTTGTGAGAGGGAAAAGCACTTGTATCCATCACAGACTGATAAGACAACAAAGGACCAAGAAGGTAGGGCAGTAAAAGCGAATAATACTCCCCTACAAATCGGTCCTTGCTTAGTGCAGAGTGAGATTTCAATTTTTCAATTGCCTGATGGAGCTCCTTGACCTGTAGCGGGCTACTCAACACCTGTTAGTCTTCATCAGATAACTTAGGCAGGCCATCCCTGTCTAGGAAGTTCGCTACTACCTGCGAATCCACTATAGGGCAGCCCTCAAAGAACTTGAAAATAATCCCAAAATATTTATGCAATGTGGTCCGAGCAATTGGCCATACAACCAGCTCAATCCTGAAGTGCCCCAGTTGTTTGTGAGACCCCTCTCCCCCCCCCCCCCCCCCAATTTTAACTAATCGAGCTAGCATCTTATCTATTTTGTTGCTGTACGCATGAAAATAATATTTTTGATAAATCCAGACTATGTTGAGTTTGCTCACGTATAAGGGAATTTAGGGTAACCTGGGTGGAGATGTAAGTGTCTTTAGTTTGGGGAGAAGGCGCCTATATATAGGCCCACTTAGCCCATTTTAGTTGGGCCCCCATATTCCAAATACTCGCTGCTATTTTCTTACATCGGGCTGCAATGTAAGCTATTATTTTCTCCCTACATCACCACTTTAGTGGTACTCCAAAACAGTTGTGGTTGATCCGCATGTTGCTTATTATGCGAAAGGAAGTCTTCCCAGCAAGAAATTAGGTGACTACTAGTAAAAAAGGCCCGTTTCTGTTTGAAATGAAACGGGCGCTGGCAAGGTTTTCCTCGGAGTATATGTTTCAGAAAGAGCGTGTGAGAGAGATGGAGCGTGTCTGTATGAGAGAGAATGTGAGAGAGAGTGTGTGTGCTTGTGTGAGAGAGAGTGTGTGTGAGAGACAGAGTGTCTGTCTGTGTGTGTGTGAGACTCTGTGTGAGAGAGAGGGCCAAAGAGATAGAGACTGTGTGTGTGACAGAGAGAGTGTGATAGACAGTGAGTGTGTCAGAGAGAGTGTATGTGAGACACAGAGTGAGTGTGTGGCAGGGGGCTTGGAGGGGGGTCAGCGTTGGCCGTGTCGGTGCTGTCTGGTATTAGTGTGGTGCTTTCTTGTGTGTGTGGTTTTTGTTTTTTGGCTCAAGGGGGGGGGGGGGGGTTGAGGGTGTGCCATGCTGGCAAAGTGGAGGGGGTCTTTGAGGGTGGTTATTGTTACAGGGGTGATATATATAAATAAGAGAGAGAGAGACAGAGAGAGAGAGAGAGAGAGAGATTGTGCATCTCTCCATGTTCTGCATCAGTGTATGTGTGTTTTTTGTTGGGGTTTTGAAGGGGGGTGGCGGTGTTTGTGTGTGTGATAGAGAGTGTGTCAAAGTTGGTGTGTGGGGTTGAGAAATTGTGTGTAACAATATAACAGGGAGGGGGTTGTCTGATGAACTTGGAGGGGTTTGCTGCAGTGTGTTTTTATGAGAGGTGGAGGAATCTTGTTAGTTGGGAGGGGGGGGCCTTGGTCAGCAAACCGTGACGGTGTGGGTGGTTTGTTTTTCACATGGAATACTCCCAGGAACCGGGTGCTTCCGGCTTTCACGGGGAGAGGAGGAGTGTGGAACCCCGTAGGTGGCAAGAGGGCATTGTTTGGGTATGTTGTAACGGCGCATCACCAAGCCCCTACCCCCCCCTCGGTGTATCACCCTCCACCCGGCGCATCACCAAGCCCCTCCCCCTGCCCACATCAACCCCCTCAGCCACAAATACTAACTCTGTCCGGCCGCTGCTGCTCCTGTTGAGCAGCAGCAGCCCGTACATAACGAAAAAAAGAAAAAAAAATCTTACAACTAAAACGCACCTCCGTAGACAGCCATCTCACATTGGCTGACATCTCTGCAGCCGCTCCTCCTCTCCCCTCTGACATCGCTGCACTCCTCCCCAGGGGCAGTGACGTAAAGTGTTAACAAATAAAGGTCCCTCCCCTGCAATCAAAGTTTAAGCAATAAGTACCTACCCTGATCATCCCTCAAGAGGACCTCTGACGTGCAAGCTAAGGATCTGTGTATCAAAACCACTACACTACCCTTTCTACCACCAGATAAATTAAAGTGTACATCCCCAACTCATGTCCTGCCTAAGCTTCAAGTGTTCAATGCCATTGAGGCATGTCTCCTGTATACATGCAATGTCTGCTCCCCTGCACTTAAGTGTGGTCAAGATTTTTGTGCGTTTTACAAGAGAAGAAATGCCTCCCACTTTCCAAGTTACAATTCTACAGCATGAGGCAGATAGGGCAATGAAAAAGATGACAGCAAAACAGATAACCACACAAACACAGAGACAGGGTGCCCAGCCATCACCCTGGCCCTACAATGCAGAGGTTAAATACAAACCCACTCACAACCCAGTATAGGGGAGCCACCCCCAGCTTCCACCCTCCTCCCCCACCCCATCCCCCAAAATCACCCAACCCCACCCCCAAAGTCATCCCACAACATCTGCCCCACTACATAAGCAGGAAAGAAAAGAAATCACACCTGATGCTAGGGGCCCCACCACTCACCGAGCAAGATAAAAGATAAGTTTGAGCCTGTCTGCTGAAAGAGGTTAAAGCAGTACCCAAGTGAATGTCTCAGAGCCAAATCGTACACAGTCAGAGGTGATACAGGTTACCTCAAGGTAGATCAGCCCACCCCAGATAACTGCAGGGTTGCCAAGGGGTTAAGGCATTCATGCGCTGCACTAGGGGTGTCAAATGTGTGCCACTGGCCATTGATATGAATCTTGAGAAGTGCCAGTTAAAGCAGCATGAACCACAAGCCTTTAGCATGATACGTGGCACACAGCAGTGTGAATCTGTGCCATCATTTCTGAAGTGCAACATAACAGTCTTAAAAAATTAAGATAGGCGCTCCCTCAATTTAAATTGTCCCCATTTATGTTTGAAGCCCTGCAAAATCTCTAACTTATGTAGGTAATTATGCACCTTCACAATTACCACCTGGGGCTTCTGTCGGCCTTCTTGCGGGCAGCCCAGCCGGTGTGTGTGTTCCAGGCTCAAAAGCCCCACACAGTCTGACAACGCAAACTTCGTGGTGAGCCAGTGTTTGAGCAAAGATCCTAAGTTACTCTCTGGTAAATGTCTCTGAAGACCCACAATGCAAAGGTTGCTCCGACAGAAACGATTTTCTAGGTCATCGATGTGCTCCGTGCATTCTCACACCTGCCGCTCCAGAGCCTCAATTGTGTGCAAGGTCATCCCGGCCACATCCTTTATGTTGGGGATTACTGTTCTAATTCACTTGTACGTCTGGTCATATCCATCAGAAAAGTTTCCAGGTGGGACAATTGGCAAGACAGCTGCCCTAGTTGTGGTTCCAGAGCTTTGGCCACCATAGCAGTGATCTGGGTAAGCTGATGCTCTGTGAAAGCAGGGACACCAGGCATTTCTGCTGGCACCATCTTGTCCTCGCCACTCTACATCAGACGTGTCCTTTTTGTTGTTTTTACTTGCCATTTTGCTCCCAAGCTTAGTAACAAACTTGTCCATGAAGCATCAGCTGTGCGTTCAGGAGAAATGAGACAGCGAAGCTCTCACACAACACCGATAAATGGGCTGGGTTGGGCGCAGGACCCCAGAGAGGGGCTGGAACACATCTTTCCCTGTCAGTGCATCATGCGACCACTTTCTCATTTTATACTTGTATATAAAAATCTTTGTCCTGGATCTAAAGCTATATTTACCACTACTTTAGATCCAGAAAAATAATTTTAAAGCCTAATATCAGTAGTACTCGAAGTCTGAGATGGAGTCGAAGTCAGAATCAAAGGTTTGGTGTACCAAATCCACAACCCTGCTTTAAATACTTAAAGAAATTATTCTTTCTAAAGGAAGGGACAGGTTGGAACTGAAAACAGTATTCTCCTGCCACAAAATATTTCCTTATGTAATTACCTTTAAAATTGCTTTAACTTACAGACCAGCAAAATATTATAGGGGTTATTTACTTACAGCGCAAACACAGACCATTATTTTATATTATCTGCTGCGAACCCCACCGAAATAAAACATTGCAGCAGTTAACACATAATTGCATTAACATGTTCTATTAGTATATGAGCCCCCATATTTCTTATGCTAATATGCAAGAGGAGGGATCCATCCCTGTCTCAAGTTCAGTAATGAAAATGCATGTTCTACAAAGGGTGAACAAGCAATGCACCATAGCTGAAGTTGTTTGTGAGATACTGCAAAAATTCAGTTTTGACATAGATTCAAGCATGTTTGCCTACTAATCCCATCTCACAGATGTACAAGTCAATCTGGCCTAGTTATGAGAGTTTTGCTTTCATTTTCCTAATCAAAATGTTTGATTTTGATAAAGAGTTTTCATGATTTAGCTTCCTCCTCTAGTGAGCACCAAAGTAATATAATCATATCTCTGGTGAAAAGAGCTCCTAGTTATTCACTTCTAGCAATTCCTGACATGGGGGATAAAGTGAATGAGAAACCAGTATGTGCCTTGCTGCACAAATTTAATTGAATTCTTAGGACCCACTGTGCTCCAATACTGCATCTGGTTATAAGCTATCCTGGTGTATTCAAAATCTTTAAATTGAGAAGCCAGCGAACTGCTACATCCTTAGGTTCATAGACATCTTGTTCCAGTTTTGGGCTAGACTAAATAATGCTATCAAAACTGACAACGGTGTAAACAATTTCCTTAAAAATAATACTCAACAGAAGGTAATTAGTCTCTCTCTCTACCAACCCCCCATTCTCTCAGTTCAACATGTTATGTACACATACATTTAATAAATTGAATGCTAATGAGAAAAAAAACACACATAACTATGCAAGAACCTAGCTAGGGCTCCACAAATCTTGCTTTTCTAACCAAAGACTATTCTAATGCTCAGTTATTGTAGTAATTCTAATAAATGGGCTATGGCTATTTTTTTTAAATGGATTCCAGAGACTGGTACATGAAAAGCTATTGACTATTCATTGTTTGCCTTTGTTTCTCATCCTAAAGTACTTCATTTTTAATTTAAGCATCATGGTATCTTTCCAACAGCTGTGTTAACAGAGATGAATCACTTCTGTTAAGATTTTCTACATCATTCTAATTTCCCCTCTCACCATGCACAGCTGAAGTTATTTCCCATCTTACTTCCCCCCAAAGAGATAATATAAATAAAGTCTAGAGGGTTTACCAATATGATAATGAAGGTTTTGTAAAACAAACATCTATTGCTTTAGTAAAGTTTCAAATTCAGGTGTTCAGTTTATTTGATATATGGCAAATTGATAATATTCTAATCAGTTTACAATTCTTACACGTAATAAAATATAATTCATCAATCAAGAATAGTGTTACCTACACACAACACAAATTAGAAGAGTACAGACTTATGGTCAAGGTTAGGTCAACAAAGAAACATAGTAAATAATGAACACTAGGTTAATATCAGCCTTCTGATTCATCCCCTTTCCATTTTGCTAGCAGGATTGCTGAGTGTAATGCCTTAACAATCTTAATACTCCATTCCATCAGAATAGTGAGTCTTTTGAAAATAAGTTTTTAATTCAATCTTGAATTTTAGACAGGTTGTGTCTTAACATGGCAAGTCTACATTTATCTATCATTTACTTTTTCAATCAGAGTAGTTGAGGTAAATATTTTCTCATAAATGTGCATTAAGTTTCATGAGTAAGTTAACTTACCCACTAGCATTTTATCCAATTTCACTATTTAGACTCCACTAGCTGAAGTGAAGGCATATAAACATCCTTCAACTTTGATCTATTCAAGGCAGCATAAATTTTGAAAAGGTTGGTTTGTTCAATTATTAAATCCTCTACAGCCATACATCTTCCTAATTAGTAAAGCAGAGAGAGTGAATAAAGGCCAATGATTTATTCAAGATCTTTAGAAAATAACTGCAACTGAATTCCATCACAAACATGTAAAACCTATGCAATCTGTTATAGATAGATAGATAGATAGATAGATAGATAGATAGATAGATAGATAGATAGATAGATAGATAGATAGATAGATAGATACAGATAGTATTCCAATATAGGCTTGATCTCTTCAATTGGTTGTAATTAGCATACACGCACTTTCTTAAACAACTGTTACATTTAATTATAAATCTTTATTCAAATATTACACTTAATTCACAATGTTGTTCAATAAATCACTAATAAAATCCTCATTTAAACCAACACTTCTTCATGCTTACTACATCCTCACTCCACTTCTTCATACTTACTACATTCTCACTCATACATAAAGCGAAAGCTACATACCTGTAGAAGGTATTCTCCGAGGACAACAGGCTGATTGTTCTCACTGATGGGTGACGTCCACGGCAGCCCCTTCAATCGGAGATCTTCACTAGCAAAAGCGTTTGCTAGCCCTCACACGCGTGAGCATGCATGCGCGACCGTCTTCCTGCACGAACGCACTCGTGTTCGTCAGTCCAGTACATAGCAAAGACAAGGGAAGACACAACTCCAAAGGGGAGGCAGGCGGGTTGGTGAGAACAATCAGCCTGCTGTCCTTGGAGAATACCTTCTAAAGGTACGTAGCTTTCACTTTCTCCGAGGACAAGCAGGCTGCTTGTTCTCATTGATGGGGTATCCCTAGCCCCCAGGCTCACTCAAAACAATAAACATTGGTCAATTGGGCCTCGCAACGGCGAGGACATAACTGAGATTGACCTAAACTTAACCAACTAACAGAGTGCAGCCTGTAACAGAATAAAAATGGGCCTAGGGGGGTGGAGTTGAATTCTAAACCCCGAACAGATTCTATAGCACAGACTGCCCAAACCGACTGTCGCGTCGGGTATTCTGCTGTAGGCAGTAATGTGATGTGAATGTGTGGACAGATGACCACGTCGCAGCCTTGCAAATCTCTTCGATAGTGGCTGACGCTGCCATGGCTCTAACACTATGAGCCGTGACATGACCCTCAAGAGTCAGCCCAGCTTGGGCGTAAGCGAAGGAGATGCAATCTGCTAGCCAATTTGGGATGGTGCATTTCCCGACAGCCACTCCCCTTCTGTTGGGATCAAAAGAAACAAACATTTGGGCAGACTGTCTGTGGGGTTGTGTCCACTCCAGATAGAAGGCCAATTCTCGCTTGCAGTCCAATGTGTGCAGTTCACGTTCAGCAGGGTGGGTATGAGGACGGGGAAAGAATGTTGGCAAGACAATAGACTGGTTCAGATGGAACTCCGACACCACCTTCGGCAAGAACTTAGGGTGAGTGCGGAGGACTACTCTGTTATGATGGAATTTGGTATAAGGAGAATGAGCTACCAAGGCTTGAAAGCTCACTGACTCTGCTAGCTGAAGTAACTGCCACCAAGAAAATGACCTTCCAGGTCAAGTACTTCAGATGGCAGGAATCCAGTGACTCAAAAGGAGGTTTCATCATGCTGGGTGAGAACGACATTGAGATCCCATGACACTGTAGGAGGTTTCATGGGGGGGCTTTGACAAAAGCAAACCTCTCATGAAGCGAACAACTAAAGGCTGTCCAGAAATCGGCTTACATTCCATACGGTAATGGTATGCACTAATAGCACTAAGATGAACCCTTACAGAGTTGGCTTTAAGACCAGACTCCGACAAGTGCATAAGGTATTCAAGCAGGGTCTGTGTAGGACACGAGCGAGGATCTAGGGCCTTGCTGTCACACCAGACAGCAAACCTCCGCAATAGAAAGAAGTAACTCTTTTTAGTGACATGAAACGTGCCTATCAGTGAGCGAGATAACCCGGCTGCACTGGGTGCACTTTTTGAAGCCGCTGGGAGGCTTCGATGACATGGGCGGAAAAATCACGCCGGCGAAGTCAAAATTCGCTATGATGGCAATGGGCACCAAAAAGTAGGGAGAAACCCGTACGGGCGGCCAAAAGGGTCGCTTCCAAAAGCGAAAGGAAACTTAACGGGGAAAAACTCAAAAATAAGGCTTTTTTTTTTTTTTTTAACTCAAACAACACGACGGAGAGGAAAATCGTAAGACTTCTGAACGGAAGAACGCGGCGAAAGGCGTGAGGGTCTCCTCAGGGCACAAAACGACCAAAAAAAACAGCCGTCCTGAGCCACGGAAAAAAGAAGACTGACGAACACAAGCGCGTTCAGGCGGGAAGACGGTCGTGTATGCGCGCGAGGGCAAGCAAACGCTTTTGCTAGTGAAGATCTCCGATTGAAGGGGCTGCCATGGACGTCACCCATCAGTGAGAACAAGCAGCCTGCTTGTCCTCGGAGAAAACCAATTATACAAAACCTTTTCATTACATATCATCTATATAAATAAAAATGTAAATGTTCGTTTGTTCAAAATCTTAAATCTCCGAAAGTTCTTCACCGATTGCTTTCAAATTTGGACACAACGTTGCATTCGAATACGCGTATGTTTTTATATACCTACTATTATATAGATGTCACAGCTGTCGTACTCGCAGAGCGCAAGCAGTGCGATGAGTAATTGCAAATCAAACTAAGAATGGCCATCACCAAACGAGCGAAACAAAGAATGGCTCAAATACGTACCGAGGAAGCAGCAGAGCAACGTGCAGCCAGACTTGACGATGCACGGTTGCAAGCACGGCGATCACGTTCTGCAGCTTCAGATCTGCTTCGTTCTCAACAGAATCAACGCAACAGGCTGAGAGTGGCTTAAATCTCCGAAAGTTCTTCACCGATTGCTTTGAAATTTTGACACAACGTTGCATTCGAATACGCATGTTTTTATATACCTACAATTGGAAATCAAATTGAGGAAGAACGGGCATCAGCGAACGAGCGAAACAGACAAAGAATGGCTCAAATACGTGCCAAGGAAACAGCACAGCAAAAAACATCGCTCAAGGCTCTTGATCGATCATTGCAAGATTTGCGTGGAAACATCAGACCATTTGGGAACACATTAATATTGCTTGCAGGAGATTTCAGGCAAACATTACCTGTAGTTCCTCGACTGACAACAGCGAACTAAATAAATGCTTGCCTAAAATACTCTACTTTGTGGCAACACGTACAGATGTTAAACTTAACTACAAATACGCGTGTCCAGCTGCAAAACGATCAATCAGCTCAGATATTCTCACATCAATTGCTGAAAATTGGGAACGGAAAGGTGCCGGTTGATCTGACCTCAGGACGAATTTCATTGCCTCATAACTTCTGCAATTTAGTGACCTCAAAAGAACAATTGGTTGAAAAAGTATTTCCCAATATTCAAACCAATTATAAGAATCACGATTCGCTGAGTGAACGAGCTATTCTTGCGGCCAAAAACAAACACATCTACGAACTGAACAATATTATTCAGTCTAACATTCAAAGCGAGCCACTCACATACAAGTCAGTCGACACTGTTCTGGAAGCAGATGAAGCGCTTAATTATCCAACAGACCTTTTCAATTCACTCGATCTGCCAGGGATGCCACCGCACGTAATGCAATCTTGACAGGACCTTTCAAAGGTGAACATGTCCTCATTCCTCGCATTCCTATGATTCCAACAGATATGCCATTTCAATTTAACAGATTGCAATTCCCAATTCCATTGGCGTTTGCAATCACCATCAACAAAGCTCAGGGCCAATCTTTAGAATTCACCCGTTTACATCTACACACGGATTGCTACTCACATGGACAATTATATGTTGCATGTTCTACAGTCGGCAAACCAGACAGACAATCTCTATCTCTGCACACACAATGGAACAACAAAAAATATTGTATACCCACAAGCATTGTGAAATTAAACATATTAGAAACATGCGCTTCCCCTTTTCTTTCTTTTCCATTTAATCAGACTGAGCCACAGCAACGCGTGGCCGGGTAGAGCTAGTAATAATAATAAATAAAATTAACGCAATATAAACCTCAGATTCTTTTCCACTTTATTGTGCAATGTGTCAGTCTGAGTCTTCTCCAAAATATTGTCCAGGTTGCCCCACCTATGCAGACTCCATATTTCCCTTGCCTCCTCCTAGGAGTCCTATCCCCTCAAGTCCGACATCAAGAAGGCTATAGGGACTCCCCCTCACACCCTGTATTCGTGCAGAGATGTTTTCACCTAGTAAAGGGTCACCAAAACAGACATCAGATGCAGATGTGATTCCATGTGTCACAATGAAAGAAGAGTTTAATTTTACTTCCATTTAATTTCAGCATATTCCATCTTTATAACACCGGGCATCCCAAAGGCAGATTACAGAAACAGTTAAGATCAAGAAACAGGATATTCTCACTGAAAGTTTGCCATCTCTGTATAGTATAGAACAGTGTAGAAAAATGAGCACAAAATACAGATATTATAACTGCGGTTTCTACCAGCTATAATAATTTTTAAGCTGTTTTAGTGATGTTCAATTTTTATTTCATGATATTTATATCTAAATATGGAAAGCTTTCAAATAAATTAAAAAGCTATCAAATAAGTAAAAAAGAAAACAAAATCTTTGTCCTCCATCTTTTAAGGCACTGCCTATCCAACTGGAACTAGATAGGAACACCCCATCTCCTGTTTTCTTCAATCTACTTGGACATCGCCCCTTGCTTCCCTGGCCCCCCTCCTCTCTGGTTCTCTCTTGCTTCCCCCCTCCCCCTCTGAAATCTCCCTCTTGCTTTCCTTGATGACCCCACTTCTTTTGACTATCTTGGTCTGCCCTCCCCCCACACCCACACAGTGTATTTTACTTCCATTATGTCCCCCTATATAAACTTATTTTATGGGCAGAAGAAAGAGAGAGAGAGAGAGAGAGAGAGTGTGTTGTGTGTCTATCCGTCTGTCTCCCCTTTCTTTTTCTTTATTTTATGGACATAAAAAAGGGCTGTGTCTACCCCCTCCTCCTGTCCATTGATTGCCTTCTGTAACCCCCCACTCCCCTCCTGTCCATCAATTGCCTTCTATAAGTTAACCCCCCACCCCCTCCTGTCCATCAATTGCCTTCTGTAAGTTAACCCCCCACCCTCTCCTGTCCATTTATTGCCTTCTAGTGTAACCCCCACCCCCTCCTGTCCAATGTCCATAGATTGCCTTCTGTAATCCCCCCACCCCCTCACTCCCCTCCCTGAGTCTGAGAATGATATTTTTAGCTGAAACAAAACAGCTAGTGCCGCGGAGGAAGAACTAAATTCCATCCCCAGGCAGAGGCCCAGATTCCCCACCACACACAGTCAGCCAGCCAGCACAGCGCACGGCAGTCCCTTACCTTACCGTCAGACTCAGAGTCAGAGTCAAGAAGAGCTCAACTGAAGCTGAGGCCGAGAGAGGCTCCGCGTCCGAGCATCGACAGCTGGGCTCAGACAGTCTGCACTGACTGCAGCACTGGTGCCTGCAAACACCGCGCCGACCTGCACTGTGTGCCTGTCGGGGGACGACCCCTGGGCCTCAGGAGGAAGTAGGAACGACGTCGAGAGCGGGTAAAAGGGTTGTGAGTGACTTAAGTTCTCCTCCCCTCCGCGGTTAGCTTTTCCCGGCACCGGCGGTACTGTATGTTAGAGCAGCAGCAGGGCAGGCAGTCAGTCACTGATTCTAGGCGTCTGTCTGGCAGTGGCGCAGGCTCAGAGTCTGCATCTGCTTGTTTCATCGGACTCCGCGCAGGAAGGCAGGAGCAGCAACACATGTGCATAGGCGCCATTCATTTTTAGAAATCCATTTGGGGGAACTGCGCCCCACCTAGCTATGCTTCTGCCTCCATCTTATTAGGGTCTAAACAAAAAGATGGATGACAGACATTCTAGGGGCTTTGGTCATCTCCAGATTGAAGTTAAAGGCTCTCTTACAATCCAACGTGTGCAGTGTGTTTTTGTCTTGCTGGAAAAATGTTGGTAGCACTGGTTAAAATGGAATTCCAACACTACCTTGGGAAGGAATTTCAGATGGGTGCACAGAGAGACTCTTATTGTTGAAAAACTTGTGTAAGGTGGAAGAATTAGCAGGGCCTACAGCTCACAGATTCTGCCTACCACCAATGTCAAATTTGCTCATGTAATAACTTTCAAGGAGTTGTAAAAATTCTGTTCCACTAAACGTTCAAAGATTTGGACGTCAATGCCACAGATGCTAGCACTGAGCTGAACTTTCATATGGGCTAAGCATAGAAAAGTCAAAAATTATCCAATCCTCCTTCCCACCAAGTAAAATAGGTACTCACATAAAAGAACCAGCACTGCTTGCCTAGCAGGGCATGTTTGAATGAATGCTGGCAGTAAGGATCTGGGCAGCACACTCAGGGTGGGAAAGACAGCAGAACAGAGCTTTGACTCAGGAAAGGAGAGCACAGATATTGAGTGGACCAACCACATGGCACACCAGAAAGAATTAAGACATGAAATGAAACAGAACCACCAACTCATGTGCTGGAGTACTTTAAAAAAGCTCAGTGAGTATGCATGCACAAAAAGGAGTTTGAAACTAAGGTAGAAAGGATGGAGGATATTATAGGTGCCTTTAAAATCCAGCAGGAGTTGTGGAACAGAGATAGGCAGAGGACCTAGGAAACAGGTCACACTGAAACAATATCTGAATTAGGGGAGTGCCTGAAAAAAAACAAGGAATGGCTATGTCAGCCCAGTTAAAGAAATAATGAAGCAGCTGCTGGTGAATGAAAGCAGAGGATATTCCAGAGATTTGAGTGCCTAGAGTACAGAGTCCTGGGCCCAGGACAATCAAGTAAGGGATAATACAGGTTGCCTCCACAACTTTGGGATTAAGAAAAAGATCACAGCAGTGACCAGGAAAAAGAGGCTTCTCATATGAAAAGAATGCCAGGCATCTCCCCCCTCACACTGCAAAGGCAGAAAAAAATGAGAGCAGCTACACACTTCACGAGAAAAGAGGAGATACACTATATAAGGAAGGACGACCCCTAGTAGTAGTACTGCAAGATTACCACTAGAGGACATTACCACCATTTTGGATTCTGGCACCGACCTGGGCAGCAGCAGAGGGGAATCACTGTCACTAGGGACCACTGCACCACCAATGCTGAACTGTGGGTAAGTCCTGGGGGAAGGTGGAGGTCTAGGTATGAGTAAGGCTTAAGGGCAGCCTTGTGTGTTGGGGTGGGGTTGTGTGTCAGGGGTGGGGATGTGTCTTGGGGGAGGAGAACTGTCTGGGTGGAGGGTGGGGTCAGAAGGGAGTGCTGGATTAGGGGTTTTTAGGAGACCAGCAACAGGTAGTGATGCCATGGTAGCTGTAGTTGAGCATTAGCATTAGGTAACTGTGTTAAATACCTGGGTTGATAGCACGGAGGGCCCATACTATCAACCCAGGCATGTAACGTGGCGGTCATATGTTAACTATGTGCCGTGCAGTACATGCACAGGGCAGATTTAGGGCACGCCCCCTGAACAGACTTCGCACTTGCCACTTAATTTTAGATTTAAACATACTGACTGCACAAAGGCAGCTGAAAAATTTAGCACATCGCTAATAGCCAGCAATGCACAAAGGGGATACCATGCAAATGAGCTGCATGGATCCCCCCTATCTGCATCTTCTATGTTTGCAAGTTTGAGCTGTCAAATGGATTTGACACTGCTGTGAAAGCTACTTGACAGCTCTGATGCACTGGACCTCCCTAGCCCCCCCCCCCCCCCACTTTTTTTTTTAATTTACCCTGGTGGTCCAGTGGACCCTAACCACCCCAATCTTTTTTTTACAGTGGACCACGACCTCCCCCCCCCCCCCCCTGTAACCCCATGAACTTTTTTTTTTTAATTTCTATGTGATCCAGTGGACAGAACCCCTTCCCATACCTGACCCCCACCCTGCCCCTCCTTTACAATAAGGTGGAGGCAGGAGGGAAGGAGCAGCGACTCCCTCTCTCTCCTGCTTCGGGCCCACCTGGAACAAAATGTCGGCACCCAGGCCCTGTCCCATGCATTCTGCGATGCACTGGGCAGGGCTAAACATCAATTCTTAATCAAAGCCCAACTATATTGTAATTTCTGAAGGCCTCACATGATCCAAGGAAGCATTTTGTCAGATGTACCAACCAGTTAGCATTCTTGCAGGGATCTATTCTGAGTGGTGTACTATCCTGCAGCAGCCTATTTCTATATACTTGCACTTTTCAATACAAATAAATGCCTTCACACCATATCTGTGGTATCCATATCACTCATATACGCTCACAATATAACCTGATTCACACACTCACCCCATGACTATGCAACAGGAGGTATTGTCCACTTTTACCCCTTGAAAGTTTTAAAATAGCAGCAAGAGCTTTTTAATGACAGTGGGATTTTTAAAACAGCAACTATTATTATGCAGCATTTACCAATGCTCCCAGCCCTTTAAGTAATCAGCAAGAGTTTACCCAAACTCCTACCAATCAAGATTCCAGCCCCATCACGGACTCAAAGCTCCACACTTTCCAGCCACTGCAAAATAGCTTAATTGTCATCACTAGCACATACAGTGCTAGACTGACACCTATGCTTACTGCCACTCAGCTCATCACTTACTCTGATGCACATCATGGTCTTAAGCTATAAGTCATAGCGCTCTCCCCCACTGTAATAAGGTTAATTCTCAAAATACCAGAGGCTGGAGACTATGAGGCATATTTTCAAAACACTTAGCCTTCCAAAGTTCCATAGGTTTCTATGGAACTTTGGAAGGCTAAGTGCTTTGAAAATATTCCTCAAAGTTTGCTAAACCTACTCCATCATCACTGCTCATCTGGAGTGTGAATCAATCTAGCTATAGTGGCACTGACCTGACAGTTCTGGGGGTTGCAAGAGCTCTGGCCACACACTCACTCACTCTCTCTTGGTCCTTCTGAATACAGCAGCAGATCTAGGCAACTACTGCTATTGCAAACCTGGCCACCAATTTAAGTCTTGCTTTTAAATTTAAATTGCTTCACTCTGGGTTATAATGAAAAATTATATCCTCCTATAAATTTGTTTCCCAATAATAGCAAAAATGTTTTGGCCATCTGTTGGTCTACTCAGGTAAACATCGACATGAATACATGCATACTAGAGAATGACAAGGGAACAAAGCCTGCCCCTGCCCCACACTGTCCCCGAACTGTCAAGGAGCATTTTAAATTACTGAGTACTGGTCTACCAAATGCACCCTCCGCTAACTTAGGGCTGGCACAAACATTAATAAGAAGAGAATGTAGCACATGAGGACTAAGGATTTATTTATTTTTAATTTTTTGGTATTTGATATACCACATCAACATGGTGAACAAAACAGTAACAGATTTCAAGAAAGTTACAGTAGCCGCAGCTGCACATAACTTAATTGAATACAGAAAATTAGCCAATTTGTTAGTAGACTTCGAAGGATTTTAAATTTGTAATCAAAATACTGTTATGATTTTAATCTTTGCTTTAAAAAATTGAAAATTATACAAAACTCTGCACACTATTTGCAATTTTCTTGTACAGAATTCCCCCATTATAAGGACTGGCTTCGAACCTCAGACATGAAATACCCCACCAACACCACAGTAGTTTCCCAAGCACCTTCCTGCAGACCTCCACTCCATCCCCATGGCATACACACCCCTCATCCACCTTTTTCCAGCCCCTCCCCACGCCTCATCCACTTTTTTTTTTTTTTAACAGCCCCCTCCCCCTTTCACACAGAATTCCTCCAGAAATGTTAACCCTGTGTGGTACTTCTCAGGATAGGCAGTGCAGGGACAACAAAAAGGATTCCCTGAGTCCGAACTATTTCATACCACCTCTTTTTTTTTTTTTTTTTTTTAACCTACCAAACAAAATAACACACACTCATCTGGGAAAGAAATCTTTAAGTCTGATTTTTAACAGTATCCAAAA
Organism: Microcaecilia unicolor; assembly: GCF_901765095.1. Taxonomy (NCBI): domain Eukaryota; kingdom Metazoa; phylum Chordata; class Amphibia; order Gymnophiona; family Siphonopidae; genus Microcaecilia; species Microcaecilia unicolor. The sequence goes on from NC_044034.1 coordinate 237,589,282, forward strand.
GATTTTTTTTAAAAATGTCAAACGCTTCTTTTTCTTTGTTTGCAATGTGCTCCCTGAACAACGGTAGCTGCTGCTTTCCCTGTCTTGGTTATGGAAGGTTCTCACTAGTCCAGCAGCCCTGCAGAGACAGTACCTCTGTCTTTCACAGAGGCCCAGAAACCCTTCCTTGCTCCTAGGCTGCTCTTGCCAGGATGTTCTTCCCACCTGAAGGGGAGTGGGGGGGAGAGAGGAAAAGAAGAAGGAGGGAAAAAAAAAAAAAAAGACAACGTAATTTTTCTCCTCTCCATACATGCACAGCTGCCAGGAAGCAGAGAACACAAGAATGCAGTAAAATCGGTGAACAAAAGGAATACTGCCGCTCCGATAAGTTTGTTTAAAGTTGCAGGAGGAGCCAAAAAACCTATAAGAATATGGCAAACAAATACCATTGGCCCATGCACTACAGGAACCGGATTAAGAGATAGGGCACCAATAGAGAAGCTGTGCAGCACAGATGTGGCTGATCTCACTCCTCCCCCTAACCTTGGCCTGCAGAAGACTTCAATTCAGTAATGCATGTGTAGAGATGTACAGTAATCTGCAGTAAACACTAGGGCTTTGCTTTACCATGGGAAAACAGATCTGACCATTACCGCAGAGCAGCAGCAATGTTTCTTCCGTACCTGCAGTAATTTCATCTAAATGTTTACCATTACCACAGATTTACCATGGTTTACTTCATGTTCCCATCCTTATGTCACTCTCTAATGCATACACCACAGGACACAAATGCCCAAGTAGTCAGGAAGAACCATCACCTAAATACCTCGGGCCCCCATGGATATTGCCCAACTACCGTGTTTTGGCTACGGTTTAGCCCTTTTCTCCCAAGGCCCCCCTTCATAGCAGTGCATTCCAGCATCTGGAGCCTTTTTCTTGATCTCTAATACCTGCCACACCAGGGCTGCTTTGCCACTACTCCTGAGCCACTGATGACTGGTGTAATGCCCTTGCTCATCAGCTGTGCCCCACAGCCTATTTCCACAAGTTCACACCACTGCAGACTAGAGTAACAGGACAGCAAGAAAATATGGCTGCACTCACAGGTGAGGATCTGGATAGGAAGGATTGAGTTTGTCAGCGTCAAGTTAGGAAGGGGAAGAGAAGGTAGGGGATAGAGGTTGAGAAAGGGGTCAGGGCAAGGACTGAAAAAGGCAAGGCAACAGAAAGGAGGTACATATTACCTCATTCACCACACAGCCCATGCATCTTCCTTCACCTAAACACACTAGCCTCTCACCCATCACATATCCTCTCACCCATCAAATATCCTAAACTCTATCTTCAATACCTATACACCTCTCCATTCACCAGCACTCCCATCCCCACACTCCCTCACACATACATACACCACTTTTTAGTTTGCACAAGAGTTTTTCATAAATCATGGGTTCAGACTGATTTGTGCTGTCTTCCCAGTAGAAAGCCCCTTGAAAAGACTCCTTCATGAATACAGTGACCATTCATAGCTGGAGAGAGTAACTGTTGGAAAGGAAGACTGGATATTGAGAGTGCTTGAGTGTGCAAAGCATGCAGGAGGAGGACTAGACTGAGTGTGATATTGACAAAAGGAACATTCTTTAATACTGAAGTATTGGGATTGTAGTCTGCTCTGTGTCAGGTCAGTCAGACTGCCCTGATAAATACAAACAAAACATTGGAGCGTTATTACCTGTGCTATTAAGCATGTCCTTTGACATTAATCACATCAGTTCATATGATCTCCTGATATATTGAATATTCTGTGTGCACCAATAATATGTTTTTGTTCCACTAGCCATTTAGCCGATGCTTAAGACAAGACAAAGCCTACATTGATTGTTACATTTTACATAGTAATGTGAGAAACTGAAGCATCTCAAGTCTCTGAACTACACAGAGATATTCAAAAGAAGAGAAAGATTATCTAATTCATTTACTCAGTCTCCAAAGATGCAATACTACAAAACAGAAAGAGGAGGCTAATCTACGTCAAGCAATATTTCATACAGGTCGTACTTTTGAGTGAAAAAGTCTACAGGTGGTTGTATGAATAAGAGAAAAGTTTGACATAATGTTAACACCCCTGTTTTTTTTTTCCAAAAGAATATTTTTCCAGGGCAAGCAAAATCAGTACATACAACTTATATATATATTTTAAAAGTCAGGATAAAAAAAAGTAAAACCATGTACTATATACAAAGAGGCTCACCAAAAGAAGAGTATCCCATACTGATTTTTAAAAAATCCATAACTGTAAAAATACTAGACATCTCTCAGTAGGCAGAGTTCAGGTAATTTACATTATTTTCCCCATAGGATTTTTCTGGTCTTATAGTTCATTACATTCTCTAGTGTTAAGACTCCCTACTGTGTTAAAAATGCCAAATAAAATTCTCTCACTCACTGCTTTAAGTGGTATCTTCCTTTGTTCATATTCCAATTAAGTGTTAGCCTGCTCTTCATTTATCAAACTTCTAGATGATCCTCAAACATTTCAGGAGAGCAAAAGATTATATTATAAATGTGTCTTTCAGTTATTTGGACTTCAATCATCTCTTTCAGAATCTTACAGTTAACATTGTAAAAGATAACAGAGACCAATTGGCCCATCTAGTCCACATAAAGAATAGATCTTGGCTGCTTGTCACAGAAACTCAACTGCATGTGGGATACTGTTTCATATCCAACTTTTTTCTTTAAAGCTTAGATTGACAGAGAGCAGAGGATTACTCAGTTTGCCCTTAAGTCTGGCAGCCCCAACTCTGTGGAATTGTTGAAGTACAAACTTTAAACACTTAAAAATGTTACTTATTCTTTTTCATACATTTCAAAATATCTAGTATTTATCCTGTGTAACAGTCTCTTCTTCAATACAATGTGTTAAGGATTAAATCAGCGTTTTTCAAACAGAAACCCGCAGCTGCTCCTCAAGTGTGCTGCAAGAAGTCCGGGAATCCCCTCCATATAACCTGGCAATTGAATTTTGCTACGATGTTCTTCCTCCCACTCCTCAGGTCTCCCCTCTCCACTGCGATCTTCAAACTTTGTGGTTGCTGGCGGTTATTAGAACAGGCTCTTCCTCTGGCCAGCCCCAGGGTCCTTCCTCTGATGCAACTTCCTTTTGCCATGCAGGAGGGATGTGGCAGAGGGAAAGCCTTGCGATGGACAGAGGAAGGTCTGTTCTAAAAGCTGCCAGCAACGCAAAGTTTGAAAGAATCGGAAGAGGAGACAGGCTGCACACAAAGGGAAGAGGGAAAACAAGGTAAATTTGAGAAAGAGGCAGAGAAACTAAAAGAAAGCTGAAACTGAAAGATCAGAATCAAACGAACAGGGCAGGAAGTTTGAAAAGAAACTGCTAATGGAAAGGAAGCCCTGGAAATAGAGTTAAAAGCACAGCCAAAGATTGGGAACAAGCTGGCTGGAATAATAAAATCATGAGACTACAAAGGTAGGGAAAAAGTAGCACATGTGAGTTGTCTTGTTGGGCAGACTGGATGGACCGTTTCTGCCGTCATCTACTATGTTAGATGTAAAATGACTGTTTTCAGCTTAGTGATTACATTATATTGATATTGAGAATTTACATCTGTCAGCTTTATTTGCACTGTACAGGAAGGCATACTTTCCTATTTCTCTGGTGTTGCATTACATGCAGAATCCGGTATCTCTGTTTTTTGTTTGCATATTTTTTCCAGTTCCCTGTTTTGTATCAGGTGAGAGTCATGCTCTGCATCTGCAACTAAGGTGAAGGGAGTCTGCTGGTATGTGGTGTCTATGCAGGAATCTGTAACAGTACATCTTGTTCCAGTTTCCCAGTAGCAAGTATATTGGTGTTGTAATGTATTTCAGTAGCATAATTAAATGAAATAACTACTTCTGAAGGTTACAGGTACAGGTGGAGATGGAATGGATCTTATTGGAGACAGGCAGGTATGGGTTAGATTCCAGCGGTGTGTGCCTTGACAATTTTTGTGCCCATGTAAGTGTGCCGTGAGATGAAAAAGGTTGAAAAATCACTACATTACATTATGGATACTGCCCAATTTACTGCACAGGCATTTGAGCAGATCATTTTAGACGTATCAAATACACGTTGTGTTTTCCATGTTTTCATTGATAGTCCTCATTCATGTGTGTGAGATGGCTTTGTCAACATTTAAGCTGCAGTACAAATGGATCTATACTGCTACCTATTAGAAGTAATATGGAGTTTCCGCTGGGAGGCAGTATGAAGTGTCAGCAGTCTGAGAACAGAGGGGATCCTAATGGTGGTGTTGATCTTTAATACAGATACCTAAATAAAGATACAATAATTGAGTTGAGAAGTAACCAATGAGTGAACTAGGATATTAATAGCAGAGGGATTAAGCAGAGGTTGGATAGATCTAATACAACAGAGCATACAGAATGAGAATTGAACAACTTTGGAAATTTGGTCATGGAAGGATAGTGATGAATCAAAAATGAATCCTAAAATACAACTGGAGTGTTCTAGTATAACTGAGAAATCATTTAATAGAATAGGAGACACTAAGGTAGAATGTTCTGTTGCAGAAAACAGGATGGTTCTGGATTTTTGTGGATTAAGAATCAATTTATCGTCAGAGAACCATGTTGTAATTGAGTTGGGAATTAAGTCAGAAGAGTCAGTGGGATTGATAGGACAGAGAATTTGGATATCATCTGTATAGATAAATATGGTTAAATCCACAGATTGTGCCAGGGTGAGAAGAGGTGCGAGAAAAATGTTGAAAAGTAAGGGGGAAGTATGGCTCCTTGGGGGACACCGGTAGAAAGCAGGAAGATTCGGGATTGCGAATCAGTAACATGAACAATGTAGTGTCTATTAGCTAAGTACAATTGAAACCAGAGGAGAGCCTTACCAGTAACACCAATGGACCAGACGTGACAGCATGATTGATAAGGTCGAAGGCAGTTGAAAGATCTAGGAAAAAAAGAATTACTGTATGGGATTTATTCAGGAAGTAACGGATAACATTCAAAAGAGCTGGGAGTGATTGGTACTGTGGTGACTGCAAAACCCAGTTTGATTTGGGTGTAAGGAGTTGGTTTTGGAAGTGAAAGTGGTGAGTTGAGGAGAATGGACAATGGATTCAGTTATCTTAGCAAGGAAAGGTAAGTTGGTGATTGGCCTGTAATTGGAGAGTTCAGTTAAAGGAAGTTTTGGATCTTTAATTTTAGGGTAAATAATGGCATGCTTCCATTCTTGAGGTACAAGACCGGAGAGCAGAGATAAAGCAAGCATAGAATGTAGAAAAAGTAGTAGCATCTGGTATCTCAATTACATACGGTAAAGGGTTAACAGGGTTAGAGGAAGATTGCAAATGACAGATTGTTCTAGTGCGCTCAGATTCTGATGGCATTTTAAAATCGGATAGGGTGCTGCATTGAATAGATAAATTGGAAATTGACGTTGAGGTAATGATAGTTGAGGTGATAAGATTGTGAAACTTTCTAACATAATTCACGCCCAAGGACACCCAATCTTGGATTGAAAGAAATTTGCTAGATATTGAGCAGAAGGAAAAGATTTCACTGACAGATCGGTAATGCCCTGATAGGTTGTTGACTTGAGAGGGCGATATAAAATGGCTGTGTTTAGGGCTTTAGTAATTTTAGCAGAGTAGTAAGATTTCTTAGCTGTGAGAATCGCAGTTTTATATGTACTAGCCATACACTTAGAGCGAAGGAGCTGTGAACAATTATAGGTATTGATCAATTTCCTTTCTAATGGACTAAGTTGGCATCTTAAGAAGCGTATTTCAGAGGAGTATACCATGGCTCAGTGCAATGCTTTGGATCAGAACCTTTTTTTTGGTGGTTAAAGGAGCAAGAGATTTATAGATCCTAGCTACAGCAGAGTCCCACTGAGTGATTTGTTCCTCTAAGGTTGGAGCAGTAAAAGAAGAGATGTCTAATTGAAGATTGTCAGAGAGGGAAGACAACAATTTGAAATAAATCTCTGAAAGGAGAGGAGTTTGGGGAGGAGATAGGGACAAAAGAAAATGTTATGATCTGGAAGAGTAAAAGGGAGTGATCTGACCAAGTAAGCAGTCGAGTGGACAAAATGGAGATGGCAGCTTCAGAGGATAGTAAGAGAATCAGGTCCAGAATATAAACAGATTGATGCTTAGGAGTAGTCATATGTTGGCTTAAATTGAAGTCAGATATAAGGTCAAGAAAGTCAGTGGAAAAAGGGGGAACCATTATATCTAGATGAATGTTAAAATCCCCCAACATTATGGGGCGAGCATGATTGATAACAAAATCAACCAGTAGGGAATGAAGTAGCAGTAGGGACGGGGAAGGGCAATTAGATAAGTAAGAAATCTAGTGCACTAGATGTAGCGTAAGACTCTAAAGGGGGTGAGGAAACGGTAGGACACAAAGATATATTTAGCTTGGATGAGAAGATGACCACAAGGCCACCCTCTCAACAATCTGGATGATTCTGATAAAGATATGAGTAATCTGGTGGAATAGTTTGATTTAAATAAAAGGAATAGGAGTCTGTGAGCCAGGTTTCTGTCAGACAAAAGATATCTAGGTGATGTACAGTAACCAGTTCACGTATAAGAAAATATTTGTTGCGAAGAGAACGGCAAGAAGACCTATTTGTATGAAGGAAACAAGTGAGAGAGGGACAGGGGGAAGCAATAAGGGGAACTGGAACTAGGCATCGTGAAGAGTAGTAGGAATAAGTTCTATGGGGTGGGGAGGGGCAGCGGTACCCACAGCATCGGTATATTCTGTCCATGGCACATAGTGAAAGAGCTGAGGAAAAATAAGCATACTAGGTAGTACAGAGCAAGAAGAGAATTACCTATAATAGCAACAGATAAGGGCGACAGGAGGTGCGTGAAGAAGCGCACAAAGGAGCACGCCTTGCTCCTTGGGTGCGCACATGCAACATGCACCTATGCAGCACGCTCTGCTAGAAGGTGGGAATTTAAAGTACTACTAACAATGACATGGGCAAGGGTGGGGGGGGGGGAGAGGGGGGAAGGACCAATGTGGAACCGGAACCGTCACATTTGCAGCAGTCCTACTGGATGGACTGCAACAGATTTGTACAGGTTCATGATACAGTACAGATAATAGTCAAAACAAACAGCACACAAAGAGAAACATAGTAACATAGTAAATGACGGCACATAAAGACCTGAACGGTCCATCCAGTCTGAAGCGATAGAAAAATAAAAGTGAGTGCACCGCTAGTAGGTAGGAATTTAAAGTACTACTAACAATGACATGAGCAGGATAAACATGGAACCCGAACTGCCGCATTCACAGTGGTACTAGTGGATGGACTGGAGCAGATTCATACAGGTTCAATGATATGAGCAGGGGGGAGCAGGACCAAAAATTTAAAACCCACCAAGGCCTCAGGAGCAGATGGGTTAGGAGCAGAATATAAAGTTTAGGGGTCCTGGTAGTGTGCCCTTTGGATAAGGTAAAGAGTCCTCTAGAGGTGGACAAATGCCAAAATCCCATGAGAAATCAACAGCAAAAAGACAGTGGGAAGTGGGCCAATGATTCAAGAGACCAGGACAACAGAAATATCTGAAGTGATTTATTGAAGACTCGACACAGATCTGTGTTTTGGCTACAAGCCTGCCTCAGGAATGTTGGTAGCTGCATGAATGGGTAAATCTCCAAAAGAAGGTTACCTTAAGATGTTGTAGTACGTAGTTGGTCTTAAAAAAGACCTTTAATAAGAATCAGCTGACCCTGGTGGTAGATATGTCTTATGTCGGGCGCTAGTAACTCAAGAGTTGCTTTTCTGTAGTATATATGCCCCTAATCAGTTCGATAGGAACTTCTACAACAAGGTGACCAATCGCTTACTAAGCCCCACCACCATGTCCCTGGTTGTAAGGGGGAGGACTTTTAATGCTCTTTTTGACCCAGAATTGCACAAATCTCATAACCCCCACTCTGAAACATTGAACACCAGTAGGGACCTCCCAAACAAGTGTCATCTCTTCTTATAGATTTTTGGAGGGTACTTCACCCCACTGACAGGGATTACACCTATAGACGCCCGGTATAAGAGGCTTGGGGAGGCTAAGCCTCCCCAGCCGCAGGATCGTCGGATCATGATTACAGGTCGGACCGACCATGACGACGCCGACACCACGACATGCCATCAGCCCCCAGAGTTCCGCCCCGCCCGGGGCTCGTCGCAAGAATCAGGATCATCTCTGTTTCAGACCGACGCGACCACCACGACGCTGAGCCCAAGCCGACACGCCTCGCCATCCCAAATTCAGCCCACCCAGGCAGTTGAGTTCCGAATCTGCCTGCCCACCCGGCCCGCTCTGGCTCTCACACCGGTGCACCGTGGTCCTGTGTGCCTGCCGTGCAATGCTACCTGCTTCATCTTTCTTAAATTCTTCGCCTAACGCCCTGCCTCAGTTCAAGCAGCCAGAGCCAGTCAGTCAGCCTTGAGCCTTCGAGCGCTCGCTCCCGTCCCGTGTACTCCTGTTCCGCATAGGCGGGAACACGCAGGAAGGGCACGTAGGGAAGGCAAGAAGAAGAGAAGAGACAGAGTCTGAGAGATGTTCCCTCCCACTTCCTTCCATATCCACACCCAAAACTTTACACGTACGTTGGATTTCAGCCTGGAGAGAGAGGTAGGTGCTGCTGACTGACTCTGAAGCAGGTTTTCAAGTAAAAAAAAAATATATATATTTTGTTTCATGCACATCTCTTTTGTTTAAACATACCTAAATGGGCTATAAGCCCCTAACGCTTTTGGTTTTCCTATATTTTGTTTGTGATGACTTATACTGTGCCACAATTGAAATTTGAAAACTGTTCTCTATCTGGTCATTAATAAAAGGAGCTCATTGTGAATTTCCACCTTAAAAGGATGTTTTGTGGCTGTACATGACAATTGTAATATGATCCCATGTTTCATATTGTTGACGGTCTTCGGTCTGTGATGTTGTCCATTTGGATGGTATATGGCAGTGATGGCGAACCTATGGCACGCGTGCCAGAGAGGGCACGCAGAGCCCTCTCCCTTGGCACGCGCGCCTGTCGCTGGTCCGCCCACGCTCCCTCCCTCCGAATAGTTCGCCGCCTCCCGCCCTCTCCAACCCAACAAGTATCAGGCCGCCCGCCCGTCCTCCCTCCCTCCCAGCACCAGGAACCCCCCTCCTCCTGTGAAATTTTAAAAGCCTACCGTTCCTCGGGGTTAAAGCAGCGTACAGCGCCGGCAGCGAAGAAGCGCGTGTTCTTTGCTCGGCGCACCTTCGGCCTTCCCTTCGGTTTCTCAAGCTCTGGTCCCGCCCCCTCATAGGCGGGACCAGAGCTTGAGAAACCGAAGGGAAGGCCGAAGGCACCCCGAGCGAAGAACACACGCTTCTTCGCTGCCGGCGCTGCACGCTGCTTTAACCCCGAGGAACGGTAGGCTTTTAAAATTTCACAGGAGGAGGGGGGTTCCTGGTGCTGGGAGGGAGGGAGGACGGGCGGACGGCCTGATACTTGTTGGGTTGGAGGGAGGGCGGGAGGCAGGCCTGGTGCTGGGTGGGAGGGAGGCCTGCTGCTGCTGGGTGGGAGGGCGGCCTGATGCCTGGTGCTGGGTGGGAGGGAAGGAGGGAGGCTTCCTGCCTGGTGCTGGGAGGGATGGAGGGAGGCTGCCTGCCTGCCTGCCGGGTGCTGGGAGGGAGAGCTGCCTGGTGCTGGGAGGGAGGGCGGCAGGCCTGGTGCTGGGTGGTGCTGGGTGGGTGGGAGGCCTGATGTTGGGTGCTGGGTGGGTGGGAGGGAGGCTGGAGGGGAGAGGAGGGTTGCTGGACATGGATGGAGGGCAAGAAATAAAGAAGAAAGGAGGAAAGTAAAGAAATAAATGGAAAGGAAGACCTGGAAACGGAGTTAAGAGAACAGATAGCAGCAGAATCAGAGACTGGACCAATATGGATAGAAAAACAAAATCACCAGACAACAAAGGCAGGAAAAAATCATTTTATTTTCATTTTAGTGTTTAGAATATGTCCAATTTGAGAATTTACATCTGCTGTCTTATTTTGCACTGGGTATACTGGAGCTGTAACAGCTTACAGAAATGATTTATAATGAAAAAAAATCATGTTATTTTTTCCTTCTATACTAGTATAATATTTTCAGTAATGTCTGTTTATATGCGCCATGGCTGGTGTAGGGGGTGTGGCTATCATAGGGGTGGAGTCATATGTGGTAACCCCGCCCATAATGAGTACCGGCACTTTGCGATAAATAATTCGATTTTGGGTTGCTGTTTGGGCACTCGGTCTCTGAAAGGTTCGCCATCACTGGTATATGGTGTATTAGGGTCTGCCCAGTGTAATATTTATGGTACAGTAAGTTTCTGAGTGTGTTTTTGCACAAAGTTGTGCATAGTGTTTTGCAGTTGAGCGATTGTGGTTAGTATATGCTTTGAGCAACCACTTTATTCTTTGACATATGATACATATCTAATATCTAAATTTAATAAAAGGTATTAATTGTGACTTATTTTTACTTTTTTTTTCTGTGTGTTGTCAGACAATTATGGATGTAAGCTCTGCCCCTGGCCCCACCCCTAACCCCACCCCCTTTAGCCTCCCCAAACAGTTGGGCCACCGACCGCCTAAGATTACACCCATTTATCAGGAGCACACTCCACTCAATCTCGAATTGACTATTTGTAGGTTTCAAGAGTATTATTCGGTACTATAGTCAAGTCAGACATTGGGCCTGACCTTGCATGGGTATGGCTGGACTGGTGTCCTAGGACAGATAAGGGAGGCAGAATGAGACATATCTTTCCACTAGCACTCTATAAGGATGCTAAACTTCAGGAGAGACTGCTCTAGAGTTGGAAAGTCTATGTCCCATAATTCTAACCATGAGTCTAGCCCGGTGGTTTATTGGGAGGCTGCAAAAGTTATCCTCCGCAGGGAGCTCATCAGTTATTCCCATCATATTAAAAAAAAAAAAAAGCTATGGATAAGAAAATTCTACGACAACCACCAGTTGAGAGAGGAACGTCAGTGTTTGGAAGACACACAATGCAGGGCATAAACAGCAGGTCCTAGTTATTCAAACAGCTTTGAACGAACTGCTTCATCAAAGAGCGATCATATCTCAGGCTTATCATAGATATTTTTGCTAGATTGTTTGAGAAATTGCACCCTACTGATGTGCCTGTATTTTGATGGTTATAGGTCACCAGTGTGCTTTGTCCGTGCTGCCTCCAGCCCGGCTCCTCCTAACCATGTGATCACAGATGTAAGCTAACCCCGAACTATAGAGTATTTAGGCAAACCACTTGCGGCATTCCATGCTGTGGCAGGGTGTACCATTGGATGTCAGGAGATTCCATCACAAACATTCGCCTAGTCTTAGCTCTCTCAATTTCTGCACCCTGGTCACTAACAGTCCTTGACCGTTATTGTCTCCCATCCCTTACTCCCCAATTTTGGGCTTCTCTAGAGCAGTCTCTTGCTGACACCGTTGTTTGTTTCCCCAATTTGCTGGTCCTTGGAGATTTTAACATTTATGTTGATCTCCCCCATCTCTCCCAGCATTTCAGTTTTTTTTAATCTTTCCTTTCGGACATCGGACTCTCTCAGCTTGTTCACTCTCCAACTCATACAGGAGATCACACACTGACGTGATCCTGCCATTATCTTCCCTTTCACTCATGCTCAACCCTCCTTCAACCCAATCATTTCTTGATCATCTGCACCATTATCTTTCCTTCATCTCACCTCCACCATTTACCCGGTGCCTCACTCAGTGTAATTTTCATGCCCCCGATTCCACTTCTCCCCTGCATTCCCTCTTCCCTACATACTTCCCATTTGACGACATGGCTACTTGTTGAAAATCCAATCTTCTTGGAGGGAAGTGACGTCACCGATGTGAACGGCAGCTCAAATTTGGAGCTCCGCGGGGACGCGCCGAAAATAGCAATTAATCCCCCACATTAAACGGATTTCATTCCGTTAAAAGTTGAGTTGAACTTACCGGATTACATGGCAGCAAGAAAGAGACTTTCAAAATTCAAGTTCACGGCCGAATCGGCGAAAGCGGGAGGCAGAGCGCTGGAAGTGCAGCCTCAGCGCGAAAACAAAATGGCGCCGGAGGACCCTGAGTCAGATAATGAAATCGAGGAACGGAGCGGCAGAGAGGCGGAACTTGAGAGGAGCGAGATTATCAAATGGTTCCAGGAGTTGAAAACAGAGATGATTAACACTAGAAATAGTATTCACGCGGCGGTTAAAGAACTTCGTGAAGAGGTAAAGGACATTGGTAACCGCGTGGGTGAGACTGAGGAACGCCTGGAGGAGATGGAGGCGGGGGTGCAGAGCCTGGAGAACATAACCAAAGAGGAGAAAAAGAGGCGAGAGGAAATGGAGACCAGGCTAGAAGATCTAGAGAACCGCTCACGAAGGGGAAATCTGCGTTTCAAAGGAGTGCCTGAGGAGGCCAAATATATAGAAGCAATGAAAGTGGTGGAGGAAATTTGTCACTTCATTCTAAGGCAAGGTGGAGACCCCCAGGATAGCACAGATAAGACTGAAATTAAAATTGACCGAGCGCACCGGAGTCTGGGACCGCAGCGGGGGGAGAACCCCAGGGATATTATTGCCTGCTTCCATGACTTCCAGGTAAAGGAGTCTATTTGGAGAAAAGCTCGTGCCCTGGGGGATATACAATGGCAAAGCAACAAAATTCAGATTTACCAAGATCTGGCGCAATCTACTTTACAAAAGAGGTGGGAATTTCGCGAAGTGACGAGATACCTGCAAAAGGCTGGCCTGCGCTACAGATGGATTTTCCCTAATGGCCTTATGGTCACGGTGGGAAATCAGACAAGGAAAATACAATATCCGGCTGCAGCAAGGAAAATCCTGGAGAATATGGGATGTACAGATCTTCCGGAGGAGATAAGAGGACCTGCTAAGGGAGGCAATGGAGAGAACATTTCAAACCCAGGCAGATGGCTCCAGCAACGGAAAAGGGGTGACAGCATAAGCAAAGCGAGGAAGGAGCGTGGCACGGAGCAGCAAGCGGACACTTGAATGGACCAAAGTAAATGGGCTAATGCCAGTGTGTAAAGTTTGATCATAGGATCATCTGTAGTAAGTGATACCATGTTGGTAATGTTTAAATGCTTATAGAAGTATGAAGAAGAAAGAATATATAAGGAATGAATGAGGGAGAGGGTTTCACTGACTGAGAGGGGGCGATAAGAGGGGTCGAGATCCCCAGGAGACGACACTTCCCTAGGGGTAATTTGGCAGCTTTTGGTAGCGGCCAGTTGGGGGGAAGGGGAGGAGGGAGGGGGGAGGGGGGGAAGGGAGGGGGGAAAAAGGGTGGGATCACAGTGGGGTCATGGAATGTAAATGGCTTGAATACACCTGAAAAAAGAAGTATTGTAAGTAGGGAGATACTTAAAATGCAGTGGGACATTATTATGTTGCAGGAGACACATATTCAAAGGAAGGATGTACGGCTTATTCAATATAAAAACCTGGGCCAGAACTTTATATTGGCAGACCCTAGAGGGGGGAAAAAGGGAGGCTTGGCAATTTATATTAAAGAAAGGGTGCCTTTTGTACATGAGCAAACCTTTCTGGAGAATCAAGGACGATGTATTGCAGTCACGGGGAAGATTAATGAACAACAGATCACATTAGTTAATATATATGCACCCAATGAAGGACAAGGTGCATTCTTTGAAAAATTAAGATTAGAATTAACCAATTTTGTGAGAGGGGAAGTGATTCTAGGAGGGGACTTCAATTGGGCATTAGCGGATTTAGACCACTCGAAGGGAAAGAAAAAGGGTGGAGGTTCGGCAAATACGACTAAATTATTGAATATGGTCAAGGACCTGGATTTGATAGATGTATGGAGATTGCAGCATCCCGGGCAGCGGACATATACCTTCTATTCGCACGCCCAACAAACATACACTAGGATTGATGCAATTTGGGGTTCCCGTAACATCTGGGGGGAGGTTGGAGATTCGAATATAGGAAATATTCATATATCGGACCACGCCCCTATTTGGGCATCCTGGAGAGGTTTGGGGAGAGAAAAAGGTCACACCTTCTGGAGATTGAATGAATCTCTGCTTGACTTAGTAGAGGACTGTGAAGAAGTTCGGAGGGTGATAAAGGACTATTTAGTTTACAATGATAAGGGGGATGTGACAGAGGGGACGCTTTGGGACGCTCTTAAGGCCGTGGTGAGAGGACATTTGATAAAAAAAGGTAGCCAGAGGAAAAGGGAGGGGCAAAAGAGGGAACTTGAGGTAAGACAAAGACTAGCGACCCTAGAGGCTCAACATCAGGGTGGTCAGTGCCCGGAAATACTCTCAGAATTGAGGGAATGCAGAGTTGATTTACATCACATTCAAATAAAACAGTTGGAATTCCACAGGAAGTTAGTTCAGCAAAAGTTTTTTGAATACAGTAATAAATCAGGTCGGATGCTGGCACGTTGCCTCCGCCGGAGACGGGTGGGCAATACTATAATGAAACTGAAGGGGGAGGGGGACACAGTATTATATCAGGATAAAGAGCTTAGGGATCGGTTTGCCCAATTTTATGAAGCTTTGTACACTAAGGAAAGTGGGGAATCCGGGGAAATGATTAAAGAATATCTAAGCGGGTTGGGGTTGCGGAAATTGACCGAGATACAAAGAGACTTTTTGGACAAGCCCATATCATTAGAAGAGATAGAGAGAGTTATCAGAGGATTAAAGGGGGGGAAAGCGCCGGGACTCGATGGGTACACGGCTAAATACTACAAGTTAATGAGCAAGGAAGTAGGACCGCTGTTGTTAAGGGTAGGAAACGAGTGCTTCATATCAGGGAAGCTGTCGGGTAGTATGTATGAAGCGGGAATCTCGGTGATTCCTAAACAGGGGAGGGATCCCACACTGTGTGCATCCTACAGGCCTATATCTCTTATAAATATAGATATTAAAATATTAGCGAAGGTTATGGCGGAGCGGATTAATAAATTTCTGCCCCAATTAATCCACGAGGATCAAGCAGGCTTTGTCCCGCATAGGCAAGTAGCGGATAATATACGGAGATCTCTTAACATAATATGGGAGGCCCAACGTAGAGGTGGGGACTTTGTACTCTTGACAACAGACGCAGAAAAGGCCTTTGATCGGGTGGAGTGGTATTATTTATGGGAGGTGTTGGAGCATATGGGGTTTGGCCCAGGGGTACTGACATGGCTTAAGGGGCTGTATGCAACACCAAAAGCTCGTATAAAAGTCAATGGGGGATACTCTGATCAATTTCGGATACAGCGGGGCACGCGTCAGGGCTGCCCTCTGTCGCCCTTGCTCTTTGCTCTGGCGATTGAGCCGCTGGCGCAGAGGATTAGGGAGACGGCCAGTATTGAGGGGATTGTGGTGGGTGCTCAAGAGCATAAAGTGGCGTTATTCGCCGACGATATTCTTTTCTATGTAAGTTGCCCGGAAGAGACCCTACATCATATATGTATGGAGCTCCGAGCATTTGGGGGAATATCTGGATTTAAAGTTAATTATGACAAGTCCGAGGTGTTGGGTATTATGGGTCATACTCATGATTTGAAGAGAATATTATCCAGATTCTCCTTTAGGCAAGCTAGAGAGAGCTTTCGTTATCTTGGGATTAGGCTCCCGCGAGATCTTGGGTCTTTGTATGGAATTAATTATGTTCCCTTGATCAGAGAACTTAGAGCAGATTTAAGCAGATGGAAAAATGGGCTACTTTCGTGGTGGGGCAGAATAGCAGTGATTAAGATGAACCTACTTCCCAGACTGCTATTCCTCTTCCAGACGTTGCCATTGGAAATTCCCTCGGGTACCCTGAATAAATTACAATCTGATATATCAAATTTTGCTTGGGGAGAGAAAAGGGCGAGGCTATCCAGGCGAATTATGTGGAGCGGAGTGGAAGAAGGGGGAAGGGGGATGCCCAACATTACATGGTACTATCAAGCAGCACAGTTAAAACAAGTGGCGGAATGGAGCAAGGGGGACAGGGCACCCATAACGATGTTAGAGCAACAATTGGAGCCTAGGTGTAATTTAGAACGGGGACTGTGGGGATCGGGAAAGATGTGCGCCACCCGGGGGGGAAAGGGCAACCCATTTATAGGGCACCTATTACATACCTGGGAGGTGCTGAAACGCAAATTTAAAAAAGGAGTTAAAACCTCAACACTGGCTCACATTATTCATGAGGTCGAGTTCCCAGCTGGAGAAGCGGGGGGAGCGTTTCATGAATGGTATAGAAAAGGCCTGCGAAGATTCCGAGACTTAATGTCGGATGGCACACTAAGGTCATTTGAGACATTAAGAAGGAAGTTTGACCTGCGGGAGTCTGATAACTATGCATATTTGCAAGTCAAACACTATATGAACAAACAGGGGTGGTTGCGGGCAGACCCGAGGGAACGGGAACCCCTAGAGAACATCTGGGTTACACTGGAGGGGGGGAAGAGAGGCATTTCAAGGTTATATAATTACATGAGAGGCAGCACACTGACTAAATTACCTTACATGAAGGCCTGGGAGGGCGATTTGCATTGTGAACTAAATGTGACGGAATGGGAAAGGATATGCATGGAGGTGAAAAAGGCATCGGTGTGTGTGTTGATAAAGGAAAATGCCTTTAAAGTCTTAAGCAGATGGTATTATACGCCAGATAGGCTAAAACGAATGTATGCGGGTGCCTCAGATAGGTGCTGGCGATGTGACAATGACATTGGGAGTTTTATACATGTGTGGTGGTCTTGCCCTTCAGTACGCTCCTTTTGGGAAGAAATAACTTTGTACCTGACCTCTATTTTGGACACACAATTTCCTGCAGAACCTAAGTGGTGCTTGCTGGGGTGGGGAAATAAAAGGGGCAAGAAGTGGCAGAAGCGGTTAAAAAGACTAAGCCTATCAGCTGCGAAACTGGAAATAGCAGCCCATTGGAAGCAGAGAGTGGGACCTACGGTTCCAGAGTGGAAAACGAGGCTCCGTACCATAATGGGGCTTGAACAGCTGACGGACAGACGGAGGGGCAGATTTGACCCTGCAGCGGAAGAGTGGTCACACTTGGAGCGTTTATGGACTACTGCAATCACAGTACAGAGTATTCAGCCATGATGGGGGGGGGGGGGGGGGGGGGGGGAGAAAAGTCATTATGTTTTCACATGGTTGTATTGCAGTTCACTTTAATATTATATGTGGTACAGCGGTTAGCTGAATATGTGTATGTATTTAGGAACAATGCGATTTAATAAAACTACTTTTCAAATCAAAAAAAAAAGAAAATCCAATCTTCTTTTTTTCAGAGCCTTCTTTCTCTTGCTCTGCTACTGCCCAGGGAAAAAGAAAAAGAAACCTCTGGTTCCACTCGGGGCTACATCTTTGTCATCTTACAGGGGCTGAGCTGTACTGGCAAAAAACTAATTCATACGATGCATTGTGGACACTTTGCTCACATCAAAACCTGTTCAATTCAAAATTAATAGAGGCCAAGCGATCATATTTTTCCTCTCTCATTCTCAAATCTACAAATGCATCAAAGTCCTTATTCTCGATTGTTTCCCAAATTACACAACGTCCTGACTAATATTGTTTTCCCCCTACTGAAGGCACTATTTCACTTCCAAAATTTCAATGTTTTTAGCCTCCCTATCTCCAGGCTCCTGTAGGCCCCCCCCTAACTTTTTTCTCCTGCACAGTCTTCCCTTCCCACTACCAGTCCTTCTGTTCGGAATTCCTTCACTATTCCATCCTTGACCCAGCTGACTACAGCCTTGCAATCCATGAACCTTTTGACTTACCTTCTAAATGGTTTTCTTACCCTACTCATGGTTTGCTCCCACTTTGTCAACAAATGCTTACACAAAGCCTCTCTGCGTTATAGACATCAGCCGTGGTCACTATTCTTAAGAAACCTGCTTTGGTCTCTACCTGTCCCTCAAAGTTCCACCCTGTTTCTAATCTCCCATTTGTATCCAAACTCTGTGAGGTGGTGGTGTTCAACTCCTCTCCCACTGTGAGCAATTTTTCATTCTTCATCCCCGCCAAACAGGCTTTTTTTTCCATTTATAATACCAAAACAACTATTACTGCCCTTTTCAATGAGTTACATGCTGTATCAGATTGAGGTCAGATTGCACTTCATTTCCCTCAACCTTTCAGCCACTATCAACCCGGTGGGTCGTCTCCTCCTTCTCTCCAGTCTTCAGGATGAGTTATCCAATACCATTATTTCTTGATACACTTCCTATCTTTCCAACCATACATTTAGAGTCTCCACTTTTCGCCACATCGTCAGACTCATACAGTGTCTCACAGGGTTCAATCTCTTCTCCAGTGTTGTTCAACATCTAAGTCCCCTAATTACTCTCATTCAGGATCACAATATTTGCTTAGTCATATACACTGACATCTTATTGATTTCTCCTACCTCCCACCTGTCTCCAGTTTTCTCCCAGCTTCAGTGCTGTCTTAATGCACTAGCGATTGGCTAACTTCTGATAAATTAGTTCTTAACTCTAAAACAGTCACCTCTTGGAGCACAGGATTCCATCCTTGTCCTTCTGTCACCCCTGTCCTCGTGAATAGACTTCGAACCAACTGTTGCTTCTTTTCGCTATCTGGACTGGATGGCATACATCCGAGGGTACTCGAAGAACTCAAACATAAAATTACTGATCAGCTGTTAATATGTAACCTGTCTTTAAAATCGTCTGTAGTACCTGAAGATTGGAGGGAGGCCAATGTGACGCCAATTTATTTAAAAGGGGTCCAGGGGTGATCCGGGAAATTACAGACTGGTAAGCCCAATATCATTACCTGAAAATAGTGGAAACTATTATAAAGAATAAAATAACGGAACACAAACAAACATGGTTTAATGGGCCAGAGTCAGCATTGGTTCAGCTAAGGGAAGTCTTGCCTCACCAATTTGCTTCATTTCTTTGAAGGCGTGAATAAACATGCAGACAGAGGTGAGTCAGTTGATGTAATGTATCTAGATTTTCAGAAATCTTTTGAGAGTTCCTCATGAGAGAATCCTGAGAAAATTAGAGAGAGTCATGGGATAGGAAGCAAGGTTCTGGTGTGGATTAGGAACAGAAAACAGAGGGTAAGGTTAAATAGAGCGAAGATACTTACCTGTAGCAGATATTCTCCGAGGACAGCAGGCTGATTGTTCTCACGTGTGGGTCGACGTCCACAGCGGCCCAGGAAATGGCAAAGTTTTCTACAGCAAAATTTTAAAAGTTTTGCCAGAGACTTCTAGCACGCTCACAGCGCATGCATGGACAACTTCCCGCCCGTCGCTGTGAGCGTTCCCGCTCAATTTAATCAAAAAGCAAATAATAAACAAACAACAACTCCAAAGGGGAGGTGGGCGGGTTTGTGAGAACAATCAGCCTGCTGTCCTCTGAGAATACGTGCTACAGATAAGTATCTTCGCTTTCTCCGAGGACAAGCAAGACTGCTTGTTCTCACATGTGGGGTAACCCTAGCAACCAGGCTCACTCAAAACAATGAACATTGGTCAACTGGGCCTAGCAACGGCGAGGACATAACAAATTGGCCTGAAACCATAAACAACTAACAGAGTGCAGCCTTGAACAGAACAAAAATGGGCCTAGGGGGGTGGAGTTAGATTCTAAACCCCGAACAGATTCTGCAGCACTGAATGTCCAAACTGACTGTCGCGTTGGGTATCCTGCTGGAGGTAGTAGTGAGATGTGAATGTGTAGACTGATGACCACATTGCAGCCTTGCAAATCTCCTCAATGGAGGCTGACTTTAAGTGAGCTACTGACGCAGCCACGGCTCTACCATTGTGAGCCATGACATGGCCCTCCAGAGTCTGCCCAGCTTGGGCCTAAGTGAAGGATATGCAATCTGCTACCCAATTGGAGATTGTGCGTTTTCCGATGGAGACTCCCCTCCTATTGGGATCAAAAGAAACAAACTACTGGGCGGACTGTCTAAAGGGCTTTCTCCGCTCCACGTAAAAGGCCAATGCTATCTTGCAGTCCAAGGTGTGCAAACTGCTTTCGCCAGGGCGGGTATGAGGATGGGGAAAGAATGTTAGCAAGACAACTGATTGGTTCAGATGGAACTCCGACACCACCTATGGCAGGAACTTAGGGTGTGTGCGGAAGACTACACTGTTGTGATGGAACTTGATATAAAGTGCATGCACTACCAAGGCCTGAAGCTCATTGACTATACGAGCTGAAATAACAGCCACCAAGAAAACGACCTTCCAGGTCAAGTACTTCAGATGGCAGGAATTCAGTGGCTCAAAAGGAGCTTACATCAGCTGGGTGAGAATGACGTTGAGATCCCATGACACTGGTGGAGGTTTGACAGGGGGCTTTGGCAAAAGCAAACCTCTCATGAATCGAACAACTAAAGGCTGTCCAGAGATAGGCTTACCCTCTACACGGTGATGATAAGCACTAATAGCACTAAGATGAACTCTTACGGAGTTGGTCTCGAGACCAGACTCTGACAAGTGTAGAAGGTATTCAAGCAGGGTCTGTGTAGGACAAGAAAGAGGATCTAGGGCCTTGCTGTCACACCAGACGGCAAACCTCTGCCATTTGAAAAAGTAACACTTCTTCGTGGAATCTTTCCTGGAAGCAAGCAAGGCTCAGGAGACACCCTCCAAAAGACCCAAAGAGGCAAATTCTAAGCTATCAACATTCAGGCTGTGAGAGCCAGAGACTGGAGGTTGGGATGTAGAAGCAACCCCTCATACTGAGAGATGAGGGTTGGAAAACAGTCCAATCTCCACGGTTCTTCGGAGGACAACTCCAAAAGAAGAGGGAATCAGATCTGACAGCCAGAAGGGTGAAATCAGGATCATGGTTCCGCAGTCTTGCTTGAGTTTCAGCAAAGTCTTCCCTACTAGAGGTTATGGGAGGATACGCATACAGAAGGCCTGTCCCCCGATGTAGGAGAAAGGCATCTGACGCTAGTCTGTCGTGGGCCTGAAGTCTGGAACAGAACTGAGGGACCTTGTGATTGGTCTGAGTGGCAAAAAGATCCACCAAGGTGGTGCCCCACGCTTGGAAGATCTTGCAGACTACGCCCATGTTCAGCAACCACTCGTGAGATTGCATTATCCTGCTCAACCTCAGTGACCACTCGTGAGATTGCATTATCCTGCTCAACCTGTCAGCCAGACTGTTGTTTACATATGCCTGTTTACATATGCCAGATAAGTGGCTTGGAGAAACATGCTATGACAGCGAGCCCAAAGCCACATCTAGATGGCTTCCTGACACAGAGGGCGAGATCCTGCTTGTGCTAGGAACTGTAAGAATGAGCTCCCAGTGGACAATTTGGAAGTTTGGAGTCCAGATTGAGGGTGTATCCTGACTGGACTATTTGAAGAACCCACCAGTCAGAGGTTATAAGAGGCCACCTTTAGTAAAAAAAATATCAACCTCCCCTCTACCGGCAAGTCGTCCGGCACGGACACTTTCACTGAGGCTATGCTGAACTGGAGCCAGTCAAACGCCCGTCCCCTGCTTTTGCTGGGGAGCCGCAGAGGCCTTAGGCGCACACGCTGTTCACGAGAACGAGCACACTGGGAACGAGCACACTGGGACTGAGCCTGGACAGGCTGCCGAGAAGTAGCAGTGTACCTACACCTAGGATAGGAATAGGGAGCACTCCTCTTCCCTCCAAAAAACCTTCTAGATGAGGAGGTAGTAGCAGAAGACGCCCAGCGGGAGAAAGAATCAATAGCATCATTGTGCTTCTTGAGCTGGTCAACTAGATCCTCTACTTTCTCACCAAAAAGGTTATCCCCCCGGCAAGAAACATCCGCCATCCGCTGCTGGACCGAATGATCCAGGTCAGAGACACGCAGCCATGAGAGTCTGCGCATCACTATACCTTGGGCAGCGATCCTGGATGCTACATCAAAATCCCAGGAATTTGACATGCCTTCTGCTGCCTGACCACCTGGCAAAAAGGCTTGGCCTACTCCGGAGGGAGTGCATCAACCAAGCTAGACAGTTGCCTCACTGAGTTCCGCAAGTGGATGCTCGTGAAGAGCTGGTATGTTTGGATTTTGGCAGCGAGCATAGCGGCCTGATACACCTTCCTCCCAAAAGAGTCCAAGATTCTAGATTCTCTGCCTGGGGGCGCCGAGGCATAGTCCCTAGTACTCTTGGCTCTTTTGAGAGCGGAGTCCATGGAATTGTGAGGTAGCTGAGACTTCATCAATCCAAGCCCCCCATGGATCCGATATTGGGATTCAGTCTTTTTCGGGATCACGGAATTAGACAGAGGGAACGACCAGTTTCGCATAAGGACTTTCTTCAGTACATTATGCACAGGAGCCATTGCAGCCTCTCTAGGCGGAGAAGGATAATGCAGGACCTCAAGCATCTCAGCCCTGGGCTCATCCTCAACCTCCATAGGGAAGGGAATAGCCGCAGCCATTTCCCCGGACAAAGGAGGTGAAGGATAGACTCTCCGGTGGAGAAAGTCTCCTTTCTGGTGGAGGGGAAGGTTCAGAAGGAATCCCATAGGATTCGTCAGAAGAAAAGCACCTGGGATCCTTCTCTTCCTCCCACGAACGCTCATCTGCAGTATCGGATAAGACATCCCTCAGAGCAGTCCAAAACTGAGCCTGCCCCGACGCCGAGGAACAACGTCCTCGATGGTGGTGTCAAGAAGTCGACGCCCACCTGGACTGCGGTGAAGCTTCCTCCACCGACGTCGAAAGGAAGTCGACCTGGGTAACAGGCAACACCGATGCCACAGGCGGCACTGAGGTCGGGGACCTCACCACAGGCGAAGGGCCAGATGCCGCTGCTGAGACAGTACGGAAGGCGCAAGCACCCCCGACACCAAAGCAGACTGGCGCAGCAACCCTTCCAGAAGCTCTGGAAGCAGGGCCCTGATGCGCTCGTCGAGAGCCACCGTTGGACAAGGCTGTGGGGTCAGTAAAGGAGCCGGTGGCAGAATCTGTTGAGGCTCGGGAGAAGGTACCGGGCTGGTAGACAGACGCATCAGCACCTCCTGAATAGAGGAAGAGTGATCCTCTCGATGCCCCGGAGCTCCCGGCACCATGTGTCGAAGGAGAACGATGATGGTGCCTTCGCTCGACGCCCGTCATCGAGACTCCTCGGTACCGATGAGGAAGACATGGAATCCTCACGTCTCCTCGAGACAGGTAGAGACCCACTCGATGCCTCACAGCTCCCAGCATGAATTAGTCGTTCCACAGCCATTACCTTTGCTCCCAACGTTGATGCATCCCTCGATGTCGATGCCGCCGACCTCGGTACCAATGTTGAAGGACCAGACCGAGCCCCAAAAAGCTTCTCTCATTGGGCTTCATGCGAAAACACAGACTGCAAGCGGCTGGGCTATGGTCGGGCTCAAGGCACTGGATACACAAAGCGTGGGTATCGGTATCGGTACCCAAGATGGTCCGGTTGCATCGAGTACAACATTTGAAGCCGCTGGGTGTCTTCGATGACATGGAAGGGAAAATGGCTTCGGCGAAATTAAACAACGCGATCGTGCCAAAAAAGTAAAGGGCACAAAAGGGGGAAAACCCAGCCGCGTCGAAAATAAAGAAAACTTAGAAAGTATCAAAAAAACTAAGAGGAAAATACCGGGTTTTTTTTTTTTTTTTAAAGAACGAATAACGAAATAAGAAAAAAATATATATAAAAGAACCGTCAAGACTCTCTTTCCCGGGCCAGCGAAGCGAACAGGGAAAAACCTCTTCACCTCACCATGGACAAGAAAAAACTGAGCAGGAATGCTCACGCGATGGGCGGGGAAGTCGTCTATGCATGCGCGGTTCACGTGCTAGAAGGCTCTGGCAAAGCTTTTTTAATTTTGCTGTAGAAAATTTTGCCATTTCCTGGACCGCCGTGGACGCCAACCCACATGTGAGAACAAGCAGCCTGCTTGTCCTCAGAGAATCATTTATCTCAACGGAGGATGGTGAACAGTGGAGTGCCGCAGGGATCTGTACTGGGACCGGTACTATTTAACATATTTATAAAGATATAGGAATCGAGACAAGCGAGGTGATTAAATTTGCAGATGATACAAGAGTATTCAAGGTTGTGTATAAAAAAAAAAAACCTAAAACTGTAAACTATATTTGTTGTATAGATATGGAAACAAAACTGGTAAGCTTCTGGCCAGACTAATATCTACCAAAGAGGACCCACACAAGATACTTGTCTTAAGGGATGGGACGGGAGCACAGATCACCACAGATCAAGTTATCTGCAGCATATTTCACTCCTATTACCGCCAGATGAGGGGTTATCGAGTTGTTTGCATTTGGGAAGGACTGATCTTGCCAAGTCCGAGTCAAGAAGATGTAGATTTTCTGAATCTGCTCATACAGCCTGATGAGGTTTACAAGGCCATTAAGCAACCCCCCCCCCCCACCCCCCCTGCTGAAAGCTCCGGAAGCAGAAGGTTTTAGGAAAGAATTTTATAAGTTATTGGGGAAGGAGATAGTGGTACCCTTAACAAAAATGTTCAATGCTATGGTGGATGCAGAATCTCCATCACATATTTGGCTCATATTATAGTACTTCCAAAATCCGGGAAAGATCAAACCACCCCCGAACCTTATCGTTATTGAATTATGAGGTTAAACCTCTAGCAAAAGTTATGGCCAACTGTCTAGTCAGGGTTTTACCTTCTATCATACATGAATCTCAAGTGGTTGCAAAAACTGTAGAAAAGCGGACTAAAGGTCATTCAATAGCTAAAAATCGTAGGAAAATGTTAACTACGTTGGAATTTAGATTGCAGAAGGGCCTCCCATTGCTATTAGTAAGCTTTGATGCCAAAAAGACATTTGATGAAGTTCACTGGGATTTCCTTTGTGCTTCTTTAGCAACATACAGTTTTAACAGGATGATGTGTGTCGGTGATTAAGGCACTCATTTCCAAGGATGAAGCACCTGGCTTACGGCTTGGAATCAGTTTTTCACTCTTTTCTGTCCCCCCTCACCCCTCCTTTTCACACTGACCTTGGCTTCTATGCTGAGAAACGGTGGATAATCCCAGCTGTCCAGGGAATACAGGTTGTCTCTCATTTCAAAATAGCAGCTTTTACTGATGATACTCTCGTACACCTTGCAGTCTCTCAAGAATCATTAGTGCTCCTAAATATTTTTTTCCTTCTATTTTTATTGAAATTCACAGAATGCATACATAAAAGGTTCAACAGTACTAACATTATTACTTTTATTACATTTTGGCGACCATCATCCCGTGATCTGCAGCAGAACATAATATCCCCAAGAACCCCCCCCCCCCAATCCCTCTTCACCCACCCATCCCTGTACCCCATCTTTTCAAATCAAAATCGCTCCTAAATATTTTTAAGGAATATGTTGATTACACGGTGTTTCATTTGAATTTGGCTAAAACGGAGGCCCTGTCCACCTCAGATCAGCTGAGAAGATTGTGGGGTGCATAATTTCCATTGCATTGGGCTAAGCACTCTTTTAGATACTTGGGGATCCAGCTTGCAATCGATATCCATTATACACTTTAAACATCACCACATTAATGGAGACCAATAGAAGGTAACTAGAGAGCTGGAGGGATTTGCCACTAACATTGTATGGTACAATAAGTTTCGTAAGTATGGTAATATTTACTAAATGGCTTTACCTTTTGCAAACACTTCCCCTTTGCTTGTTGCAAAAATATCTGGGCTGGGAATATCGAATATGAGACTTTATAACCACATTTGTTTGTTGCAGCATATTGGGATTAGATGCTTCTGAATCAATACTATGTACTCCATACAGTTTTTATTCCTTAATTCATACCACGAGCACTCTGCTTCCTCAGCAATTCAGACGTAGTATACACCTTCAACCATTGAGGGGTGTATGGAGTGTGCTCATTAAAAAGCTGGGGGAAGAGTCCTTTCTCACTGATCAGATCTGAGTAAGAGGAAATGTGGCTTTTGTACGTGGGCTGAATACTGTTTTTCTTAGCTTAGGATCAGAAGGGACTAATCTAGCTAGAACATATACTGGATAGGGAAGGGGTCTAATCACTCGAGAAACTTCAACAATGCATAGGTTCCACCTGGAGAAACAAGATTTGCTTTTTGTCAGATAAAACATTACATTGCCTCCCTTAATGGATCAAAACTCAAACAGCGAATAAAAAAAAATGAGTGAGAGAATATTTTCACGCCATTTTGGAACATGAGGCTTCCGTTTCAGGATTACATAAGGCCTTGACTAAGTGGGAAGCAATGAAGGATATGGGAGAGATTTGTCAAATTTGGGCAATACATTTAGGGAATGAATACGAGAACTGTGATGTGTTAATTAATCTTAGGAGTATGCCACAGCTCACATCTAGTGCATGGCTTCAGGAATGTTACTTCAGAGTGCTATATGGGGCATATTTCACTCAAAAGCAATTCTATTACTCTGGTGGTACTCTGTCCCCTGTATGTTTCAAATGTGGAAGGGATGCCAATAATCTTTATCATTCTTTTTGGCCTAACCCACTCACACAGAATTTTTAGGCCAAATTAATGAGATATATGATGCCCATATTGGGAGAGGGGGTTACTTGGCTCAGGTGAACAATTATTGCTTGATAAACCTGGGGCATTTTGAGGGAAAGGTAAGGGTGGAATTCTCATTTCACAAAACGTGCCTGGTGGCACAACAATGTATTTTGCAGTATTGGCTGTCATCTGACACCCCCCCCCCCCCCCGACATATTGGTATTGGAGGACGCTAGAAATGTTGGAGGACCCCCCAAGTGGAAAAAATTGTTCTTACTGGTACGGGACCCGTATTTACAATCAGTCTATAAGAACGCAACCTGCTTCTTAACCCAAGAAAAGGATACGAGAAATTTTACACAGTTTTTGGCTACACCAGAAGATCTCTGATGGGGATTGGGATGGAGGGGGGCTTGAGATTTTTCTTCGCTATCTCACCATTGGGTGTGGCATGCGACACAAATGACTGGTTTTGAACCACTTACATGTTTTCTTATACTCCCTAGGAAACAGCACTTCTGGAGCATGAGTATTTCAGTGCCCCCCCCCCCCCGCCCCCCATTTTCCTTCAGTTGTCCACAGACTGACTCTGTATGTCCCTCTGTTTGGTATGGAATTGGTTCTGCAAATTTCACAGATGTTCGGAGGACCCCTTTGTTGCCTCTTCACAAAAGTGGAACCTTCTTACCAGGCTTCTTACCACCTTTCTTAGTTGGCACACTAAGGGAATACAGTACCTAATTCAAGACCTGACTGACTAGGGGCACCTTAAATCCTTTGCCCTGCTTCAGGTGGAATTTTATTTGCCTGACCAGGATCTTTTTGCTTATCACCAGCTGCATCACTATGTTGCAGCTTTACCATCCACTTGTCTTACCCTCAGAAGTGTATGAGAGAACATCTGAAGCTTACACTCTTAACTCATAGCTGACAGTGCCTGTCCGATTTCATCATCTTCATCTGCTGGACTCTACGCCTCAGCGGACATATACATCTCTCTTGCAGTCATGGTCTACTGATCTTGCAGTGCACCTGGAGGAGTGGCTTTCTCCATGGACTTAAAAGCCTCAAATCTCATATTCAGAATATTACCTTTTGGGATACGCAATATAAAATTGTAATGAATCTTTATGTTTCCACTAAGAAAGTCCATCTGCTGAAGCTTCAACCGGATGCAGACTGTCTTAAATGTGATTTTTCGGAGGCTTCACTGGGACATCCGTTTTGGACAAGCCCCTCTTATCAATGAGCTTTGGCAGACAACATCACGATTCTTTACTTCTGTGGAATACATTGCTCCCCCTCTCTCCTCGATTAATATTTGGTGTGCTTTCTCGTCCACGACCAGTGAAGGGATGCCTTCGTTTTCAATGCTGGGCCATCCTATTGACTATGTGTGTTATCCTACAAAAATAGCTCTCTTCGGTGCCACCCTCTTTTCAGCTATGGCGTATGAAGATAATCAGCATCTTATCCTCGGAGCGCCGCTCTATACAGGATATGGCACCCCCAGCGGGCATGCCTTTCCAGGCCACTTGGGAACCTTTTTGGTCCACTCTCACTGCAGTAGCTCACAGCCATCTTTTGAATGGTTAAACTGTATTTTATTCCCAACCTAATCTGTTGACTCGGTCTGTGGGGGGGGGGGGGGGGGGGGGGGGGACTACAAGTTACAATGAGCATTTCTCTTACCAGACTGTTTTTCTAATTCTCCGTTATTCTGCTTTTGGATGCTTATAGCTGTTCGTGCACTTTGATGATATCACTCAATAAAATTGCTTTAAACATAAGTGCACCTAAAAAGGAGGCTATATTTCTCTGCAGAGGTCATTCTGTTACCTACATAAGTCCAACTGTGCATCTAAATTAGCACAAGTAATGACAATAAGGGCTCAATTTAATCAACTAATTCCTGTAGACACTATCACGAGGCCTTAACAGAAAATACAAATATGCAGCAACCAAATAAAATGTTTTCAGTCATTAGGGACACTGAACTAGACCTATTTTAACCCTCCTACAATCAATGCAAGTGTTCAGAGTATGAACAAATTTTCAAAGAATATTTTCTGATTGAAATCTTTACTGAGAAAATAAAAGCAAGAAAACAGGGCTATTTCAAAATGTCCCTTATGAACTAGAGCTAGTTAGCTTATTTAAGTTAACAAATGTATTAATTCCTACCCCACTGTCCTTCTAAATAAATTTAGCAGCTTATTTCTTACATACCTTCCTACAGAGATATTCCAAATGTGGTTCACAAATTAAACACTTCAAAGCATTCTGGGCCATACATGTCAAATCATCATATTAAATAAACATAATTTAAACCAATTACTAAAAGGTAATCAAAACAATTATATAAATAGTAAGACCAAATATAAAATTACAGGCCGAGTAGAACCACACCAAACTATAGTTGCATCCTCTGTGAATCACCCACTAGCACATTCCTCCCCCCACCCACCCGCTTTGCCATTGCAGATGTAAGGAGAGGTGGGCTATGAGCAATTTTTGCAACCCTATAGAGTCCTTTTACCAAACCCAGTGCTGTGGTCAGGACATGGGTTTTCTGTGCACTGTGGACACTTTTAGCACAGCGGTAAAATGGCTGCCTTGCCATTTTTGTCATACACTACATTTCCCCATTAGCGCATGGCCATTATCGCCACCTATTCAGGAGGCGGTAAGGGCTCCCATGCTACTCCCACACTAATCAGGTAGTGCGCTAACTGATTAGCGCAGATACACCTATTCTCCGCCCATGGGCACGCCTCCTGCCCTGAAAAATAAAAAATATTTTTTACTGCAGGATTAGCAAGCACTAAGCGAAGAACTACCTTGGAATGCTCTTTTAGAACACAGTAAGCCTGCATTAGGTCTACCGTGCCTTAGTAATAGGATCCCTATATTTGCACCCTGCGAGGCTGGACCACTGACACAGCCATTAGCACAGGGCTGAGTATAATTAAAAACAAACTAAGATCATGGTGTTATTTTGTGATCCATATCAGTCTTTCTGAGCTCTTTAGTGAATTCAAACTCAGTTTGGCAACATAGTACACTAGTTATCTACTGGCACATGAAAAGGTACTTACAGCAGATGAGTCAACATCACTATGAACAGCTACTGTTTTGATGCCCATTTTCTTGCATGTTTTAATAACCTGTAATCACACAAAACAAACAAACCTAATATAGCCAAAATGCAAAAGTCTTAGAAAAATATTTCGAATCATAAAATATGTTCAGAAAAAGTGTTAATTTCATACTTACCCTACAAGCAATCTCTCCTCTGTTGGCAATAAGGATTTTTTCAAAGGTCTAAAGAAAATAAAAATAACTGGTTCACATTTCAGAAGTCCAATGTATGTAAAACAATTCTGTATCCATTTAATTTCAAATATTCCTATAGGACATTACCTACACAGCTAGAGAATCAGTTAAAATAATCTGTGGTCAGAAAGAAATGACATATACTGTTCAACAATATAAAAAATTTGGTTCATACATTTTTTAAAAAGTGTGGATCATCACAACTGACCTCTCCATCAACATGACATTCCTGCCACTTCAGTATCAACTTTACTCCATTTATGCATCTAGAATGTATACAAGACATAAATAACTTCACATCTTATGATGTCCTTAATTGTATATTGTCAACCAAATTTTTTCTCAAACACACATGACTTTTGGAAGGCAAGAACAGTGATGAATCAGAAAACATGAAATAAGCATAGTGAAAAGTTATTATCCATTTGGATTTACCACCTTTTTGAAAAAGATTTCACCCAAAGCAGTGTACAACAAGAATAAGTTGAACATAGGCAACATTTACAGCAATAAGAATATACAAACAGTAGTACATTCTATGGCACAGTATACTACTTAAATTGTCAACACAATATGCCATAAAACATCTTAATAAGACAGCATAGGGTGTAAGCAAAGGTGGAACATTACATAGATAAGATATACTACTACTACTTAACATTTCTAAAGCGTTACTAGGGTTACACAGCGCTGTACAGTTTAACAAAGGACAGTCCCTGCTCAAAGGAGCTTACAATCTAATGGACAAAATGTGCAGACAATCAAATTGGGGCAGTCTAGATTTCCTGAATAGAGGTATAATGGTTAGGTGCCGAAGGCGACATTGAAGAGGTGGGCTTTGAGCAAGGATTTGAAGATGGGCAGGGAGGGGGCTTGGCGTATGGGCTCAGGAAGTTTATTCCCAGCACAGTATAGTAAGATGAGTTAGAAAATAAGGGGACTAATGTAAAGAAAGATGCATGTGAAGTTAGAAAGGTGTATGAATATAATCTCAGCTAGGGTAGGAGTAGGTAAGTCAGTCCTGCTACAGTATGTGCAGTTGGTGTTAGTCCTTGTTTGTGTGCAATGAGCAAGTTAATTGTTCATTCTATTCAAGGCTTGGGAGCTTTAACCTGCTTCCTGAAGTAGAGAGTCTTGCACTGAGTCAGACCTTGCAGGGAGTACATTCTAGAGTGTGGAGGCTACTCTGGAGAAGGCTCGCTGGCAAGTATCACATCGTGTGATGTCCTTTGGAGTATGTGTGGTTAGGGATACTCCTCGAGAAGACCTTAGTGGTGTGTAGATAGTGCTCCTGCTCGTTAAGTACTCTGGTCCATTTCCATAAAGATCAGGCATCGATTTTTACATTTAGCCCTGTACTGTACTGGTAGCCAGTGAAATTTTTACAGAAATGGTGCAATGTGGTCATGTCATTTACAACCTCCTATCAGTTTTGCTGCAGCATTCTGAATCAACTGGAGCTGGTGCAAACCCTTTGTAGTCAGACCATTGTAGAGTGCATTACTGTAATCCAGACTTGATTTTATCATGGCGTGAACCACTGTGATGAGACCTGCCTTCTCAATGTATGGAGTCATTATGCACGAGTATTTTTCTTGTGACAATTACCAAATTGCGAACAATGACAATGTGGATACAGCAGCTAATAGCCTCCTTGCTTTGTATGGGTGTACCAATATGGTGGTTGCTAGAGGAAACAGACTTTAACCTTGTGATGTCATGCCATCTCCTGTTCTTTCTCCAACCTCCTCAGCTTTTACAATGGCTGACTTTGCACCTCATTTGGTATGACAGCTGATGTCATATCTCCACAGAGAGGCTAGTTCCTAAGTAGCTTATCATCCCAGATTTACAGACGTAAATTTCTGTTAAACATTTGTATCAAGATCATAACTGCACTACTTACAACTGCATTACACACACACCAAAAAAAGGGAAAAAATGCAAAAGAGTAGCTCTCCTCTCCCCAGACTACCTTACAATCTATTGTGGTCTAGTGGTGTATAGTAAGGGCAGAAGTCATCCCCAGTCACTCTCACCCATGTCAGCTCTACTATCAAAATGGCTGCCATAACCTCTTGTGGCAGTCTCACGAGATTACCACTAGAGATCATGGCAGCCATTTTGAGAGCTGAGCCAGCATAGGCAGGAGTGAATGGAGATCGGGGATCATAAGATAGGCCTGAAGGGGACCTCTACAGGTGGGCAAGGGGGAAAGCAGAGGGGAGGGAGAGAGATGAAAAGGACAATGTGAAAATTTTCAGCTTCCACTGAAAACACAGTCAGTTTTGGCCAAAACCAAAATCATGGCCACAGCCTTTGGACCGAGGTTAAAACCAGGCAGAAAAAGGATTTGGGGCCAGTTTTGGCACTAACAAACTGTCAGACCTCTAACCCTGGGCATAGTCTAACATGATCAGTGTTTCTCTCACCACCAATCATGGGCTCAGCCTTCAGACGGAGGCCAAAACCAGTCAGAAAAAGGATTTGGGGCCAGTTTTGGCACTAACAAATTCTGTCAGGCCTCTAATCCTGGGCACAGTCTGGCATGGTAAGTGTTTCTCTCGCCACCAATCATTTATTGCCAATCACCTCTTGGCATTCCGTCACACAGAGCTAGCACTGCCAGGGGAAGAATAGTGAAGGGGACACAGAACAATTTTACACTCATCTGCTGCCATTACTAGACCCCCTACTAGAGAAGCACATATAAGCCATTAGAGAAATGATGTACAGTGATTGTGTTGGAGAAACTGTGAGAAAAGTAGTGTAGCACATCAGCACTGGTGTCCAATCACCTCCTACAAATTACCTTGGTCACGGTTGACACCAAGTGGAGAAATGCCTGAGAGATGATGGGCAAACTGAATTGTGTGTTCAATTTGAAGCAAATTCTTTTTTTAAGACAACACTTCATATAGGAAAGGAAACTTACAAGAAGTTTAGCTGAAATATCATTTTTTTTCTTTATTAAGCTTAAAAAAGCAAACCGAGCACAAATTAGAACAGAAAGGATGCGCACAAATATCTAATAAATGTGGCTGTTTTTCTTTTTTTGTTTTTAGTGCATTCAAACAAATTAGTAAATATTCAGGTCAAACTGCACAGCAAACTTTCCGAGGAAAATCAGATAATTACTTTTCAAAAGCAACGTTTTACATTTTACCTAAAATCTTTACTCAGCTATAAAGTTCAGATCCTTACAAGTTTTTATACAAATTATTTTTTCAGGTTTCTAAGTAATCCTGAAATATGCCCAACTTTCCTAGGAATCACACACATGGTAAATATTGTTTCTGTTAGTACTAATATGTTCCTATATTTTTTTTGTCTGTTTTTCTGTGCGCTGTCTTTTGTGTTCCTTTCTCTATGCAGTCGGGTTTTTATGTGCACATGAAATTAAGTTAACAGTCTTCTACATCTTTGTCTTCTCAGGAAAAAAAAAAAAAACAAAACTCTCTTACAAAGGCTGTCAGACATTCAATTATACTGGAGTCTTATATACCACCCATTCTCCATAAAGGATTCATAGCGGTTTACAATAAGGAAAATGAAGCTCTTCACACAGAGCACAGCGACATCTCAAGGAATGATAATAGGAAGAAGAAATCAGTTACCCATGTGGTCTCAAACCGTTGTCATAATACCTAACTATTTGTCAAAAGTCTTCAAGACATCACTGAAGCAGGATTGGAAGCTCTTTGGGAGAAGCCATAGGTACGCATCTTCGATGTTATGAAAATCTTCTGGAGGAAAAAGGAAGAAGAAAGAAATCCCACGTAGAACGTAATCAGCAGACAAAAGTGGGAAGTTGGAGAAGGCTTGAGAAAGAACAGGGACACAGGATGATCATCAATGACAAACACTTTATTGCCGATACATGCAAGAACATTCAAGGCACTGTTGTTTTAGCACTAAGTGCCTGCCTCAGGAGTCTGTGGGACATGAAACATGATGAAATAAGATATGAAACATGAAAATATAAAAGTATGAAATACATACAGTTAGATAAATGTACATATAAACAAATACATACTGTGCCTCCAAACATAGCTACACAGAATGATAATCCAAGGATATAGTTGAACATGTGCATTAATATGTGCATGAAAAATGTAGTCAGTATGTGTCATAAAAACTTAATTAAAAGTGTGATTTAAAAATTGTTTTGTAAAAGACTTAAAACTTTAAAAAAAAATTTAAAGACATGTAATTCTTTATGATACCAGGTATTAGTTTACAAATGTTTACAGCAGATATATGGATAGATAAATATGTGAGTGGTTCCACACAAGAGTAAAAATGTGAAAGAATTAGTGAATTGATAAATGAATGATGATTTTAATAGAGATATATATGGTTTTCTTAATCTAAAACGATACATGGGACTAAACACAGAGGATGTTGTGAAACAAATTGTTTAGCATGTTTCAATAGTTTTGAAAAGATTCCTAATTACTCTTATGGCCCGATGGAAAATGAATTAATCATCTTTAAGGAAACATTGTTATGACTGTAATGCATAAATGGAGCACACAGAGGCTACAATGATGTTAAGGATGTGTTTAATATAAAAAAAATCACTTAACCATAAAGCATTGTATCCAAAAGAACGTTTGAATTAAGTGCCCTCTGCAGCAGCTTTGTGACTAGTTGACTGCTTGTCACTGTCCTCTTTAAACCTCGAGACAGCAAAATCCCCTTAAAAGGCTGTCTCAATGAAGACAACTTTAAACAAATTGCTTTAGAGTTTTCTGCAGTCATTGCCCCTTCTCCAGCTGCATAGCTTTCTCAACAGAGTCTATCATAGAAAAGGGGTTTTCTCACAATTCACAAAGTGAAATATCATTTAAATAAGTTTTTCACTCATCCAAGAATCTTAAACCTCACACTAGTTCTCTTCAAGTTCACACTCTCACTCTGCCAACTTACTGCTGTTAGGACAATTTTTAAGGAAACCATAACACACATTCACTAAGTACAAATATTATATTGCTTTTGAAATTGTTCTAAGACATTTTTTCCAAATTTACTGTCCTAACAGAGCAAGCACTCCACATACATCATCAAGGCTGTCAACTGCTCCCTCCCAACTTTCACTTCAGGCAATGGCTGCTGTTAGAATGTGTACTCTTGGTAACTAAGGCAGCCACCAGGGATATACATGCCTGCACTGACATGTTCATTAAGTCCTTGCTTACTGCACCATAGTAGCCTCAACACCAACAAAGTAAAATTATCACACCAGCAACGTGCTATACCTTGCCAGGGGTTCCCTCCTTTTCTCAGCGCCTCATGCTGGCTGTGAGCCAGAATTCCTCCTGCTGCATGCTGTGCTACATGCCCCCCCCCCCCCCCCCACCAGCTCGTGCACACTCCTCTGTGCTTTCCCAGGACTATGAGCTGCCCCAAACATCATAAATTTGCTTCGAGGAGGCTCTCCCAGACTCTCCCCACCTTGTTCTCAACAGCTGCCACTTAGATCAGGCCCCAAATAGCCCCAAATCCAATTAGACACGTTCACATGCATAAGATAGGCTTGAGACGAAGCACTGGGGAGCAGTATTAATTTTTTCTTTTTATTCATTCTTTCTTGAATGTTAAATGTAATTTTCTCTCTCTTGGATCATATTATTACTATAATTTCTTATGGTCGAAGTAATATAATATATTTTTCTCTTTAATCATGACTTTATTAAGGCATCAGTCTGTATAAAGGAAATTGTAATTGCTATATGTATTTCATTATCTCTTTTGAGTTGTATAAAGTAAATTCAATAAAAATTAGACACGTTCACATGCACGCCAACATCAGTGTACAATTCCAGCAGGGCTTACTCCTATAGCCCTCAACAGTCACGAGGCTTTCTTTAATCATGGGACCCCCCTCATTTCTGCCCACAGCCTGGACCTAACTGCGCAGACTACCTTCAGAATTGGGGATGGGGAGGGGGATAAGGACCAACAAGGCAGCAGCTCCTTTCAGGGACTCAGACCTGCCCCAGCCTCACTAGAGCACAGCCAGGGAATAAATATTTTCACTGGACTACAGTAGAGAATTTTGACATATGATAGGAGTGTGATAAAGCACGGCGGTTTTGGTCTGATACCTAAACTCCATGGTTTGTTGGATGGTATAAATTGGAGACAAATTCCTGAATTAAGTTTGATGGGGACCTCGACAGAGAGAGACTGGATGAGAAAAGGAGATGTGTTGACCCTCCTCTTGGCCACCAAAATGGCTTTTGTGAGAGCATGTGCTATGGGATTTGCAATGAACTGCAGAGGTATAAAAAAAATAAATAAACTGAAGGAGACAGGAGAGTATCCTGAATGCCAATACGCCCAAACTGAAGTTGATGAATTGAGGACATCCAAGCAGAAAGAACTTACTTTTCTGAGCAAGTTGCAGAAACTTTGACCACGAACAGCTCTAGTAGATAGAGTACTGTGATTAGATAAGACACTGAGAGATGGAAAACCTATATGGGGGATGATTGGGAGGGGGGGGGGAGGGTTGTGTTTTAGATAGGACACTTGGGGAGATGGAAAAACTGTTTGGGGGGGGGGGGTTGTGATTTTGAAAATACAAAGTACCTGGTTTGAGATAGTGGGCAGTGATATTTGCATATCAAATGTATTCATTGGATTATGTTGCCTATAGAAATATGTTTCTCATGTATTGTTCTTGATTATATATTCTTTAATAAAAAAATATAAAAAAAAATCAAAGTTAAAATAAGGTAGCATAATACAATTGTTGGAACTTAAAATTTTACCTGCAGGAATCAACATGGTGAAAATAATGTATAAAAAACTAGGCAAATAAACTTTAAATCATACCATCAATTTAGCAGGAAACCACAACGGTTGCACAGCTGAAATGCACTCCTGCTTATGCTCTTCAAATTGATATCAGTACAAAGGGACATGTGTCAGCTTTTAACTATATCTAAGAAGATAATATTCTTGAAGATATTTTATGCTGTCTTACTTCCTGAACATGAAACAGGACAGAAAATATCCAATGTGCTGGAAAGCTACATATCTCTCTATATAAAAGGCAACACCAACGTTCTATGAAGCCTCCAGCCGGAAGTGTGAAGGGGGCAAGATATCCGGTTTCCCTATGAGTGTCTGCCCCGCCCTCTCTGTAACACAAACAGTCAGTGAAGGAAAACAGCAGAGCACGAAATCAAATCGCTGGCTCTGTAACAGTGAAGGACTCAGAGGGGGGAGGGGAGAGAGGCCAGAGAGCAGACACACACACACTCCCACATGCACACAGAAGAAAACCTTGCTAGCCCCCCCCCCCCCCCCCCCCCCCGTTTCATTTGCATCAGAAACAGGGCTTTTTTAGTGAAGGACTCAGAGGGGGGAGGGGAGAGAGGGCAGAGACACACACACTCCCACATGCACACAGAAGAAAACATTGCTAGCCCCCGTTTCATTTGCATCAGAAACGGGGCTTTTTTACTAGTAGGATAAAAACATCCTTGGGATCATATGGTTGACTTTTGTACAGATGGTGCTCTATCTACAGCAGGTCATAGAGCAAGTCTGTGCACGCTGGTAAAAAGAATCAGTTGCAGCGTTTGCTGTTTGGATGCACTGCATGATTCATAGAGAACAGCTAGCAACTGAGCACAGAACTGAGTGTAAAATTGGAGTATGTCACATCAATTGTAAACTACATCAAGCCTTATACAATTTAGCGCACATCTATTTGCAAAATTGTGTATAGAGAGGGTTCTGATCTTGAGGTGTTATGTCACACGCAGAACCATTGGCTATTGAGAGGAAACGTGCTGGAAGATTATTTGAACTGAGCTACTCAAATTTACTATAGACTTTCAAACACCAAAATTCACTAATTTTTCTCCATATCAGCAGAAGATGTGTCTCCTTGCTTGTATCACAAACATAATTGGGAAATTCAATGAACTGAATGTAAGTATACAATGCAAGAATACCAGCAACATTCCGCTCAGTAATTGATCACATTATCCATCGAAAAAAATTACATTCTAGAAGATTAAATTTAATCTAAACTATACGTCTTTTATATTGGAAAAAGGCTTGTGAAGTACTGCACTACAATGAGCCCTACAACTCACTAGCTCATTGAAACTAGATCAAGCCCAAAATTGTAATTTATATTTTCTCTCTTTTATTTTGCCTACAAGCCCAAAAGCTATCAGAGTTGGTGTACATTCAGGTGCGGTGCATATTTTCTGTCCCCGGAGGGCTCACAAGTTTGTTCCTGAAGCAACAGATGGTTAAGTAACTTGCCCAAGATCACAAGGAACTGCAGAGGGATTTGAACTAGGGGCAAGATGCACTAAACTTTAACGACCCTTTAACGAAGAAATTTTCAACCTTGGCATGCATTAAAGGCTATTTTCCGACGACGCTAGCAGCTAACGAAAACGAAATGCAAACGAGTAACTACCATTGAAATGTGGGCGATTCGGAATGCACTAACCATACCGACGATTGCACCGAATCATTTACCGTGAAATATTTAACATCAGCTCAGAGCTGTCGTTAAGGCCTGAGCTGTCATACAGACACTGCTCCCCGCTTCTCCCTGCAGCATAAAAATCCAAGCTGGCATGTTTGAAAATAAAAAAACCCACACAAACACTTGGTTCCCCGCTTCCCCCTGTATTAAAAAAAAAAATCAAAAGAAAACTCAAAACTGTAGCAGTCACGGCCCCCTTCCTCTCTCTATTTCTCCTTCTCCCACAGCTTTGAAAATTAACACTCTGCTCTCCTCTGAAGCCAATTTCCCAGATTCTGTAAACAACTTTAAGCTGCCCCGGTCCCCCTCCCTTCCTCTGTTTCCCCCAGCCGGGGGCGGGCCAAGGTCTCTCTGCTGAGCTAAAGGGGATCACAGTGAAAGAGGTCTTTTGTTAGAAAGGGGGGGTTTATGAAGGACGTCCTTTTTGGAATCTTGAGGAGGACATCTTCAACTGCATTCTCCTGCTAGGATCACAGAGCTAAACGCTCACACGTCCCGATCCCCCCCCTCGCACACCCCTGTCTGACGTAAGCAACCTACATAGTTTTAATATGTTTGTGTTGACGTTTGTGGCATGCGCAGAGCAGCCAGCATAATGCTTGGCTGCTCTGCGCATGTTTTAGGGGCCGATTACCGACGGGGATTACTAAATCTGTAATGCATTGTACTTTACAATACTGCACTGAACATGTGCAACTTGTTTTTTGGTGCATTCTTCGTTTTTTTCAAATTCAGTAAGCACTTTTACGTTTTAGATTTTTTTTCGTTTGGTTGATGCATCTGGGCCTAGGTTTCTATGGCTTATTTATTTGGATTTTGCTCACACCTTTTCAGTAGTAGCTCAAGAGGAGTTACATACAAATACACTGGGTATTTCCCTGTCCCTGGAGGGCTCACAATCTAGGTTCTCAGGCAGCTGAACTATCTATGAGACCACTCCTCTTGGACAGCCTTTACACAAATGCAGAATCTTAACTTTACAAACTACATGCTAGCAAAATACCTTACTCAGGTCACACATGCAAGACCCTCAATAAATATGAAACAAGGGATCACAGATCAGTAAGAGATATAAAGGCAAAAAACTGAACTGGAATTCTCAGGAAGTCAGACTCAATGTACAACAATACTAAAAAAATAGAATTGGAAATACAAGATATCAGATGTGCATTTCCAAAGCTAGATATTACAATTAATAAATTCAGAATAAAATAGCAATTTATTTTTCTATTCACTTTTAACCCAGGGTCTCTTCAGCTTTTGTCTGTTTTTCCCTGTCTTTGCAAGGTGTCCTGTCCATTTGACATTTCATAAAGAAGATAAGCGTTGCCATACTGGGACAGACCAAAGGTCCATCAAGCCCAGTATCCTGTTTTCAACAGCAGCCAATCCAGGTCACAAGTACCTGGTAAGATCCCAAAAAAGTACAATATATTTCATAGGAGCCAACTTTTCAAAATGATTGGGGGTGCTGAAATGTTTTTTTTTTTTTTTTTTTTACAGGTGGTGCATTCCCCCCTGCCCCTCTTTCCCCTCTCCCCCTGTCCCCCTCCCTCTCTCCCTCCCAGTTCCAGTCCCCCCTCCCTCCGAGTTCCAGGGTCCCCCTCCCTCCAAATTTTAAAAGTCATCTTACCTCGTTGGGGTTACGGCGGCAGCAGCAGTGAAAAGCATGCAGGCTCTGCACTTCAGCCTTCCCTTCTCTCAGCTCTGCTCCCGCCACTGCGGAAACAGGAAATGAGGGCGGGAGCAGAGCTGAGAGAAGGGAAGGCTGAAGCGCCGAGCCTGCACGCTTTTCACTGCTGCTGCTGCCGCTGTAACCCCAACAAGGTAAGATAAGTTTTAAAATTCAGAGGGAGGGGGCCCTGAACTCGAAGGGAGGGAGGGAGGGGGGCCCTGGAACTCGAAGGGAGGCACTTTTAAAATTCTGGGTTGGCGAAGGGAACTTCCGGTGGGTGAAGTATTGGGGGTGCTCGAGCACCCACAGCACCCACGGAGTTGGCGCCTATGATACATTTTATGCTGCTTATCCTATGAATAAGCAGTGAATTTTCCCAAGTCCATCTTCATAATAGCTTATGGACTTTTCTTTTAGGAAGATATCCAAACCTCTTTTAAATCCCGCTAACTACTTTTACCACATTCTCTGGCAATGAATTCCAGACTTTAATTACACGTTGAGTGAAGAAATATTTTCTCCAAATTTTTTAAAAACTATTTTGTAACTTCACTGCATGCCTCCTAGTCCTAGTATTTTTGAAAAAGTAAACAAGCAATTCATGACTACCCATTCCACTCCACTCATTATTATATATGCTTCTATCACATCTCCTCAGCAGTCTTGTTTCTCCATGTCCACCATCTCCTCTGTGTCCTTATCCCTCTCCCCCCCTGTGATCAGCATTGCCCCTCTGTGTCCCTACATAAGTACATACGTATTGCCAAAGGTCCATCAAGCCCAGCATCCTGTTTCCAACAGTGGCCAATCCAGGTCACAAATACCTGGCGAGAGCCCCCAAAAATACAAAACATTTTATATTGCTTACCCAGAAATAGTGGATTTTCCCCAGGTTCAATTTAATAATAGTCTATGGACTTCTCCTTTAGAAAGCAGTCTAAACCTTTTTTTAAACTCTGCTAAGCTAACCGCCTTTGCCACATTCTCTGGCAACGAATTCCAGAGTTTAATTACACGTTGAGTGAACATACATTTTCTCCGATTCATTTTAAATTTACTACTTTGTAGCTTCATTGCATGCCCCCTAGTCCTAGTATTTTTGGAAAGCATAAACAGACGCTTCACGTCTACCCGTTCAACGCCACTCATTATTTTATAGACTTCTATATCTCCCCTCAGGCACCTTTTCTCCAAGCTGAAGAGCCCTAGCCACTTTAGCCTTTCCTCATAGGGAAGTCGTCCCATCCCCTTTATCGTTTTCATCGCCCTCCTCTGCACCTATTCTAATTCCACTATATCTTTTTGAGATTCGGCGACCAAAATTGAACAGAATATTCGAGGTGCGATCGCACCATGGAGCGATACAAAAGCATTATAACGTCCTCATTTTTGTTTTCCATTCCTTTCCTAATAATATCTAACATCCTATTTGCTTTCTTAACCGCAACAGCACACTGAGCAGAAGGTTTCAACGTATCATCGACGACACCTAGATCCCTTTCTTGGTCGGTGACTTAAACGTGGAATCTTGATTGACGTAGCTATAATTCGGGTTCCCCTTTCCCACATGCATCACTTTGCGTTTGCTCACATTAAATGTCATCTGCTATTTAGATGCCCAGTCTCCCAAGGTCCTCTTGTAATTTTTCACAATCCTCCGGCGAGTTAACGACTTTGAATAACTTTGTGTCATCAGCAAATTTAATTACCGCACTAGTTACTCCCATCTCTAGGTCATTTATAAATATGTTAAAAGCAGCGGTCCCAGCATAGACCCCTGGGGAACCCCACTAATTATCCTTCTCCATTGAGAATACTGAACATTTAACCCTATTCTCTGTTTTCTATCTTTTAACCAGTTTTTAATCCACAATTGGACACTACCTCCTATCCCACGACTCTCCAACTTCCTCTGGAGTCTTTCATGAGGTACTTTGTCAAACGCCTTCTGAAAATCCAGATACACAATATCAGCCGGCTCACCTTTATCCACGTTTGTTCATCCCTTCAAAGAAATGTAATAGATTGGTGATGCACGATTTCCCTTCACTAAATCCGTTGGCTTTGTCTCATTAATCCATGTTTCTGAATATGCTCTGTAATCTTGTTCTTTATAATAGTATCTACCCTATCCCTCCCCCGGTGATCAGCATTACCCCT
Organism: Microcaecilia unicolor; assembly: GCF_901765095.1. Lineage (NCBI taxonomy): Eukaryota > Metazoa > Chordata > Amphibia > Gymnophiona > Siphonopidae > Microcaecilia > Microcaecilia unicolor. The sequence continues at coordinate 237,631,571 of NC_044034.1, forward strand.
CTGTCCCTGTTCCTATGCTTTCTCTATACCCAGCATCTCTTCTCTGCAGTGGTGTGCTGGAGCCAGCTTGCAGTGGCTCACAAGAGCCATTTGCTAGGTTTTTCTTTTAAAGAACGTTAGAAGTCAGTTCATAAAAATTAGCTACTTCAAAAGAGGAAGTGGCGTCAAGGTGCTAGATGGCCGCCTAAGTCAATAGCTGTCGTACTTCCCTGCCTTCAATAGCAAAATCTGCAACCATCTGATTTGCAATTGGCTCTTTTTTCACCATTTGTTGTACCTGAAAGCCTGGTTGCAATGAGTAAGGCTTTATCTTTGCTTCAGAAGGCTGGTGAATGTCACTGCCCGGCAGTCCGGTAAGGACCTTCATCGCCATGTGTCGCCAGCTCCCCTTTCCCCTTCTGATTCCAACTCTGCACCATCTCAAGCAGAAGTACAAGTTGCACCTCCCCAGCTGGGGAATCTCGCAAGAACTAGTCAAATGCCTTGAGAATTTTGTGCTGAGATTAAGTCTAAGGAAGAAATCCCTGCAAAACATGGATGCTATCAGTACAGACCACCGCAAAGTGAGCGGTCGCGTGGAAAATTTAGAGGTGCGATTTGAGGAACAGTCGGAACAGCTGACTAACAAGATTCTCGCCTTCTGCACATTGCTGCTCAATATGAGAATTTACAATACAAAGTTGATGATTTAGAAAAGAATTGGTGCTGAAATAGTTTCCGCTTCCGTGGCATTCCTGAATCTGGTGAAACAGAAGATGTTCCTACAATAGTATTTTATTTTATTTATTTGTTGCATTTGTACCCCACATTTCCCCACCTATTTGCAGGCTCAATGTGGCTTACATAGTACCGTCAAGGGTGTTTGCCCAGTCGGTAGATAACAAATACAAAGTTGTATAGCGATCGTATGAGGTATAAGTGGAGGGTCGGATGTACAGATGATATGTGAGAAACTGCTGGGAGTTCATCCTGACTTAAGCAATCTCGACATTGAAAGAGCTCACAGAGTCCTGGGGAAACCTGTGGACAATAGTCCCCATAATATAGTACACTTTACATCATATGCACTCAAAGAATGCTTACTACAGCGGGCTCGTCAGTTATCTTCTGTGGATTACAATGCTAAGGTTCTAGTTTATCAGGACCTCTCTCAGTTCACGTTGTCTCAGAGGCGTGCTATGAAGCCTGTCTTGGAAATCCTGGCTAAAGAAAAGATTTCCGTTGGACATTTCCCTTTCCACTTTGCTTCACTATAAATGGGAAACTACACCGGGTTTGTCACCTTACTGAAGCATGGAAGATTTTGAAGGAAGCTGGCTTGTCAACCAGCTCTGTTCCTCCAGTGGCTATGACTCCCTCGACTACAGTCAAGCTTCAAAAACAGAAGAGAGTTTCTCATAAAACAAAGAAAAACTCTGCACCTGTTTGATTGTCTATATATTGGCCTTAAGTAGGGCAGTTACATTTATGATTGTACCTAAGCTCTGCTAATTTGGTCTTTGATTAGTGTTCCAGGATTGGTGTGAAGGGGGAGGGAAAGTTTATATGATATAACTGTGTATGGCTGGATGACAACAGATGGTTGTCTGAAATCATAAGGGTGGATAGGCTTAGTGTGAGTGCAGGGGAAGAGTATCTGGGTGGTGTATCGGGTGCTGCGAGTTATATCCTTCAATTTCCCACTCGGAAGTCCTTGGGGCTATCTGTTTGGTGTTGGATGGGGGGGTGGGGTAAGGGTGGAGGGCTTTACTATTTTGTACAGAATCTGGAGGGTCTCAGACACTTGCTGAATACTACACTACTATTTAACTTGTTTATAGTAACATAGTAAATGACGGCAGATAAAGACCTGTACGGTCCATCCAGTCTGCCCAAGATAAACTCATTTTACATGGTATGTGATACTTTATATGTATACCCGAGTTTGATTTGTTCTTGCCTTTCTCGGGGCACAGATTGTAGAAGTCTGCCCAGTACTGTTCTTGTACTAAGTTCTGAAGCTAACATCGATGCCCCCTAAAATTTACACTCCAGCCCATCCTATCCAGTCACGATCAGGGTGTAGACTGTAGAAGTCTGCCCAGCTCCCGTTTTGTTTCCAATTACCGGTGTCTCCACCCAATCTATGGTAAGATTCCACGGAACCATTCCTTCTAAACAGAATTCCTTTGTGTTTATCCCACACATGTTTGAATTCCATTACCGTTTTCATCTCCACCACCTCCCGCTGGAGGGCATTCCACATATCCACCACCCTCTCAATGAAAAAATACTTCCTGACATTAGTCCTGAGTCTTCCCCCCTTCAACCTCAATTCATGACCTCTAGTTCTACTGCCTTCCTGTCTCCAGAAAAGGTTTGTTTGCGGATTAATACCTTTCAAATATTTGTATCATATCACCCCTGTTTCTCCTTTCCTCTAAGGTGTACATGTTCAGGTCAGCAAGTCTCTCCTCGTACGGTTTGCATTGCAAATCCCATACCATTTTTGCAGCTTTTCTTTGCACCGCTTCCAGTCTTTTTACATCTTTAGCAAGATATGGCCTTAAAAACTGAACACAATACTCCAAGTGGGGCCTCACCAACGACTTGTAGAGGGGCATCAACACCTCCTTTCTTCTGCTGGTTATGCCCCTCTCTACACAGCCTAACATTATTCTGGCTACGGCCGTTGCCTTGTCGCATTGTTTCTTCACCTTCAGATCCTCCGACACCAACACTCCAAGGTCTCTCTCCTGAGTCGAGCTTACTAATCTCTCCCCTCCTATCCGGTATCTCTCTTTTGGGTTTCTGCAACCCAAGTGCATCATTCTACACTTCTTGGCATTAAGTTTTAACTAAATGGTAAATCAAAAATCTATACATAAAACTTAATGTGATACTAGTGTGTGATTTTTTTTCTTTTTTAAATATGCGAATAGTGCTCAGTAACTGGGACTTATCCCGCAGGACGCTCTCACAGTATATTACTGCTTAGGAAGCCCATTTAACATCATGGCACTCCAACCTCCCTATCCTAATGCTGTTGTGATGTAATGTGGTTCACTTTTAATTACCAAAATATAAGATGATTGTTTTTCTTTTTAGCTGTACTTGATCTAATCTTGAAGCCAGTTGGCATTAAAGTTAGCTTAAATTAGCATAAATTCTCTACTTAAGGTGAGATGGATGCAGTCATGAATGAGAATTCATCCTGTTGGAAGCCCAGGCTTCGACGTTGACATAAAAGCTGTGGTTTACAACCGTCTCCCTATTATGGATTTCAATATTCAGCAGTATCTCATTTTAATTTCCCTACATGCAGGCATGTTTTGCCCTTAGGCGTCCTTAGGGGAACAGTATGCTGAATCTACAGTAATAAAATTTAACATGGTCACATGGAGCCAAATATTTCAACTTTGAAACTTATACTTTATTGTAATTTTAACATAACCGTAGTAAGGTCATAGTGTACAATATTTTACGACTAACCTGTGATAGGAGCCAACAGCTTCAACTTCCCTCCGGCCGAACGCCGGTACATGCGCAATGCTTCTACTCCTGACTCTATACTATAGCTATTTAAACCTAAGGGGCGTGTCATATGCACCAATCAATTTCCTTGTTCAAGCCACGTGGGGTCACTGTCTGCCACTGGTAAATCAGGCGCTGTTCTTTGCGAATTAGCATGGCTGTTATGTCCCCTCTGACATCCATTGGGATTTGGTGTAATACAATGAATGAAAGATCAGACTCCTTATGGTTCATCTGCACCCAGTGAGATACCAGCGGTGCCTCCTTTGTATGGGTTCTAAGGTTACTGAGATGTTCTGCTATGCGATCTTTGATCCTACGCTTTGTTTGTCCGATATACCACTTATCACACGGGCATTTAATGCCATGAGTGGAGGAGTGGCCTAGTGGTTAGGGTGGTGGACTTTGGTCCTGGGGAACTGAGGAATTGAGTTCAATTCCCACTTCAGGCACAGGCAGCTCTTGTGACTCTGGGTAAGTCACTTAACCCTCCGTTGCCCCATGTAAGCCGCATTGAGCCTGCTAAGAGTGGGAAAGCGCAGGGTACAAATGTAACAAAAAAAAAATATATATATATATATATATATATATATATATACACACCACTCGCGCAGATTCACAATCGGCCTTGTACCTTAGTGTAAAATCTTTGCCTGTGTTAGGCTGTTTTATTACTGAAGTTTTCCATGCATGGTGACAGTAAACGCATCGCTGACATTTATCATGCCCTCCCGTGCTGTCAGATGGTTTCAATGTATCTCTGGTGGCCAGTATTTCTCCCATGTTGCAAGCCCTTGTACAAGCGACGAAGCTTATATCAGAAGAAATGTTATTAAGTTGTAATATTGGCCAATGTTTCCGTATGATTTTTTTGTGTTCAGCTTGAGATGAAAAAGGGAGGACACATATCAAGCAATCTTGCTGCTCTTGTGTTGTAGGCTGTGGATGTAGTAGCCATTCCCATTGTGCATTTCTTGCTCGTTTACTTGCTTTTTTTTTAATACATGTCTTGGATACCCTCTATTTCTTAATCGCTGATATAAATCAGTGGCATGGTGATCATATAATTCAGTGGTCTGGCATAATCTCCTTAACTGCAAAAATTGGCCTGCTGGAATGCCTTCTTTTTGTGATCGTGAATGAAAGCTGTTCTAGTGCCCCTCGGGGGGGGGGGGGGGGTCAAGAAGTTGACTCCTGCCTGGACTGTGGCTAAGCTTCCTCCGCCGACGTCGAGGGAGAACGCAAGCGGCACCGAGGACGGAGACCTCACCACAGGCGAAGGTCCAGATGCCATTTCAACAGTCGATGCAGAAGGCGCAAGCACCCCTGGCACCGATGCAGACTGGCTTAGCAACCCCTCCAAAAGCTCTGGAAGAAGGGCCCTGATGCGCTCGTCGACAGCCTCCATCGGGAAAGGCTGCGGGGCCAGTGTAGGAGCTGGTGGCAGAACCTGACGGGGCTTGATAGCCGGTACTGAGCTGCCAGAAGATAGATGCATCGGCACCTCCTGTATAGAGGGTGAGCGGTCCTCTCGGCGCCGATGCTTCTCAGGTGCCGAATCCCTCGGCTCCCCGGAGCTCCCAGTACCGTGCATGGAAGGAGATCGATGATGGTGCTTCTTAGCCTTCGCTCAACACCCATCATTAAGACTTCTCGGTACCGAAGAGGAGGACATGGAATCCTCACGCCTCCTCAGGGCCGGGACCGCCTGCATAGCAGTAGGCCTCGAGACAGGTGGAGACCCACTCGATGCCTTGCTACTACCAGCGCGATGTGGCTGCCTTTACCTGCGCTCTCGAAGTCGATGCTTCCCTCGACACTTGGGTCCATTTTTTCATTAATGAGCACAACTTACAAGCAGCTGGCAAATATTCGGGCCCAAGGCACTGGAGACACCACACGTGGGGGTCGGTACCCGAGATGGTCTGGTTGCAGCGAGTACAACACTTGAAGCCACTGGGAGTCCTCCATGACATGGACAGAAAAACAGTGGCTGCAAAATTAAAGGACTCCATCGTGCCAATAAAAAGGCACAAAGGGAAAAAAAAGACCCGGCCGAGCAGCCTAAAAGGCGGCCGCGACAAAAAGAGAAGGAAACTTAAAGAAGAAGTGAAGACGACTAAGAAAACAAGGGAAAAGATAACTCGGTTTTTTTTTTTTTTATATATTTTTGTAAAACAACACAGGAAATGTGAAAGAAAAAAGGGGGCGATAAACGCGAAAAACAAGACTCCTGAGCTGAAAAAGTTTGAGCGCTCGAACAAAACGTGGCACTCAAGATCGCGTACAAAAAGAAACAGAGGGCACGCTCGCGTCGCGGGCGTGAAGCCGTTCGCACATGCGCGCTGTGTTCGGCCCGCGTGGCAGAGAGTTCTTTGTTTTTGCTGTAAAAACTTTTGCCGGTCTCCTGAGCCGTCTCGGATGACGACCCAATCATGAGAACAAGCAGCCTGCTTGTCCTCTGAGAATGAATATATATATATATATATATATATATATATATATATACACACACATACATACACATACAGAACAGCTACAATTTCTTTGAGGTCAGCAACAACAACAGTGTATAGCAATAAACCGGGCCGCTCCTTGACACTTAAACTGCAGCAATAGCGAGTGGACTGTATGTACCATTCTTAAAGTGAGGGATGGTAAGGGTCATCTGTTGACCCAATCCCCATTGATTTGTCAACGTTTTCAAACCTTCTACCAATCCCTCTACACTTCGGACTCCTCCATTCATCCTGCGGCCATTGAAGCTTATTTATCTGCTCATCCTCTTCCCAGTCTAACAGATGAACAACATGTTGCCTTAGAGAGCCCTATTCACGTGGATAAAGTCCGTAAGATTATTAAAGAACTCCCAGTAGGGAAATCTCCAGGCCTTGATGGTCTACCTAATGACTTTTACAAACCTTTAGCGGGTGGGTTGGTTCCTTTATTAGCCAAACTTCTTAATGGTGTGTGTTCTGGGGAAGAACTTCCTCCTTCCATGATGAAAGCATGGATTGAAATTATTCCAAAACCAGATAAGGATAAAATGGATTATGCGTCGTATCGCTCTATTTTGGTACTTAATTCTGATGTCAAGCTTTTAGCTAAAGATCCTCGCCAATCGGCTGGTGGCAGTGTTGCTGGACTTAATTCATCCTGACCAAGTGGACTTTGTTGCTCACAGACAGGTCATGGACAATATCCGACATACGGTTAATTTGCTTAAGTGTGAGAACCAGAAAGACGCTCTCTCGGTTTGCCTTCTTGATCTAGATGCTGAGAAGGCATTTGACAGAGTTCATTGGCAATTTATGGATCAAGTGCTAGATAAGTTTGGTCTTGGTTCTGGCTTTAGGAGATGAATTCAAGCTCTTTATGCTTCTCCCTGAGTACGTGTCTGTGTTAATGGGGGTAACTCACAAGTGTTTCCCTTAACTAGGGGCACCCGTCTGGGTTGTCCTCTATCACCAATGTTATTTGTCCTAGTTATGGAGTCCCTGGCAGTAGCTGTGCATTCTGATTCAAATGTTTCTGGTATTCGTGTAGGTGATCGAGAATATCAACTGGCATTGTTTGCCGATGACATTCTATCTTTGACTAAACCACTGAATTCTCTGCCTAATCTTGTTAAGCTTCTGGCTGAATATTCCTCGGTTTCAAACTTAACATGAATAAGTCTGAAGCTATGGTGGTTGGGATTCCTTTACAGGTGTTGAGTTCGCGTCAACATTCTTTCCCGTTTCGGTGGGTGTCTAGAGAAATTAGGTATCTGGGGGTTATGATAACCCCACTGTTCTCAGACTTGTTCTCTGCCAATTACTCTCCTCTCCTGCAGGACCTATATAGGGATTTGGAACATTGGGGTACTTCTGAGCTCTCCTGGTTTGGGAGGATCACCACATCGAAAATGAACATTGTGCCCCACTTGATGTATCTTTTTCAGGTTCTCCCTCTTTATCTCAGAAATTTCTCTCTGGTCTACAGGACCAATTGACTCGATTTGGTGTAATAAGCATCCTCGCTTACCTCGTTCCTTTCTCTATCAGGGTAAGAGGAAGGGAGGCCTGGGAGTTCCCAATGCTTTTTGGTACTAGAAGGATGCTCAAGCTCGTGCTGTTCTTGAATGGTTTCAGGCGAGACCTCACAAGCTTTGGATTCACTTACAACAGGTCTCGGTTGGCCCTCGTCCTCTTCTTTTCCTTATGTGGCTCCCAAGTAAACACCACTAACTATAAGGAGATATTTGTCTGTCAGCTCGTATCACTTTTTACTATTGGGACAGTTTGTTTTCCAAGCCTGATTTAATTTTGTCTAAACTGACTCCCATAGCGTTCAATCTATTTTCCCCCCAGGCCTTGTTCCAGGGCCTTCTACCTGCTGGATCTCTCTCGGCCTTGCAACCTGGGGTCAGTTGTTTGAAGATGCCTCGATTCCATTTGCTACTTTGGCTGAGGAATACCCGGTCCTCCCATATGAGGTCTATGCCTACACCCAGCTGCAGCATTTCCTTTCCTCTGCTGAGATTCGGGCTCAGATACTTTTGGAAGATTCTTTTCTTGAAGATTTTTGTGAGGACTCCAGGGGTACGAGAGGTCTTATCTCATGATTGCATAAATACCAACACAAGCATGTACACCCCACTGGGTGCATCGTCTTCACTGGCATTGGGAAATGGGGAATACAATTGGGGACGATGGCTGGAATTTTATACAGAATGCCTTATTGAAGGTCGCTATCTCTGTTCCCTTTAAAGAAAATGCTGTTAAGGTATTATATAGATGGTATCTTACCTCTGTATGTCTACATCACATTTCCAACTGACTCTCCTCTGTGATGGCGGGGGTGTGGACAGAGGGCCACTATGGGTCATATTTGGTGGTCCTGTGGTAAGGTTCGGGCATATTGGAAGGCTATTCAATTTAGGCTCCAGAGATGGCTGGTGAAGTCTACTCCATGGTCTCCTGAATACTTTATATTTCCTGTGAAGCCCCCGGCCCTTACTGGTGAGACATGCTACGTCAGCTGCCAGAGTCACTGGCTGCACAATGGAAATGTTCCTCTATTCACTCTTTGGTCAAGTGGTTGAACAAACTTTGGTATATTTATGAAATGGAAAAACACTGGGCTATACGTTGCCATACCCAGGGTAAATGGGAAGCTATCTGAGAACCTTTGTTGAAGCATTGCTCTTGTTAATGGTTTTTTGGCCTCAGGGGTCCTATCCGAAACATTCTTATTCTGAATAAGGGCGGGACTGGGGTAGAGTACAGCGAGATGGGGGGGGGGGGGGGGAACTATACAGATAAATCCTTTTCAAAAATGTTAGAAGTACATGTTAGGTTGTGCTACAACTTTAGTTGAGAACACTTTCGGGCTGTTATAGGTATAGGATGTTCATGTTTTTAAATCACCCATTTATATTCTGATATGCGTTCTCCTAAATATTCAATAAAGACTTGCAAAAAAAAAAAAAAAGTAGCTACTTCCCAGCTCCTAAAAGTTTGGGCTCAGGCGGTACTGATTTCGGGGGGGGGGGGGGGAGCAACGAGAGAGAGAGATGCTGCATCAGGGGTGGGGGCCAAGAGGGACAGAGGTGCTGCAACGAGGGAGACAGATGGGACAGCCAGGTACTGCGTTGGTGGGCGGAGGGGTAACAAAGGAGACAGCCAGCCAGGTACTGCATGGGGGGAGGGAGAGAGGTGCTGCATCAGGTTGGGGGAGCAAGGAGGAAGAAAGGTATTGGACAGGGAGGTCAGATAGGGAAGAAAAATCTAATGAGGAGAGAGAGAAAGAAAAACAGAGAGGGCAAGAGGAGTTGGCCTTGTGGGGCGGGGGGGGGGGGGGGGGGACAAAAAATGAGAGAGGTGCCAGTAATTGTGGGGAAAGAAGGAAGAGGGAGAGGTGCTCACTCTGCAAAGGGGAGACAGATCAGGAGTGAGGGAAGAAACAGGAGCACTTGCTAGACCACTTGGGGGGGGGGAGCAGCAGAGGGAGGGAGAGATGCTGGCATGTGGCAGGAGGCACAGAGAAACAGAAGAGTTACGTTGGACAAAGCAAGAATAGAGACACAGAGATGGGAGATGCTCAGTATTGTGGGAAGACAGGGTGATGCTGGGTCAGATAGATAGGGATGCAGAGAGAAAATAGATGGAGGGCATGAAGAGAAAGGAAGTGCCAAATGGACAAGGATATTCTGGCAAAACCGTTAAGAGAAGAAAGAGGAAAGCAGAAACCAAAGACTGTGACCAACACAATAAGAAAAATAAAATCAACAGAAAGTAGAAAAAAAAAATGTTATTTTCATTTTTTTATTAGAATATGTCAGGTTTTAGAACATGTCTCTGCCAGAACTGGTTTTAGACATGGCTGGGGCCCACAAAAAAAACCTCACTCATTGGCCTTCAATCTCCAGCACATCAGTGGTAAATCTCCAGCTTCCAGTTGGGCCACCCCTGGTGTCTCTGAACTCCCCTTTACCTTTGCTGGCAAGGATCCCAAGCCCTGTCAGTCAAATAAATGGACTGCTGCCACTTCCCACTGCTTGTTTCTGGCTCTAAGCAACAAGCCAGGACTTCTTGTGCACTCATGCGCAAGAAGACCTCGGCATCACTGCCAGCAAAGGAATGCCCCCCCCCCCCAATTGCAGGGCTGACAACGCCCGAGAGCCTGTTAATTTCCCAGCACACAACTGCTTCTCTGTATCCCTTTCCACCTCCTCCCACTCTGGGGCTAGTCTCCCAACCATCTCTAGGTTCAGCAGCATCTCGCCCTCTCCTGCCCACCTCTAGGTCCAGCAGTATTTCTTCCTTTCTCTCTCACACCTACTTCCAGGTCCAGAAGTATCTCTCTCTTTGTCCCCTTCCCCGCAGTCTATCCTAAATTGCTCAATCACTAATGGTAGTGGCAGCACAGCTATTGAAATACATAGCCTCAGGCATAGGAGCCAACTTTTCAAAATTATTGGGGGAGCTAAGCCCAGTCGAAATAACCCTTACTTTTCTCAATATTGGGGGTGCTCAAGCACTCATAGCACCCATAGAGTCGGCTCCTATGACCTCGGGGTCTCCACTAGGCTACGCCCTACTCTACCTCTACAGAAACAGGAAGCTGCATCAGAAGAGGTGGAGCATTGTCTAAAGAAGGCCCCAAGGATACCTATTTCAACTGCTGCACTGCAGCTACCAACTGCAATCAGGCAACTTAGGATGGATCACAGGGAGGGGGTGGAAAAAGCTGCTAGACGTGGGAGGAAGACTGAAGGAAGTCCAAGAAGGAGAAGTGCTGCTGGATCAGGGAGAAGGAAAGAGGGAGGGAGAGATGCATACTTGGCTCTTCGGTGTGTTCCATAACCCCTGCTAATGTCTTGCATACACTTTGGGGTACATATACCACATGTTGGAAACCTCTGGTCTATGGAAGGAAGTTAAATAAATTAAAACATTAATAGTCGACTGAACCAGCTCAGCTTACCTTTTCATTTTGATCATATGTGGATGAGCAGAGAGCACGAGAAGTTACGAAGCAGTAACTTGACCACGGCGCAGTACACTAATTAAAAGAAAAAAAACAGAATACACAGATATGATAAAGACGTTTCTTAAAATACTGCAGCTGAAATAATGGAAGCAGAATTTTATAACTACAGGAAGAGCAAGCATTTTGAAGCTTTTATGCTTTTAAAATAGCGTTTATCCCTCAATATATCAATTTAAAAGAAACACACAAATTAAGTAGCACACTCATGTATAAAATACTGAGGGATAGATTTACTACAAGGCACTACTGCATAAGCACATGCTAATATACATTAATGCATGTTATTTATTGAAAGCAATAAGGGCAGTGTAATGGGACATTTACTGAACCTATCATATTTATTCTCTCTTCTCAGTAATCCCATTGCCTGCTTTCCCAGCTTCCAATTATCCTTCAGTTTTACCAATCCTCTAGTTCTCCTGTGTGACACATAAGGCACTATATCAAATGTTAATAAACCAGTGGTTGCCAAACCTGGTCCTGGTGGCACCTCAGCCAGTCAGGTTTTCTGGACATCCACAATGAATATTCATAAACGCGCTGCATGCAGTGGAGGCAGTACATGCAAATCTTTCGTGAATATTCATCGAAGATATCCTTTAAACCTGACCGGCTGGGGTGTGTCCAGGACCAGGTTTGGGAACCTGCATCCAGTTGAGGCAGTACATGCAAATTTTTCATTAATATTCATTGATATCCTGTAAACATGACTGGCTGGGGTTTCTTCAGGACCAGGTTTGGGAACCACCATTAATAAACCATAAGTCATTTTCTGTATTCACCCTTCCCAAGCCCTCATCTACCTTCCTCATCACAACTCCTCTTGGCAGCCAAACTCTCTCACCCAGCTATGTATTGTCTCTCCAACTCTTCTTCAGTCCTATTTCCATATTCTATCACCACCCCCCTCCAGAGTCCATATATCTCTTTACACTGCTTCCGAGTTCCTTCCTAGCCCTTTCAGCTCCTTCACACTACTGTTCCATCACTCCCTGCAGACACTTGTCGACCTCTAGATGCTCCTTACCCTCTCCAAATGCTCACACCAGCAAAGGTGTAGCTAGGTAGGGTGCAAGGGGAGTGGCTGCTCCTCCAAATGGATTTTGGATGAAATGGTGCCTATGCGGCTCACCCCTTCTGCCTTGCACTGGTGCCTATTTTACAGAATGCCCCCCCCCCCCCCCCCCCGACCTCAAAACCTGGCTGCTTCTGATGCCAGGTACCGTTTCACCCATCACACTCTCCTTCAATTTCTTCCTCCTTTGCATTTGCTTCTTCCCTTTTGACATGCTATTCTCCCATTCAGCATCATGTTAGCATTATTGTTCTTTCCTTGTTTGCTTTATAGAACTTTGGTAAATGATCAGGTTAGTGGTATCTGGCAAACAAGAAATAAAATCCATATACTGTAGCAGAGAGCATGCTTCCCACACACCCATGCCTCTGTTCAAAAACCACTAGTTTCACAAACTTTTTAGTCATCTTTTATGGGTTAAATTTTGAAAGGCTTAATTAAGGTCTATAAAAGAGTAGGCGGACAAGCTGCATAAATACATTTTCATCCCCCGAGAAGTATGCTTATACTTTTACAGCAAACAACCTTTAAAAAGAAATGTTTCAGAGATACGTGTGTACATTCTTAGTATACAACTAGTGCACATACTTATTCAACAATATTAGGGGTACATGTACTTTAGACGCACGGCAAGCTGAGCACACATTATACAAGTAATTCCATTAGCTTGTAGAGAGAAAGGTGTGAAAGAGAGAGAGAGAGAGAAAGGTGTGAAAGAGAGAGAGAGAGAGAGAAAGAGAGAGAGAGAGAGAGAAAGAGAAAGGTGTGAAAGAGAGAGAGAGAAAGGTGTGAAAGAGAGAGAGAGAAAGGTGTGAAAGAGAGAGAGAGAAAGGTGTGAAAAAAGGTGTGAAAGAGAAAAAATTGGAGAAGGGTGAACTACCAGGGTGGAGAGGTGGAGAAGGGTGGGTGGAAGGAAACAAAGAGAGAGAGAGGTGAAGGCTGGACTAGAAGGGTGGGTGGAAAGAGGAGGAGAAGGTTGGAGTAGCAGTAGTAACTGCAGAGTTAATAAAGTCTGCTTTTTTGTGGGGGGGGGGGGGGGTTATTTCAATTTTTATCTGCATATTTGTTTCTAATTTGTGGTCCCCTATTCTTTATTAGGTGACGGTCTGACCATGTTTTGTGTGTGTGACTAAAAAATAATAAAAAAAAAAAATAGTGGGCAGGCAACTTACAAAATATATCACTGAGTGTGGTCGCTCCATGGTGCGACCGCACCTCGAATAGTGTGTTCAATTCTGGTCGCCACATCTCAAAAAAGATATAGTGGAATTAGAAAAGATGCAGAGAAGGGCGACAAAAATGATAAAGGGGATGGGACGACTTCCCTATGAGGAAAGGTTAAAGCGGCTAGGGCTCTTCAGCTTGGAGAAAAGGCGGCTGAGGGAGATACGATAGAGGTCTATAAAATAATGAGTGGAGTGGAACGGGTAGACATGAATCATTTGTTTACTCTTTCCAAAAATACTAGGACTAGGGTGCATGCGATGAAGCTACAATGTAGTACATTTAAAACGAATCAGAGAAAATGTTTCTTCACTCAACGTGTATTTAAACTCTGGAATTCGCTGCCAGAGAATGTGGTAAAGGCGGTTAGCTTAGCGGAGTTTGGACAGCTTCCTAAAGGAAAAGTCCATAGACCATTATTAAATGGACTTGGGGAAAATCCACTATTTCTGGGATAAGCAGTATAAAATGTTTTGTACTTTTTTGGGATCTTGCCAGGTATTTGTGACCTGGATTGGCCACTGTTGGAAACAGGATGCTGGGCTTGATGGACCTTTGGTCTTTCCTAGCATGGCAATACTTATGTACTTATGAGTAAATAAAGAAGCAAAAATCGCCACAAGACTTTCATAAAAATCACAGCACATTTTTCTGACTTAAAGGTACATCAGAAGTAACTTCACTAATCGACATACTGAATAAAAGCACTTATTATAAATAATCTCATTTGTATTAAAAATGCCAAGAAATAAAACTAATGTAACAATCATTGCCTAGTGAAAGAAGCACAAAATGTACATATCTTCTATCCTGAAAAGCAGCAGTAACAGCAGCAATACATGGTTAATCTAACAAAGTAACTGCCCAAAGATAAAAAAGGTATATGTGTGCACTAGAGTGCCAGACCAGCATCTGCATTTACCTACACACTTGATCTTTGGGCAAACAGCGCCTGCACCAGGCAATAGCAGAGTTAATTTAAATTAGATTTAAATAAGCTCTGCGGTATTCCACCCTACAATCAGAGAACAGCATTCCAATCACAAGGGCAGAATAGCGCCATAACTCTATGGCAGCTCAAAGCTGGCATTAAGGTTAAGGCGCTGTTCCGCCCCTCCCCCCACCCGGATCAGCGAATCAGGCAGCTCCGGCTACCACTGTGTCCTGGGGGGTCCATTGGACCCCCAGAACCCCTGCCATCGCTTCAGTGGTGGCCTAGTGCTGCCCCACAACCCCCCAGACAGCGACATGGGGGCTGGAGGGCTAGTAGCTATTAGCTCTGATCATAGGGGCATTATTGCCCCACGCTGTTCCAGTGTTAATTTTAGAGCGCTGTTTGGAACAGCACGTGGTTTCTGATCTGAGTTAACAGCACACTTGATATAGAGGCTCCAGAGTCAAAGGTTACCCAATCTACCAAAAATATAAAAAAGGTAAAAAAAATGACTATGAAACAACTTTGACCACACACAACCTCACAATACTTACAGAAAGTATTATAATAGCTATGTAATGGTGATGAGGGACAAAAACAAAATAAAACTTGCAATAAAAATGTGAGTGAGCAGTCAACTATTTTCTTTGCACCTTTAAGAAGCTCTTTCCTATCTATCTGCGTTGCACGCTGTAAACAGGTTTTAATGCAATCATCAGGATAACCTTTTTCCTTAAATCTGTTAAATCATTTCTCCAGTTCTTACTTTATAGGTTGCCTTCAAAACTGACTGCAGGGCAAATTTGTTTCAAGTACCTGCTGTGGCAACTGCTATAGTGTAATAGCTTAATTTACATCTGTGGGTTTCGGTACACATTCTTTATTATATTGCATCTGGAATTTAATATTAGGACCTAATCGATTCAACCATATATAAAACTGCTCCAAAAGTGCTTGTGTACTTTACCATATAAATGTAGATATTCATCAATGTATCTTTTCCATAAAAGGGTGTTCTTTCTGTATACATGTGTTTTCAGGAATTTCTCTTCAAAACTATCCATGTAAGCATCAGCAAATCGAGGGGGCCAATGTTGCCCCCATCACTGTGCCTTTTATCTGTTGATAACAGTCTCCATTAAACATACACTAGTTCTTTGTAAGTGCAATAATAGCTATTTCAACTATGAATTCTGTTGGTACCCTCAAGAAAAACTTCTCCTTTTAATGGTATCACAAATAATATCTATAGCATCTATCTACAGTACATTCATATATACGGATTCCACATTTAACACAAGGATATAATATCACCTATACATTCCATACCAGTCAAGATGTTAATGATGTCTGTGGAGTCCCTAGTGTAAGATGGTATCTTAAATACAAATGGTCTGAGAAATTTATCAATAAATACAGAAAGTGGTTCAAGTAATGAGCCAATCACTGTGATTAGGGATCTCCCTGGTGGAGCTGTGAGGGATTTGTGTTTTGGGAGAATGTATATAGTCAGAGTAATCGGTTATTTAAATTCCAGAAACTCAATTTCCTTGTTGGTCAGAAACTGCCTCTCTTTAGCTATACCCAAGAGAGAACTGATTTCACTTTTTATCTTAGTCATGGGATCACGCAAGTTTCTTACAGAAACTTTCATGACTTAATTCTCTCAATTTCAGAAATACACATGTCAATGTCCATAACTACAGCCCATCTGCAGGTTTTATTATAATAGTTCTATCTGCTTTAATGTAAATGTATCAATGGCTGTCTTCTCTTGTTCACTTAAATTATGAAAAACAATTTACTTCTCATCATCTAGCTTACTGATATCCTGCAGTACCAGTGTTTCATATGTCTATATCAAAGGATTAGCAGTACCTGGTGACAACCATTTACTATCATTTCTCACAATGGACAAAATCAGTAGTATTATCAGTATTTGTTAAAAAATAATCCATTATCATTGGGTATCCTCATAAAAATAAAAAGGTCTACTCTACTCTAACATTAAAAGCATTTTAAGATGGTGTTGGGACAAAGGACAAGCCCTTGCTTAATACATTCCTTTCTACATCTCTTTTAGATATGTTGTACACCTATCAGTGCTAATATTGCTAATTTCTTGTACATCGGTATTGGATATTGATAGGGTCTTCTTCTCCTTCTGTTTTTAAACTGATTAATAGTATGTGCACTGTCTATATTTGAATCTCTCCTCCAATTTGACCTAATTGAAAACCCTGACGTGCAACATTGGTTCTAGGAGTGGTTGTATAAAGAAAGGCAGAGGGATCAAAAACATCCGAGTTTTTCCATGGTTGGGAGTCTTATTTTTCTTAAATTAGGTTTTAAGGTGTTTTGAACCATTTCAATTTGTTTTTATGTTTGTTTTTATTGCAATTTTATCACAAGTTTTGTTTTTTTTGTCCCCCTTTCACCATTACATAGCTTTCATAATACTTTCTGTAAGTATGGTCAAAGTTGTTTCATAGAGTTATTTTTTACCTTTTTATATTTTTGGTGGATTGGGTAACCTTTGACCTCTGGAGCCTCTATATCAACTGTGCTGTTAACTCACTGTTAGATTCACCACATATTACTGTAGTCACTGCTGCTTTTCAGGAGAGACGGTATGTGCATTTTGTGCTTCCTTCACTAAATCTGATTTGGCAAACCCATAGGCAATTGACATTGCTAATTTAAAAGAGTTCAGGTAAGATGTATAATAAATGCTTTTATTCAGTATTTCTATATTAGCGAAGTTACTTCTGATGTACCTTTAAGTCAGAAAAACATGCTACAACATTTTTAGGTATAAACTCTGTATGTATGTATGTATGATTTGTTATTATTTATTTAGATTTTGCTCACACCTTTTTCAGTAGTAGCTCAAGGTAAGTTACATTCAGGTACTCTGGGTATTTCTCTGTCCCTGGAGGGCTCACAATCTAATTCTGTACCTGAGGCAATGGAGGGTTAAATGACCTGCCCAAGATCACAAGGAGCAGCAGTGGGATTTGAACTGGCCACCACTGGATGTCAAGACCAGTGCTCCAACCACTAGGTCACTCTTCAATAGGTGAATTTTTTTTCACTGCACTACTGGGGAATGTATTGGATGGCTAATTTACTTATTGTGAAGTTTGAATATATATGTATGGATGATTAACAAGTATACTATGTGGTCTGTGTATATTTTAGATATTTATATTTTATAATTTCTACTTACTTTTATCTTTTTTGTGATTTCAAGCACCCGAGGGCAAAACACGTCCTTGTCGGACTTTTAATTGTTTATGATTTTAGTTAGGAATAAATCAGATTTTTTATGAAACTCTTGTGGCAATTTCCTTCTTTTTTCACTTTGTGTATATGATCGACATGAAGCATTCAACTAGAGTATATTTTTCATGATCTGTAGCAAATCTGATTTGTTGTGTTTTCCCAATAGGAAATATTTCGTAATAGGACCTGATGTACCAATTGCAGTTGTTACCTTTCATGGGTGGGGTTCTAATAATATGATAGGAGCCCAGACTGAGGAAAATAATTTGAGTTCTCACTTGTCTCAAGCAGCTAGGCCAATGGGCAGGCTCCATGTGAGAGCACCAGCATCTTCCCTGAAAGGGCTGGATATGGTCCAACAGTGAGAGCATGGGCTTTCAGAATGGGCTGGACTGACATCAGGTTCGACACTGAAGCCACAGCATCTGGTCAGATAAGAAGTCATCCCAGCTCTTCCTGGATCCACTCATCGGAGATAAGCTCCAGAGACGGGAGCGAGGCCCACCATTCAAGGATGAAGCAAGAGTCACCATTCAGAACTGAAGCAAAAGTAGACATGCCAAGCTGGAGGAAAATTTTATATCCAAAGGCGGCAAACCGCTCAACGTAACAAAACCTCAACAGACAGGGATGGTGCCAGAAAAAGATGACAATCAGGCAAGGAAACAGCATTGCATTCCTGGAAGAAACCGTAAATGAGCACTTTAGGAGACAACCTGCCAATCCTTGCAAGAGACATAAAGGCCACCTTAAGAGAGAACGGATGACAGCACAGTAAAAAGGCAGGCCGTCCAGCCTGCAAGAAAAGAGGATGCTAGTCCAGAGATGGCATGGCAGAACATCCTGAAAGAAGCCAGAATGGTAGGGCTGACAAGACAGCCATCTCCAAAAGGAGGCATACCAGATCTGAGAAAAGACCAAGTCCAAGTTTCTCAAAGGGATAAAACTATCTATAGAAAGAAATAAGCTGCAATGCAATGACAACTTTCAAATCCTGACAACTCCAAGCACAAAGAAAAGGCAAGGAGTCCCTGAAGAGAGACAAAAAAAAAGAGAACAGAATTCCACAGGATGTCCCAAAAAGAAAGTCAAAGAAAAACACTGCCAAGACTGCCAGCACTGCAGAATACCCCGAAAGAAGCAGAGCAATGGAAACACGGCCTGCAGTACAGCTGGAAATAGTGCTCTCGGGGAAAACATTGGCATGCTCTGGAGATTGACAAGGTAGACTAGTACCGGGAAGAGAACCCAACAGGGAATGACCACCAAAAGAAGGGACCTGTAAACAGCAACTTAAACTAGAAAAATGGCATGTAAAGATGCCAGGACGAGGAAGGCTACAGTGAGATGTGACCCAGAGGAGACCAAAAACTGACATGGCCCGAGGGAGAAGAGTACTAAGTAGGCCATAAAAATAAGTGCAAAGGACCCAATGAAATTCTGCACGCATCCAGAGCGCACAAATTAATTTTCAACTGGGATCAGGCAAGAATGGCCTCCAAGAGGTAGAAGGAGCAAAAACCCATTTAGACATAGTCAGGGCAGAACTAGTAAGTATATGCACACAAATAAGGTAGAACACCACCCAGAGAAAAAACAGAACCTGAACAAACTTAGGTTAGAGAAGCTCAGCCTTTCCCAGACTTCAAAAACTGTAAGCAAGAAAGGCAACACCCACATCCGTACACTGCTGCGGTAAAAACATAAACAGAAGGCCAGTTCTGGAAACTGTCCAACAAGGTGGGCACTAAAAATTTACTTGAATAAGGAGAACCCATCAGAAAGAATTTATAATGGCATCATAAGTCACTGCAAAGAGAAGAAAGAATAGGGAACAAGGCTGCAACGGAGACGGCTGTCCACCCTCAACTGTCACCAACACTAGTGCACTACCAGAGGCCCAAATCAGAGCTAACTCAACAGAATTCCCCCGGAGAACAAAGCACGCCGGAATAAACAGACAATCAGCCTGTCCCAGGAGGGCAAAGGAAACAAAGGACCCAGCAGGCCGAAGTGTGCCAGAAGCCAAAAACACTGCCCGAAATGGTGCCAGTGTAGAGGAAGCCTAGCGGACCAGCAGACCGCAAAAAGTACACCGAAAACCCAAGATACAAGACAAAAAGCGCGCCGTCCTGACCAGTGAAAAACTCTCCAAATGCAGCAAACCACTAGAAAAATTCAGCATCTTAGAAAAGGGGCATGGAGACTTTTTTTTTTTTTGTAGTCTCAAATGGAAGAAAGGAGTAAAAGAACAGCTTACCTTACACAAAGCTAAAAAGTACATTGCTGTCACAGCTCACATTGGAGGCTGAAAAGAGCATATATACGTGTCCAGAAGCAGGAAATATCAGCCTGCACCATGCCACATGCAAGTCCCCTGAGCCTCAAAGGCCTCATGCAAGAGAGGGGAGGGACCCAGTAACAATAAGTATCCCCTAGCTGGCAGATGAGTGTCATCTAAACAGAACCCAATCCAGGTTACCAACAGACCCTCTTCCTCAACCGTCCACAGCCAAGCTGGGACAGGAGCTAGCCAGCCAGCCATCCACAAGCAGCTTGCACATCCGTCCACCATCCACTAGGAGAGAGAAAATACCAAGCAATCCAGGCTGCATGATACCCTTAAGAGGCAAAGTACTTGGAATTATTTTCTCTGTCTCCTTCCACTGGTGGATGGACATAACCCATTGGTCTGAACTGGTCTGGTATTGATGGCAAGGAAAAATAAATAAAAGCTGAAAAATCTAAGGCAAATAAAAAGCAAAGGAAGAGAAACAAATACTGGTCCCGCAAAGTGCTTAAAGGAAAAAGGCTCTACAAGAGATAAGAGCTAAAAGAGCAACAGGAGAATATGTCTGCACTGCCCTGGGATGAAGACTGCATAGTTATGAAAAGATGTATGTGCATGCACCGCGTGCTTCTAGAAAGAAGCTAGGAAGCTGTCCGTCCCGGGCTCTGTCAGATGTCATCCATATGTGATAATATGCTATCCTGCTTGCCCTCTGAGAATTTTAATGATTCAATTATCAGCAAGGTTATATGAATTCCTGCACACATGCATTTTCTTCTTTGAGATTTTTTTTTTTTTTTTAATAGGGTTCTGTTTACTAAGCCACTAGCGTTTTTAGAGCATGATAAAAATTAGTGCACACTAATGCTAGAGACACCCGTAGGAAAATATATGGGTGTCTCTAGTGCTTAGCTCACGCTAAAAACGCTAGCACACCTTAGTAAACAGGGCCCATACTTCGCTAACAAGTACATAGGACATTCCATAGGACACTCCATGGCATAAAATATTCAGAATGCCAACCAATAGTTCAGATAAGAGGAAAAACAAATCACAGGAGGCAAGACGCATTTTAGATACTCATTGAAATTTTTACTGTTTCTGTTTTCCAGTGATCTGATAAAGGAAGCACAGCTCTCCAAAGCTAATCAGAAATAACTCTGTTCAATAAAACTTTACCACCTATAAAACCTTTCTGCTACCAAGGACATGTAGGTAAAAGGAAATGTCACACCCTGTACAGATCTACACCCTTTGAAAATGATTTTATTTCAAGACCAATGCTGCTGATTTTTCACTTAAAGAGGGAACATTTGTTCTCTAGCACCTCTCCCCCTCCATTCTCTTTATCAGCTACTGTTACCAGTCCTCCCTCAGTTTCTTTCTCTCATCATAGATCAAGTACTCCAGGCATCCCCATATCAGCCACCAGCACCAAGCCTCTCTCACCCTGGCCAAGAAGAGACGACAACAATTACCGGATCCAATGTCTAAATTTACATGCATAAGTTATAATTAAGTTCGTAATTAGTACCAATAATTGCTTGTTAAAAAGCCAACTGGCACCAATTAGCTTGTTCAATTAAATTGCATGCGCAAATTGGGTGTGTGCCTAAATTTGCATGCACAATTTTTGGAGACTTTTATAGAATTAGGGGGCATATGTGTAAAAATACAGTATGAACCAAAGTTGAAATGTGCCCACTGAAAAACTTAACCACCACATGTGTCTCCCACTCCAGTGACCTTGGCTTCAGCTGTGTTAAAATCCCTTCGAGGCTCTGAACAGATGGGCCACAGTGTCTAAGATACTGGTTTAAGCACAAGACTGGATTTTTGGCATTGTGAAGTTGTGAAATGGTTCAAATGTTTAATCTGCTTTTCATCACCCTCTTCAATGTGTTCCAGCACGTCCTTTTAGTCTCCCTAGTGGAGAGCAGGGATTATTTGCACAAAATCTGAGCAATTATAATTCACACATTGCAGCATTCTAGCCAAGAGCATTTGGTTATCTCAAAAAAAAAAAAAAAAATCAACTCTGCTAGTCACTATCCACAAAAGCAGCCTAGGCCTCTGCACCAGAAAATTTCTTTATCACCTTTTGGGAAGAATTCACTCAAGGCAATATACAGTAAGAATAAATCAAACATAAGCAATAGACAATTACAGCAGTAAAAATATTTGAACAACAAAGTATGGCATACACAATACGTAATAGACCATTTTAATAGACAGCGTAGGGTATAAGCAAAGGTGGAACATAAAATGTTGCAGGTACTAAAAAATTCAGTTAATTCTGTAGCCAACATCATTTGTAGCTTAACCGAATGGGTTGTTTTTTGTTTGTTTTTTTATTTAAACACTTGCTCTGCTTAAACTCTGATGATCCATGAATGTTGGTCATTGAAAGCCTTCAAGTGTCCTGGAGTCTCCAGGAAAAATTAGTTAATTACCTGATCATTTTCTTTCCTCTAGTCCCAAAGGATCAGTCCAAACAGGTTGTAGCCATCCGCCAGCAGGTGGAGATAGAAAACTCTAATGAGCTGTGCCTCATAAGCTCCTTTGCAACCAAGCCAGTATTCGATAACAAAGCAAAGAAAGAGTGGCTTTCAGAGAAGAAGAAAAAAAAAAACTTCCAGCCTCTAGACAGTTCTTTTTCTATGAAAAAAAGGGCAAAAAACTTGTGCCTTAGAAATAACAGAAGCAGAATACAAACATCTAAAATTATATAGAACCTGGAAAAACTGAACCATCAAAGAAGGGCGGGCTCTGAACTGATCCTTTGGGATTAAAAGGAAAGAAAATTTATCAGGTAATTAAAGTTTTCCTTTAATTACGTCCCAAGGATCAGTCCAGTCAAATGGGATGTAAAAAAACAAACCTTAAAGAAAGGAGGGACTGTGATATCCCTGCAGCGAGAACCGTGGATCCTAAGGAAGCCTCTGCTCAAGCAGACACATCCAAATGGTAATGCTTAACAAAGGAATGAGAAAACCATGTCGCTGACCAACAGATGTCTGCCAATGAACTGCCCTAGACTGTGCCAGAGAAGTCGCCAAAGACCTGGTAGAATAAGCCTCGACATATATGGGAACAGATCTACCCCGCAGAATGCAAGCCAAAGAAATAGCCTCCTTTAAATGGGCATCAAAGCCATGTCCAACATCTCTGCCTTGGGCTCATCCTCAACATCCAACTTAAATGGGATGATGTCAGCCATCTCCCTAACAAAACTGGTAAAAGGACAGCTCCTCGGGGAAGACTTTCTCCTTTCATAAGGAGGGGAGGTGTCTGTTCAGAGACCAAGGAACCCCTTCTCCCAGTCAGACTCCCATAAGTTGTTCAAACCAGACTGAGTAATACTCCTCGTAAGATGTCCAAGTCTGGGCCTGCCTTGGTCTACTGAACTCACATCCAGACTCTGGGCAGGAGTGCAGAGGAATGGATTCTCTCCTGAGGCCCAAGTGAGCTTCCTCCCCTGAGGGACTGGAAAAGGAATACCATCTCAGCTGGGTCCGACTGCAATGCCCTTCTAGGCCCAGCAACAGGCATGGTGTGGGTCTCCAGCATGGGCTGAGGCACACCAGGGTCATCACCAATGTCCTCAAAGCCTCAGCAATGCACTGAGCTAGGACTTGCTCCAGCTCCTCCTGCTCCAAGGAAAAACGCCAACACCCACCAAAAACCCAAGGAGAAATCCCCCACAAAAAAGAAAGAGCAACTGTAGTAGGCAAGGGATGCAGGTCAACCAAATAAATCTCCGAAGACTGAATGCAGTAAGAATTTATTGAAAAACTAGAAGCAATGCACTCGACATGGTCTGTGTTTTGGAAATAAAATTGCCTGCCTCTGGAGTCAAGTATCTGTTATAAATATTTGTCTTATTCAATGTGAAGAAAAATCGAACCCCAAAAAAAACAAAAAACTTTTAGCCTTAAAATCGTGATAACTATCTTCGCACTGGTCAGCAACATAACCCAAAACTGCTCACTGAGAGCAGATATCAGGAAGGCTAGGTCAGTGCCAGAGTGGTGAAGTACATAGAAGATATCAGGCTTGAATCTGATGCCTGGTCTGGCATGTAGGAGCTGGCGCATCAGTACAAATCCATGGAGAGGAAGCAGCCCTCACGAGTCGATACTTCTTGGATGCTGTTGATACCCCAGAGCTCCGGTCTCGAAAGGAACCCACAGCGGTGCTTCTTGGCTTCCGCCCAGCATCAGAGTCCCTCAGTATTAATGAGGATGATGTCAAATACTTAAGGGTCCTCGGTGTAGGATCAAAAGATGTTCAGATCCAAAGGGTGTTACCAGTATACAATGCCAAGGCAGGCAAGACCTCCTTGATGCATCCCTACTGTGCGGTGCAGCTCTCGATGCCACAGGGATCAATGCTGAAGTTGATGGACCGGACTTCTTGGCACTTCTTGTTGTGCTGTTGGACTCTTGAAGGTTCTCTGTGTCATCCTGGAACAGAGTTTGCAAAGATCAGCATCATGGTCAGGTCCCGGGCACGGTGAGCATCAATCATGAGGGTCAGTAAGTTACATGGTCTTGCCACACCTGGTACACTTTTTAAAACCACTGGGAGTTTTCTGGAACATGTCTGGAAAACACAGTCACAGTGAAAATAAATGACAATTTTGAAAAACAAAATGAGGGAAGAAATCCCAGCCAGGATGCCCAGGTCTAAGGGGGCTAAATGGGTGTGGAAAAACAAGAAAAAAAAACAGAAATGCTATAAAAAATGGAGAGAAAAAAAAGGGAGGTGGTCCCATGCAGCACTTACAAAGGAAAAAAAATAACACAAAAAAAAACCCACATACACACACTTAAGAAATGGTAGGAGGCCAAAAAATTAATAAAAACCTGGGTGCAATCTGAGGATATGCCCAAGGTACATCACCTAAGCTCTATAGAAAAACTCAGACTGCCTTGATCCCACGTGGCGCCTGCAGGTGGGAAAGTACATGCATGCATGGTGCCACTTCCAAAAGCATCTTGAATTAGAAGCTGGGGAATGTGTCTGTGCCGGGCTCAGATGGCATCACCATATGTAGAATTGTATCCTGCATGTCCTTGGAGAAAAAGCATTACGATATTTTAACTTGGACAACACAACATAAAACTCCCAGTAGCATCAGCAACTGATTAAAGATCCTGAGCAAATATGCATGCAGACACCATAGCAAAGCACACCAACGATGAAATTTGAGCATTGAAAGACAGTCCTGGTCAAGTATAAACCCCAAACAGTGCAAAGAGAACAAATCTTGCTTCTTAATGAAGACCGAGGGCAGATTCACTTTCATCTTTTGAAGTTAAGACAGATTCTTATCCAAAGAAGCATTTAACTGGTGCACCCCCCCCCCCCCCCCCCCCGTCATTGCCATTAACCATTGCAAATTGGATAACATCACAAAAAAGGAAAAGTAAACCCAGCTTCTGTGATAAGAGAAGCTAAAGGGAGGAAATAAAATGTTAACACAGGCGAGAAGAATCTAGTTTCTTGACACCAAACATCACATCACGTGCCCTTACTACAAAGCTCCTACCATAGAGGAAAGGTTCAAACCCCAAATTCCAAAGTCACTGCAATAAGAACATGCAATGGCGTACCGTGGTGTGAAAAAGTTCTGCATCACCTGTGCGATAAGGATAATGCATCTCTGACTAGCTTTCCGCCTAAATGTAACGTGGAAAATACTGCATATCATATGCCATTTTATTCAGAATTCAAGTTTGCATCAATTGTATGTGTTTTTCTGATATTTTTCGGCGCTTGTAAGGGCTTTTATCCTGCCCACTGGTGTTCCATTAGGAGCTTCTAAATTTGTTGCATTTTCAGATTGAAATGATCGATTGCATTGAGAGTTTTCTGACCAATGAATATGCTTTAGTTTTTAGCCAATCATTGAGGAGATTAAAACAGTTATAAAGGCATGTAAAACCGTGATTTTAAACACATGCTTGTTGGCTAGCCTTGAAGTAGCGTCATGATAAAGGCACAATTCAAGTTTCTGTATCAAGAAGACCGAATTCGGGTGGCAGTGTTGTATGAGGAAGGCTATTCCAGTCGTCAAATTGCAAAAAAAGTTGGCCATAACCATAGTACAGTCCGTAGGATCCTGCTAAAACTGAAAGAGACTGGCAGCACAAAGGACAGACCCAGATATGGTTGGCCCAGAAAGACAACTGAAAGTGAAGATTGTGTGCTGATACGGACATTTCTTGGAAACCGCAAGTTAACATCACCACAGCTATTAGGGGACTGGAAAGAAAAATGTCCAGTTGATGTATGCACGTCAACTGTGAGAAGAAACTGTCTAGGAGTTGGCTTGAGAGTATGCGAAGCAAGGAAAAAGCCGACCACTGATCACTGTTGACCAGAGACAGAAGCGAATGAACTGGGCTAAGAAATATTGTAACTGGAGCAAAGAGGACTGGGAAAAGGTGCTCTTCAGTGATAAAAGCACTTTGTGTGTGCTAGGAGACCATGGAAAGACCTATGTAAGGAGATATCCAGGAGAAGAATTTAAGCCAGAGAGTGTCTCAATCTTTCAGTGAAGCATCCAGTGAAAGTGATGATCTGGGGCTGTATGGCAGGGAGTGGCGTTAGGAGACTTCATGATGAGGATGAAATGGTGAATGAACGAAAATACATTGAAATTCTTGAAAAATGCATGTTGCCTTCTGGAGTCTACATGTTCTAGGATGGCAATGCACAATGTCATCGTACAAAGACAGTCAACAAGTGGAGGAAAAGGAAAGGGGTAAGGATAAGGAACTTGGAATGGCCAGCACAATCTCCAGATCTCAACCCCACTGAAAATCTGTGATATAAAATCTCATTGGAAAAAAAATCAAAGACACGCCCAGGACCAAACGAGAACTTATTGAGTCACTCATTGCAGTCTGGAATCGAATTATTACTCCGGAACAGCTGCTGAAACTGGTTCACTCCATGCCAGAGAGATGCAGACTTGTTAGAAAGAGCAGAGGCTGACCAATAAAGTATTAGTTTAAAAATTGTTTCAAATGGTCCTTTTCAGGCCACAGAATTAATATAAAAAAATAATAATAAAGTGAAAATAAATTTAACAGTGCTACTCTAACACTATGTTGCTAAGTGTATAATGTATATACACTTGTGATATGCATAACACACTTAGCAACATACTATATATAGCTCAAAAAATAGGATAGATGGCGCTAAATAAAAAATGTCAATGCTAAGTACATGCAAAATTGAATTTACAACTTACTTATGAACTTAATATATGAATTTAATTTCATTAACTCATAGCAGAAAGAGAAATAAACAAAAACATGATTTTCTAAACAGGTGATGCAGGACTTTTTCCCCAGGTTAAGATCATAAGAGGAAATGGTGCGGCACCCCCTTAACTCTAGTGTGCGGATCCAGCCCCACCAAGCCTTCCATTTGACACGTTCCTCCAGCCGCCACTTCTGCTTCTCCAGACTAGCAGCAGCAAAACAAGATACTATGATCTTGGGACCTGCACTCTACCTACCCATATCCCTTGGCTGTTGATCCAGCCCCCTTTGACGTCACTTCCAGTTCCAGAACAAAGCCAACAGTCGAAGATAGGCAGAATGCAGTCCTCACGATCGTGATATGTTGTACTTTTTTGTCACTAGTTTGGCGCTGCAACAGCATTGTGGGGGGGGGGGGGGGGAGGAAGAGAGAGAGAGAGGGGATGAGGAAAGCAGAAATCAAGAGATAACATAAGGTAGAAAAAATTTTTTTTTCCATTAGGATAAAGTAGTATTGTAGCTGTGTTAATAAACATTTATAAGTAGAAAATGGAAGAGAAGTTTCGACCTTGTCTATTATTTTATCTGAATTGATTTTAATAGTGGTGGGGAGATCCCTATCAAAAAAGACACCTAAATATTTTATGGAGGAAACTACCCATTTAAGGGGGTATCCTGGGATAGTGAAGGGGGTGCAAGCATCATTTAGGAGGCATCAGCTCAGTTTTGTCCCAGTTAATTTTATAGCCAGATAATTGTGAAAAACGGGAGATTAGCTTAATTAATGCATCCATGGAGGCCTGGGGCTTAGCAAGATATAGCATGATGTCGTCTGCATATGCCGAAAGCTTAAACTCATTGCTACCTATGAGGACACCCACAATCCCGTGTGAATTTTGAATAGCTGTCAGGAGGGGTTCCAGCGCTAAATTAAATAGCAAAGGCGACACAGAGCAGCCTTGTCTAGTGCCTCTGTGCAATATGAGTGGAGCAGAGAGCTCGCCATTGGCGGCAATGCGTGCAGTCGGCGTAGAGTACAGGAGGTGCAACATATGTATAAAGAAGTCTGGAAAACCAAAATGCTTAAGCACCCTTAATAGGTATTTCCACTCCACCCGGTCAAAGGCTTTTTCAGCATCTAGAGAAACAGACAAGTAGGTTAAGCCATAGACCGAGCGGAGTGGATAAGGTGACACAGTAATCTAGTGTTGTCGGCCCCATATCTGGACTTAACAAACCCAGCTTGATCTCTATGTATAAGAGATTGTATGACGTTGTCCAGTTTTGTCTATTTGATACTCACACTGAAGAAATATATTATAGACAACTTTGAAAACCATCGGATGTTCTGAATTTGTATGTTAGAGCCTTCTCGTTATTGGTGTGACCCCTGACGCAGGTGCGGTAGCACCGAAAAACGGCCCATGCCGGGTCTCTCTTCAATCAAATTTCATTATTAAAGGATTTTTTTAAATATAAGAACTGTGTCCCTTTTGTTTTTAAAGGCCCTTTGTGCTGTTATTTTTGGTTGTCCAGCCTGCAACATAATATTTTTGCAAAGATTTTATAATCTGCGTTTAACAATGAAATTGGTCTATAGTTATGCACTGATGTGATTTGAAATGTATCTGGCTAAAAAATCACCACGCTTTGTCAAATATAAGAACAAATGGTCGGTGCTAGGGTCATATCTCTCAACTGTAAGATGAACAATGTTGCAAACTATTCTGTATTATATGCATGAACTATTCTGTATGCTAATTATATCCCCAACTAATATATTCCCCCCCCCCCCCCCGCTTTTTTTTTCTCCTTCTCCTCTCTCTCTCTCCCATAAACTCTTGTTCTTGCACCCAACTACTTGTACTTTACTGCGTTATGCATTAGATCAGCATTGTTGCTTGTTGTTGCTTTCTCTTTTGTAACAAAATCAATAACAAAATATTTACACATAAGTAGAAAATGGAAATAAGGTGATTTTTATTGGACTAATTTCAATATATTTTTGACTAAATTTCAGAGATCAACCCCCCCCCCCCCCCCCCCCAAGGTCGGGATAGGATACCATAACAGTATTAGAACCGTACTGACCCGAGAAAGGAGGTTTTGGCCTCTAAAAGCTAACTGAAAAATGTATTAGTCCAATAAAATGGTATCTTATTTTCCATTTTTTTTTATTTCTATTTGATTATTTGTCAGGTTTTTTTCAAATTTACCCCCTTTTTACTAAGCCACACTAGCAGCTTAGTAAACGGGGGGGTTAATCTGCTATCTTTATATTTTGCACAGTATTAGGGGACATGCATCACTGTTTCTGTGGCAGTTGTACTGTATGCAGAGTCTAGGAGTTCAGTTTAATTTTTGTCTATGTATTTCTACTTCTAGTTTGTCGATACTTATTGTGTGCTAGGTGAGAATGTATCCGTGTTCTTTATGTGCGTGAAAAAGACATGGCTTTCTTTTCTGTAGGTGCGTGAAAAAAACATAGCTTTCTTTGGCACCAACTGTGCAGGATCGATCTGTACAAATCTGGCTTGTTTAGTTTTACAATGAGTGCATTGATGTTCTAGTGCTCACTGCAATGTTTATTTATTAGGATTTATTTACCGCCTTTTTGAAGGAACTCACTCAAGGTGGTGTACAGTAAGAATAGCTCAAACATGAGCAATAGGCAATTAGAGCAGTAAAAATATTCGAACAATACAAAGTATGGCATGGTATACTACTTGCAATGACAACACAATATGTACTAGAACATTATAATTGGTAGTGAAGGGTAAGGAAAAAAAGTTGTAACATATAGATGAGTAAGAAAGTAGGAAGAATTAGAAAGTAAGGTGATTGATTTGAAGAAAGTTGCACGTGAAGTCAGAGAGATGGTTAAATATCTCAACTAGGGTAGAAGTGGATAAACATGTCCCGCGGCAGTATGTGCAGCTCGAGTCAATCCTTGTGTGTGTGACTAACAAGTTAGTTACTTCTTCCATTTTTAAGATACCAAATTTTCCTAGGTACACCCTTGTTGTGTGACTTGTGGATTATTACTAAAAATAATTTTTTCATATAGTAGAGGCAGTGTTTTAAAAAAATGATTGGCTACGAGGTGTATTTTCAAAGCACTTAGACTTACAAAGTTCCATAGAAACCTATGGAACTTTGGAAGGCTAAGTGCTTTGAAAATATGCCTCTAGGTATGCTACTGAGAACACGTGATCTAAATTATCAAAGGCAGCAGTAAGGTCTAAGCATATCATTCACTGATCTCCCCGTAATTTCACATAATTATGCAGTGCTATAATGGGCAAGTAAACCTGATTCATAGCCATGAAGGATATTTTGTGCCTCCAAAGTCATTCATCTTGAAATAAAACACATTTTTCTAATAAATTGCATTTAAAAAAGGCAGCCACTGGATGATAATTTTGTAGTTCATTAATATTTGCAAATGATTTCTTCAGGAATAAAAAATGTTTTCCCAAAGCGTTCGGAAAAGTACCACATGATTTCAGAACATACCAAAATAGGGAGAAGCACTTCACATGCAATTTTAACCCATACCAGTAGAAATCAAACAAAATAAAACATGGAAAAGAAAATAAGATACCTTTTTTATTGGACATAACTTAATACATTTCTTGATTAGCTTTCGAAGGTTGCCCTTCTTCGTCAGATCGGAAATAAGCAAATGTGCTAGCTGACAGTGTATATAAGTGAAAACATTCAAGCATTACTATGACAGTCTGACAGGGTGGGAGGATGGGGGTGGGTCGGAGGTATGCATGGGGACATCAAAGCATATCATTGATATTCTAACAGGATGGGTGTGGATAGGTGAGGGGTGGGGTGATCAACAGAGACATACAGCTTTATGGTTTATAATGGGCTAGGAACCCCAGATCCTTGTTAAGTCCTTTCTGTTGGGTGTTAAAATATTCAATCATTCTGACTTCAAAGGTCTTATGTTCTTGTATGGTTTTAAAGTTACCTTTCAGGATTCTCACTGTGAAATCACTGGTACAGTGTCCTGGTCCTGTAAAATGCTGACCAACAGGCGTGGGAGCCCTACTGGCACCAGTATTGTTCATGTGATGTCTATGTAAATTGAATCTTGTCTTAAGCATCTGGCCTGTTTCTCCAATATAGCATCCTTCGTTACATCTTTTACACTGAACGATATATACCACATTGGAAGATGAGCAAGTGAAAGATCCCTTTATGTTGAATATCTTTCCTTTGTGGATGACTTTGGGGTCCTGTGAAATATTTTGGCATAGTTTGCAACTGGATAAATTACAGGGAAGTGTGCCCTTCTGTTCCTTTTCAGTCTGTGATGGAAGTTTACTTCTGATTAGCTTGTGTTTTAAGTTGGGTGGCTGTCGGAAGGCCAGTACTGGTGGGGATGGGAATATCTCTTTCAGTAATTCATCCTCCTGGAGTATAGGTTGTAGATCTCTTATGGATTTTCCTCAGTTTTTCCAGCTCTGGATTGTATGTCACTACAAGGGGGATTCTGTCTGTGGATTTTTTTCTCCTTGTACTGTAGCAGATTCTCCCTGGGTGTTTTGAGGGAAACCACAAACCGGGAAACCCTGGCAGACCAATCATATCAGGTATTGGCACACTCACGGAAGAAATATCTGGACTCATAGAGGGAATTCTGAAACCTCTCGTATACAAAACTAACAGCTACAAGACACCACAGACTTTCTGAATAAATTGAAAAATATCAAGCAACTACCACCTAACACCCTTCTGGTCACGATGGATGTAGAATCACTACACAGCATCATTCCACATGCGGATGGCATAGCTGCATGTGGAAGACTCCTAAAAAAATCCACACTGGACCATCAATACTCACCAGAAACTATTACAAAATTAATCAAATTCATTTTAACTCACAACTACTTCCGCTTTAACAATGATTTCTATCTACAAATAATGGGCACTGCGATGGGCACCAGGACAGCACCCCAATATGCCAACCTTTTTATGGCTGAGCTGGAAGAGACATTTCTGAATACACACCAGACCAAACCTTTAAAATACTACCGGTACATCGATGACATTTTTATGATTTGGACGGAAGGTGAAGAAACTCTGAAACAATTTTATTCTGCCTTCAATACATACCATCCTACAATCAGATTCAAAATTGACTACTCCCCAGAAAAAGTCAATTTTTTGGACACCACAGTCTCAATCAGTGATAGCTGTATACGAACATCTATATACAAGAAACCCACAGACAGATGCAGCTACCTCCACAACTCCAGCTTCCATCCTTCACATACAAAAAGATCCATCATTTACAGCCAAGCCACAAGATACCACCGTATCTGCTCTGACCCAGGGGACAGAGACAGACATCTGACTGCATCCTTCAAACAGAAAGGCTACAACCCCAAAATAATCTCCAAGAATATTGCCTCCTCCCTCAAAACACCCAAGGAGAATCTGCTACAGTACAAGGAGAAAAAATCCACAGACAGAATCCCCCTTGTAGTGACATACAATCCAGAGCTGGAAAAACTGAGGAAAATCATAAGAGATCTACAACCTATACTCCAGGAGGATGAATTACTGAAAGAGATATTCCCATCCCCACCAGTACTGGCCTTCTGACAGCCACCCAACTTAAAACACAAGCTAATCAGAAGTAAACTTCCATCACAGACTGAAAAGGAACAGAAGGGCACACTTCCCTGTAATTTATCCAGTTGCAAACTATGCCAAAATATTTCACAGGACCCCACAGTCATCCACATAGGAAAGATATTCAACATAAAGGGATCTTTCACTTGCTCATCTTCCAATGTGGTATATATCATTCAGTGTAAAAAAATGTAACGAAGGATGCTATATTGGAGAAACAGGCCAGATGCTTAAGACAAGATTCAATTTACATAGACATCACATGAACAATACTGGTGCCAGTAGGGCTCCCACGCCTGTTGGTCAGCATTTTACAGGACCAGGACACTGTACCAGTGACTTCACAGTGAGAATCCTCAAAGGTAACTTTAAAACCATACAAGAACTTAAGACCTTTGAAGTCAGAATGATTGAATATTTTAACACCCAACAGAAAGGACTTAACAAGGATCTGGGGTTCCTAGCCCATTATAAACCATAAAGCTGTATGTCTCTGTTGATCACCCCACCCCTCACCTATCCACACCCATCCTGTTAGAATATCAATGATATGCTTTGATGTCCCCATGCATACCTCCGACCCACCCCCATCCTCCCACCCTGTCAGACTGTCATAGTAATGCTTGAATGTTTTCACTTATATACACTGTCAGCTAGCACATTTGCTTATTTCCGATCTGACGAAGAAGGGCAACCTTCGAAAGCTAATCAAGAAATGTATTCAGTTATGTCCAATAAAAAAAGGTATCATCTTATTTTCTTTTCCATGTTTTATTTTGTTTGATTTCTATTGATAACCTTAAGAGTGGACTAACATGGCTACCACACTCCTTAACCCATACCAGGGAACTAGGTCTCACCAAGAGTTATGGTGCAGTTAAAAGACAAAACATTCTCAAGCTTACAAACAAGGCACCCGCCAAAACTCAGTCCACCTATACTCTGATAACACCTCATTGTCACCTTCTCCAAAATCAAAGCACAATTCCAAAACTCCCAGGTTACTATGGACTAAATTCAGTAAACAGTGAACAAATTTGGGCACTGAAAAAATGCGCAAGTGCAATTCTATAAACGGCACTCCAAGTTGGGCACCTAGCACTAGGATTTATACCAACTGAACCCTGGTGTAAATCCACATGCCTAAATTAGTTGCAGATCCCCCAATTCTAACAGAACGTGCATCTTTAGTGAACATTCCTGACCTACCCATGCCCCTTTTCAGTTGCACACTAAAGGATTTGCATGCACATCTTTATAGAATAGCGCTTAGCAAGATGCACACGTAAATCCAAATTGTTGCCAACTCTGACTGTTAGTATCCAATTACTGGCACTAATAGGCTAGTTATTCAAACTGCGCATACAAATTGGACACACGCAATTTATAGAATTCTCCTGCACAATTCTCAAAATCATCTGCTGAAGACTTCTCAAAACCTAACTGAACCTTCCTCTAAGAGCCTGCCAACTTCTGGAGCAAACTATGAAGCTCCTTAGGTCTATTCAGAGATGTTGTTAGCAATATTATACATCTATGATACTTTCTCTGCTTAATTACTCAACTGTGGAAAGAGGAATTTTTTTTTTTTAATTAGAGACCAAATCCTCCATTGAATGACTTTCACCATCTAGGCTTCTTATGATGTAACTATTTATTTATTTGTTGCATTTGTATCCCACATTTTCCTACCAATTTGCAGGCTCGATGTGGCTTACATTATGCCGTAATGGCGATCGCCATTTCCGGATAGAGAAATACAAGTGGTATTGCATTAAGATTCATAAATGGTAAAGTAGAATACACAGTGGTACTGAATTGAAGTTCCTAAATGACAAAGTGAATTATTCTATAAGTTAGACAACAAGTTCATTTCCGGTATGTGAAATAAAGTGGTAGGGCGTATTGTGTAACTTTCATTAGTAGCACGTAGGTTATCAGTCTAGTGTAGAGATTTCTGTTTTGTCTAGTTCATGTAGAAGCTAGTTGTCTAGTATTTAGGATGGATCATTATGGTATGCCTTTTTGAACAGGTTGGTTTTCTGTAGTTTTCGGAAGATTGCTAGATCTTGCATTGTTTTTATAGCCTTTGGTAGTGCGTTCCACAGTTGTGCACTTATGTAGGAGAAGCTGGATGCATATGTACAACTATCACTTCAAAACACAACTGAACATAGTACCAGGGTAAAGCCAACTTTTGAAGAAAAAAAAAAAACACAAATTAGGAGGAGATAGGGTATCAAAAGGAGTCTTTCTATACCATGTTCCATTTGCATACCAACTCATCCACAGTAGAACCAGTCCAAAGAAGCCCAATGCTCAAGACACACTGAATTAGACTCAAGATGCTACTGAGAATAGGCTTATCCACCACACCAGATAAGTCAATCAAGAAAGCAAACCAAAAAGGTGGTTAGTCTAGGGAATTTCCAGATCAGTAACATTAGAAAAGGTAGATAAATTTCCAGAGATAAACATCACATTTACAACACACTTGGACCCACTCACACATTCCCAAAATCACAAATATCCAAAACTTTGCTAGCACAGTATCTAAATGAAGACCGATATCACTCAAATGATCTATAGGACATCTGTTTTCTGATTTCAAGGTGCTCAAATTCAAGAGAGTGTCAACAGAAGACCTGGAAGGCAATAATCTAAGTAACAGGAGTTGTGGAACTCTAACTACTAAATATTACACATCCTCCAAAATTATTCTGAAATTAAAAGCCACTCCTCTTCTTTCTTGACCAAAGAATACTCAATAGGGCAAAGCTGCAGCAATGTCAACGTATACCCTGTATTCACTCATGTCTCAGTAATAACAGCAATCCAAATTATACTGGTAAGATCATATAGAAGTGAACCCTGATTCACATTCATTCAACAAAGAAAAGCAAACTAACAAAAAGTATACAAGACGGTAAAAACAACCCAAATGCCTATCCTGCCACAATCATACAGAATCCCTTCTCTGTCCCACAAGACAGGAATAGACTGCACACACTCACACCAGAGACAAACACCAGCTGATTTAAAAATAAACTCTTTAAGTGCCATTCTGACCCCTCACCGCATAATCGTAAATAGTAGAAAGGCAAAACAATCACAAAAAAAAAAAAAATCCAGCAGAGTCCTCCAACAATCCTATAACGGCCACACAAAGCAGCAGGGTCTCCAGCAACTTAAAATGCTGAAGTATAGACCTACTCCAGGAGCAGCTCAACAGATGTCCCACAATGTTCCCAGGCTAGTAATACGCACAGCACCAGCAGCTGACCTCCAGACAAGAAAACTTCAAGCCTTCAAAGAAACCGCCTAAGGATGTAGAGAAGAAAGGAACCAATTTTTTGATGACCAAATTGAATCGTATATATTCCTGGATAATCCTGCATCCAGGGGAAGCAGAAATCAGTTTATTCAAATGTTAATGGGGTGTACATAAGATTGGAACTGCAAGTTGATCTCTGCACCAATGTTTCCCAAGTTATGGAAGGCTAACATAGGAGATGCTGTGCTCTCGCATCGCTCTTCTGTTTGGAAGAAAGTAGGATTGCTGGAGGGGGACAAATTTTATATGAACATGGCAAGAATATAACAGGGGCAATGATACAATACAGCAAAAGTCATGACAGGAGGAAAAAAGTTACTGCATATGTAGCTTGCACAAGGAAGAGGAGAGGCAAGGAATTATTAAATGACTAGGGAGTAGCAGAGTTACCATATGGCAGAGAAGGATGAGAAGAGATATGTTAATCTTCTTAGACATATTGATATGCTCCTAATTGCTTTTTGATTTAGCAGCTGAAGGGGCTCATTTTCAAAAGAGAAACACCCAAAAGGTGTCAAAACACCGCTGTGCTCTTATTAGGAAAGGCAGTGTATCAAGTACCAATTAAACATTTGGCCAGATTTCTTCTCAAAATATCCAAATCTTATTTTCAAAACCTATTTTGTAGATGTTTATCTATGCAGTTCGCCTGCAGTGTGTCCAATCACAAGGAGGCGTTTTGAGGGCAAGATTAAAGTGAATTTATGGCTGTAAAACATCCAAGTGTTAGGCACACCCTAATGGACCAAAACAAAAACGTCTAGGGGGAAAACTTCAATGTTTTGGTCTAGACCTGTTTTTTAATGAAAAAGACCCCAAAAGGTGCCCTAAATGACCAGATAACCACTGGAAGGATTCAGGGATGAACCCCCTTAATCCCCCAGTGGTTACTGATCCCCTCACATCCCCCCAAAAATGTGAATAAAAATAGTACTTGCCAGCCTCTATGACAACCTCAGACGTTATAGACTGGTCCATCAGAGAAGCAAGCAGGTCCCTGGAGTAATGTAGCACTGGGTGAAGTGCACTGTAGACAAGTGGACCTAGGACCATACCTTCCCCTACCTGTTACACGCTGTAGAAACTGAGCCCTCCTAAACTCACCAAAAACCCACTGTAACCACATATAGGTGCCCCCTTCACCTATAAGTGGTGTATAGCTGGGAGTAGATTTTGGAAAGCTCAGTAGACAAGATAAGGGAGCAACAATGAGAAATGTACCTGGGAGCATTCATATGAAGCCCACAGCAGTGCCCCCTAGACTAACCAATTGCTCTCCTGCGATGTCTGGGGAACCAGTATGATAAAAATGCTGGCCCCCTCCTACATCCCAATGGCTTGACTGTCTACATTTTCACTTGTACATTGATGGGGTTTTTTTTTTTTTTTAAATGCCTGAAAAAATAAATGAACAGAGCACAAAACCTTGCTACAAACAGTATTTAAAGGGGGGGGGGGGAACACATATTTTGCTATTTCAAAAATGGTATGTTTTTTATTCGGATTTGGGACATTTAGCATAAAACATCCAAAGCCGACAGATGTCTATCGAAAATTCTCCTCTAAGTTATATAAATGCATACTGCATAAGTGATATAACAAGAAAGGGAAATCATAGGCCAATCTGGTGCATCCTCATAATCCTGGTTATAATATGCTTAAAGGAAGTCTGGGAATGTGTACATAAAAAGGAGAACGAAATTGTGATGAGTGGATTAGAGACTAATTTACTAACCTTTCTTAGCATATAAACATGGAACAGGAAAAGGGTCTAAGTAAATCAGATTTTAAGAGAGCTGCTTCAAAGGGATAAAGTTGTGAGGTAAAAGGAGAAGATTGAAAACCCTCTATGGACAAAGAAAGTACAGCACTGGGTATGTCTAGTAACGCTATTGAAATGATTAGTAGTAGTAGAAGCAAGAGGAGAAGCTAGCAGCTAAGACTAAGTTTTTGAGCTACCTCCTAAATTCAAAGAAAATGTATCAAGGCGTTGGTTTTAGTTATCTACAGCCTTTTACCTACGTGAAATTGATCCTTGCATTAATTTTACTAACACTGTGGTCATCCAAATTTATTACAACAAAGCACTATCTAGTTATATAATAAGATGTTGCTTCTGCATATAGTACAATCATTCTAGGTTCTTTATATGATATTTCAGTTCAAGCATTCATTCCAGCAAGTAACTGTGCCCTGCACTCTATGCAAGTTACTGACAGTCATTAATAATGCTAATTAAGGAGACAGCATTCACAGCCCCAAGGGGAAGGAATCACAGCAATTGCATAACAGTAATATTCAGGATATATGAATACAGGATTCCAAAGAAGGTACAACCCTAGCTCATACTGTGGGCTTTCACTGCAATGGCCGATTTATAAGGATGACTGAAAGAGAACAAGAATGGGGAAAATTCACAATTACCCAAGTTGGAGCAGGTTCAACTGAAAACTGAATGCCCTAAAAGGACCATGTTTATGTCAAGAGTGAGGCTGCCAGGGCCAGCGTTAGAGAGGTGGTAAAAAGGGCGATTGCCCTGGGCCCCCAAACCTGTCTAGGCTGAAGTCCAGCTTTTAGGGCCCCTCCCCAGTTTCTGCCCTGGCCTCTAAATGTCTTACACCAATCCTGAAGGCTGCTGCAGCAAAGCAACTGTTAGAGAGGGAGGAAGTGTAAAAGAGAACATGCCTATTATTGCTATTAATTTATTTCATTCTTGTAGCAGTCAATAGAATAAAATAAAACATAGAAAATATGTTACCTTTTTTATTGGACTAACAATACATTTCTTGATTAGCTTTCGAAGGTAACCCTTCTTCATCAGATCAGAAATAAGCAAATTTTGATAAGTAACAGCATATATAAGTGAAACATCAAAGTATTTCAGTGACAGTCTGAAAGGATGAGGGAGGTGTGGGCTAGGTGAGAAACAGAGACGGGCTGAGAGGATGAGGGACAGGGAGATATGCATGGTGATCAGAGGGTGACAAAGCAGTGAAAT
Organism: Microcaecilia unicolor; assembly: GCF_901765095.1. Taxonomy (NCBI): domain Eukaryota; kingdom Metazoa; phylum Chordata; class Amphibia; order Gymnophiona; family Siphonopidae; genus Microcaecilia; species Microcaecilia unicolor. The sequence goes on from NC_044034.1 coordinate 237,670,692, forward strand.
ATCATGGTTTATAATGGGCTAGAAAACCCAGATCTTTGTTAAGTCCTGTCTGGTGGGTGTCAAAATATTTAATCATTTTGACTTCAAAGGTCTTACGTTCCTGTATTGTTTTAAAGTTTCCCTTAAGTATTCTCACCATAAAATCATTAGTACAGTGTTCTGGTTTTGTAAAGTGCTGTCCCACAGAGGTAACATCCTGGTTGGCACTGGCATTTTTCATATGATGTCTATGCAAATTAAATCTCTTCTTCAGGATCTGGCTTGTTTCTCCAATATAGCACCCTTCATCACATTTTTTACACTGGATGACATATACTACATTGGAAGATGAGCATGTGAAGGATTCCTTTATGTTGAATATTTTTCCTTTGTGAATGACTGTGGGGTCTTGTGAAATGTTTTGGCATAGTTTGCAGCTGGATATATTGCAAAGATGTGTGTCATTCTCTTCTTTATGGGTCTCTGTTGAGAGCTTGCTTCTCACTAGCTTGTGTTTTAAATTGGGTGGCTGTCGGAAGGCCAGCACTGGTGGGGATGGGAATATCTCTTTCAGTAATTCATCCTCCTGGAATAGTGGCTGCAGATCTCTTATGATTTTCCTCAGTTTTTCCAGCTCTGGGCTGTATGTCACTATAAGGGGGGTTCGGTCTGTGGTTTTCTTTTTATTGTAGCAGATTTTCCCTGGTTGTTTTGAGGGAGGAGGCAATATTCTTGGAGATTATTTGGGGGTTGTAGCCTTTCTGTTCGAAGAATGCGGTCAGGGTTTTGAGGTGCCTATCTCTGTCCCCTGGGTCAGAGCAAATACGGTGGTATCTTGTGGCTTGGCTATGAATAATGGATTTTTTTGTATGTGAAGGGTGGAAGCTGGAGTTGTGGAGGTAGCTGCATTTGTCTGTGGGTTTCCTATATATGGATGTTTGTATGTAGCCATTGCTGATTGAAACTGTTCTTGTTAAATTCTAATTTTCATACAAATATTTAAATACTATAATTATAACCTGGATGAAGTTTAATGTCCCTCCCCCTTATCTTTCTCCAATAGTCTTTGTAAACAACTATTTCTTTCGTTATTGGCAATATATCAAACAAAGCTGAAATATGACCAGAAGGAAGCTGTCATATCTAAAATAAAGCCAGTTAACATTAGTTATAGAGGCAGGCCGATCTGCTATTATTATGCAATATTAGATTTTACTTAAAAGACCAGAAAGGCAATATGAAATAGCCCACATTGATTAATAGTCTGCAGGTATTTTTTTACCTGTAGACGTTTCATAACCACCTAAGCAAAACCTCACATACTTCTGGTTTAATTATTGTCCTGGAGGAAACAAAACCAGCCATAAAGATTTGTAGTTGCTTTTTCTGTAGGTAGTTTCCTCTTTGGAAATAAAACAAACATGACTGGATAGGCTAAAAGGTCTTTGCAGTCTATTTTACACATTTACAGACCCACACCAACAAGTCAGAATCCCTTCTTCTCCCTCAGTGATTGTGTGTTTGATGATATGATATTTTCAAATCTATGCATTACTTCCCTGCCATTGGGAATACCTCCAGGCAATACTGACAGTATTACTACCTTGTAACAACAACGTTGGAGGTGAGCAATTGACAGCCGCCCACTTACAAGGACAAAATTCTATTTTGACAGAAATGGCTTTGAATATTGTCCTCTACAAATATAAGCGTAAAAATAAAAAAAGATCATTATTCTGTAGTGCTAATTTTTTTTTTTTGCTTACTGCTTTTATGTTATATACAAAACACACAAACATAGAAGACAATTACTTAAAACAAAAATGAAATAGGCTGTATTTAATTGTGAACTCACTTACCAAACCTTGAATTCTGAGGTGACCTGTAGTTAATTCTGACAAGAACCATAGCCCGATAGAAAACAGTTGTTGTTTAGGAGAAAATATGTTCAACTTTCCATAACGGTATGGATAATTAGACATACTCAAACTGAAAACTACCTGCTCGTGTTCCACCTTTGTAGAGGTTACCTCAGAACCAGGATGTCAGACAGGGTTTTGAAAGCAGCCGGTTTCCTGCAGCATTGTCGTAGAACAAAAGTCCAGCATGCCCCTGCTACCCCTACACAAAAAACCTTCGTTGCATGGATGTCTCTGGGGTTCCTGAAGCTACACGCTAACAAAAAAACAACCGAACCGCGAAGAACGCTACAAACAGCCTCAGAGGTAAAAAGCAGGTCAAGGATTAAGTACAGTGGTCGGCTGCTCATTTTAAGTCAATCCCAAGCAACCATCTGCAGCGGTTTTTCACACTCACCTTCAACATTACTATTATCCTGTGCACACCAGAAACAGCTCTGCACGCCGCCATTACTGCCATTCTGAGCCCAGCTTGACCTCTCCACGAGAGACGTCTCTACTACTCCGAGGCTCTGGAAGCCACGGCAAGCCTATTGCGTCACGATGACGTTCGTGTCTCCGCCCCCTGTGTCGGCCTGCGAGCTGGGCTGGCGGGAAAAAGCGGAGCGGCTGCGCGGAGGTAGAGAGAGAAGGGGAGGTACTCAGGTGGTGGAGGGGAATCAGCGTTGGAACGAAGTGAGGTTGTACACGTGGTATTTCTTTTAGATTATTAATTTTGGGGGGAAATGACTGACCAGAGCTGCTGGATATAGAGGTATGCTTAACTATGCCTGGCTTTGCTTCTGGTAGCGCACGATTTAGTGCTGTGCCTTCGGCTCCTGAAAGAAAATAGAGGACCATGGATTTTTGTTTTTTTTAAACAGAAGGATCTGTCCAGGCAAATGGGTTGTGCCCATCCACTAGCAGGTGGGGAGGCGGGATAGGAGCTCCTACGTGCAGTGGTGGCTTCTGGTCCCCTGTCCTGCTTGCAGGTTCTTCAGTTGTGTTTGGGGTTGAAAATATGCTCCTGTGTGCCTCAGGTGCAAACCTAAACATAGTAACATAGTAGATGACGGCAGAAAAAGACCTGCACGATCCATCCAGTCTGCCTAGTGGTCTAGGGCCCTTCCTGCGCCTTACGTTGCCACTTTCTACCTTTTTATCTGTCTTCCCTTCTCTTTTTCTCCTGCCTCTTATGGTAAAAAAAAACAGCCAGTGCTGTTTCTTTTGAGAGGCTTGTGCTGTTGGAAGATTGTGGGGTTTCAGTGCCTTGGAGGTCAAGAGCCTGGCTGTTTTCTGTGATTTTATTTATTATTCTGTTTGTTTTAGGCTTACCATACGTCTTATTGCTGTTACCATGCACTTGCTTTTTACTAACCTCTGTATGATTACAGGTACTGGTTGTGTTTGTTAATGTTATCATCAATAAAAATTGTTGTACCTTAAGAGGACATGGCCTCCTTTTGAACATCTTCAAATATGTCCTCCAGGTTTTTTAATTTTTAGAAAAATATCTGCTTTTTCTGACCAACACACCAACCCACATAATGGGAGAAGCCATCTCTGGCCTATTAGTCAGTTTGGACACATGGAGTTGCTAAAGAGAGAGGGGGGGGGGGGGGGCATTGCTAATCTGTTTCCCTGCCGGTTGAATCTGTCAAAGGAATTTTGTTTGTGTAGCTCAGCCATAAGCATATGTCATGCAGAGATGTTCACACGTTTTTCAGAAGCCAGCCAAAGCTGTTGAGGGATATCCGCTCTTCTGATAAATATGCTTGGGCTCAGACTCGGTCAAACTCAAATCCAGGAGTTTTTGAAAAATGGATTTTCTACTCCTGTACGTCAGTCACTGATGGATGTTCATTAACGAAAAGCTATTTACACATTTGCTACAATTAAATATTTCTTTAGCAATGGTAAATTTTTAACATTTTAAAAATGTTACATTTTTATTTTTTGTGTCCTCTTTTTTTTTTTTTTTCACTCCACAGATATGGCTGCCCTACTGTGTCTGTGCCTATTAAGTCTTTTGCGCAATACAGGGATAAGTTCTCCACTACCGGTTCCTCCATACTTTGCTTTACTTCTGTGGATATGCCACTTTGGCCATCAGCACTGTGTCTCTAGCACTTCAATCCGGCCCCTCTCCGACAGTGGTTTTGGTGGGCTCAGGACCAACAGCTCCTGTACTCTGCGAGGCTTCACGGCCATTTTATCAGTGGGTTCCTCGCCCGCTACTGTGTCTCGAGATGTTGCTTTTGCAGGGGTAGAAGTGCCCTGCTGTTTTCGCCTGAATGTATTCTTTTATTACATCAGGCTTTTTTTTTATTAAAATCAGCTCAAACTGCCTCTCCTTCTTCCCCTCATGTTGCTCTTGAGCAGCTTCCTAAGAAATTCACACTTTCCATTGTGCAGGATTTGGAGAACATAGGACTTGAAGGAGGTTTTATCTATGTATTCTGACTGTTCTAGTTCTGCTGATGGCCCTGACTTGGACATTTCAGAGGCAGACGGGGGTGATGATCCTACTGTAGCTAGGCTGTTTTTGAGAGTGGAGTTGCCTCTGTTGATCACAAAATCTATGGAGGCTTTAAACGTTTCTTCCCCAGTTTCTCAGTCCTCTGGTCCTGCTCTGTGTCAGGTACTAAGAGATCTCCTATATCTTTTCATATTCATGAGACTATGCTGGAGCTTATGGCAGCTCAGTGAGAGATCCCTGATTCTAACCTCTGGGTAGCTTGCGCTATGTCCAAATTATATCCCCATCTACGGTCTGATATAGAGCAGTTGCCCTTATTATGGTAGTTACTAAATGTACCACTGTGGCACTGCATTAAAGGATATTGCATGACCAAAAGCTTGAGGCTTCGTTGACGCTTGCCTTTCAACTAGCGGCATTAAATTCTCAGACAGCAATTTCTTCTTTTGTAGCTAGGGCTTCTTTATCGTGGATCAACAATTGTCTGCATTGGACTCGCCTCCAGACTTTCTCCGTACCCTAGAGGCAGGGTTGTCCTATTTGTCAGACACTCTTTATGATATTCTCCGAGTGTCAGCTAAGAGTATGGCCTTGGCCATTTTGGTGCGACACTGGCTATGGTTGAGGAATTGGGCCGCTGATGTGGCATCCAGATCTCGTCTGGCAAAGTTGCCCTTTCGAGGGAAACTACTCTTTGGTGCAGATTTGGAGGAGATTGTTAAGATTGGGAGATTCCAAGGTCCAGCGACTACATGAGGACAATCCTAAGCCTCATCTCCTGGAAGCTAAGTCTCGTTTTTCAAGAAGCATGGAGGTATAGACCAGGGAAGGCTAGTGCTTCTGCTCAGACATCGCTTTCCTCAGACTCGGTCCTCCTTTCAAGGAGGCAAGAAGCCCTTTCTCGCTTCCTCAAGAACCTCTCCCTCTTCACAGCCCTCACAATGGGGGGATCGAGGTTCACTCCTTGTATGTAGACATAGGTGGGCATCTTTCCCACTTTCACAAGGAGTGGACCACCATTACTGTAGACCAATGGGTCCTCGATATTCTCCATGGTTACAAGCTAGAATTTTCCCATATAATTTTGCTCCCTCACCTGCGGTAAATGTTTTTTGGGGGTTTTTTTTTTACCACAGATCCCCATCCCCATGTCATTCTATAGTGATAGCCTGATATTACTACTACTACTACTACTTAGCATTTCTATAGCGCTGCCAGGGTTATGCAGTGCTGTACAAGTTTAAACATGGGAAGGACAGTCCCTGCTCAAGAGAGCTTACAATCTAAAGGTTACAAACTATGTAGTCAGTGTAGGTATCATGAATGGGGAAGTTGGTTATCAAAACTGAACCTCAAATGCAAATATTCTCTGACTTTAGACATATCTAATCAGTTTTAGAGTCGGACCCTGACTACCAGACGGCATTTCAGTGGCTGAATAAACAGTATGCATGGATTGTGCTGCCCCAGGTTTACAAAGATTCTCCATCTATTTTTCACAAATATGTGCATGAAGCCTTGTCATGTGTAGTACATATGTAGATGACATTTTAATTCAGTCTGGGAATGAGTCTTCACGCTGGGCTCATATAAAAGAGATTTTACAAGCTCTCTCAGAATCTGGTCTTACAGTTAACCCTGTCAGCTCTTTAAATCAGGTTTCCTTTCTAGGGGTTAAGTCTGTAGATTCTCAGAAACTACCACACCCTACAGATCAGAAATTATTCATTTCTGGGACTCTGGCTTTTGCTGTGAATATATTCATAATTATACTGAAGTGGCAGCCCCACTATGCTCCTGCTGAAAAATAAAGATTATTCCCCTCCCCCTTTTTTTTTTACAAAGCCGCACAACTTTGCCAACACAGCCCATTCACTTTGAACTGTCTGTGTCAACATTACCACACCAGCAGCCACTAGCATGGCTTTGTAAAAGGAGAGAAGGTATGTTTGGGAGGAAGAACACACAGATGCTGTGACTAAACTAAACACATTTTGACTTCTGGTCCTGTCCTTGCACACTCAGATCACACACAATTTGTTTCCTGTACCTTGTATTTAGGGAGAACAGTGTAAGTGTAGCACTAACACAGCTTGTAGGAGGTGTAGATTGATCAATTGCTTTCTTTTCCAGAGTTCTCACTTCTGAATTGAAAATGGGGAACTTGTGTAAACGTTTTCGTACATCATTGGTGCTCAAAACACATACTTATGCAGCCATCACACCCCACTTAAATTGTGGAGGGCGTTAGCATGCAGCAAGAATGTTGTAGGCACAGAATATAAAGTTTGAAGTGCTGAAATAACCTAAAGTACAGATTGCAGGAATTTTACTGGAGAGCAACCTCATGCCTGTAAGCCCTCACCTAGTAACCCCAGTCACATGATCTTCAGAGAATTGTTACTGGACAAAATATCTCCTTTTCTTCCTACAGTATGTATTGATGGCAGTAGCCAGTGTGAGGGAGGCAGGTGACTAGCAGGTTTTACAATTGTACAACTGGACCCAAATAACCAAGTGATTCTGCAGAGACAGTATTTCTATGAGTCCGCTTCAGCACAGTACTGTAAGCTGGCTGCGACTGTGGCCAGTTTGCAGCAATATCGGGATTCCCACCCGGAAATACAGATCATTTTACTACTACTACTACTTATCATTTCTATAGCGCTACTAGACATTGATCCTGATTATGTGTTTAGAAATGACATTGCATTGCTGCCCTGATGGTTAGCTAATATCTTTACATCCACAGATGGCTCCACTGTGAAAAATTTGTCACTGTGGATTATGGTACACAGCAAGTGAGAAGTTTCAGAGAGTGCACTTAATTAAAGTGAAAGCACACAGAAAGGCCCTTTAGTAAAGGAAAATACATTAGCTGCTTCACTAACCAGACACATGCCATGTAGGCCCTATATGGCCCTGGTTTGAGTAGACTTGCATGGTTGCCATTGCAGCATGTGCAGAAAGATGACCCTGAGCTTTCCAATCTGAGGCAGCTAGTGCAAAACATTCCAGGCAGGGACGTAGCCAGACTTCGGCAGGAGGGGGGGTCCAGAACCCGAGATAAGGGGACACATTTTAGCTTACGCCCCCCTGCCGCCGACCCTCTCGACCCCCCCCCCCCCGCCCGCCGCCAACCCGCCGTCGCCTACCTTTGCTGGCGGGGGACCCCAACCCCCCGCCAGCCGAGGTCCTCTTCTTCTCGCAAAAGGCAGGACATCAGAAACAGAAGGAAGCCTTTTGCGAGAAGAAGAGGACCTCGGCTGGCGGGGGGTTGGGGTCCCCCGCCAGCAAAGGCAGCACGGCGGGTTGGCAGCGGGAGGGGGGTTGGGTGGGGCGGCGAGAGGGGGGTCCAGGGCCAAATCTACAGGGGCCTAGGCCCCCCAAGCCCCACGTAGCTATGCCACTGACTCCAGATAACTTATATCGGCACATACCCTTTCTCACACTCACTATACAGAAAGACATTCTACGTGTGAAGAGAGAAGAAGGCTTGGTTATAGCTGTTCCCAGAGTGCAAGGTGAAGACTGGATGCATTACATTCATGGTGCAGGTCGTATGGGTCACTCCAAAACAGATGAAATGTTATCTATCCTTAATATGTTGGTATGGTGGCCAAAAATGAAACATAACAGAGGATCACATTTCCGCCTGTGTAATCTGTGCCTCATTTGGGAGGCAACCTAAAAGGAGAAGGGAACAGTTAATGAGGGCGCCTCCATCCATGTAGTCCATTTGAGAGATTGCAGAAAGATCATGTGGGCCTTCTTCCTTTAACAGCTAGAAAAAATAGGTTTTTCTCACTTTTGTGCATTCCTTTTGTCATTGGGTAGAAGATTTCCCTGTATCAGACCAGACTGCGAGCAGGGCTGGCTCAGCCTATGGACCAGGTGAGGCTCCGGTCCAGGGCGCCAAGCAACCAAGGCAGTGATGTCACCCAGCCCATATGTTTAATTCTCTTTACTCTTAAACATAACAATGCATGTGAAGAGGCGTGGGCACTGGCAGGCACTCTCAGGCAGTGTTCTCCTCTTCCCCCATTGTGGCATGCAAAGGGGCGCTGGCAGGTACAGGACCAGTCACCAGGCAGTGTTCTCCTCTTCCATTCCCTCACCCTGCCCCCTGCACCTCAGACTCTTCTCTGTTTTGGCTCTGCTCCACCCTCATACGTCAGTATGCTGCTGAAAGTGGACTGGTTGTTTCTTGCAAGGCAGGCTGGAATTGAACAACTAGCAACCAATCCCAGCCTGCCTAGCAACAAGGAGCGGGGACGCTGAAGCATTTAAACTGTTTCAGTGTCTACCACTCTTTTTTTTTTTTCTTTTTTAGGAACTTCGGACAGAGTTTGTGTTTGCCTCCTACCTGCCTCTGCTCAGCTCTGCACCAACCCACCACTGGTGCCACATGCTGCCTGCTCCTGCCTCCTGTCCGAACTGCTTCCTTCCTGCTGTACGCCTGGCTTGCAGGCTGCAACGCTGCCTCGCTCGCCCTCTGGCTCTTGTACTGCCAGTTCTTTCTGGACTTCTGCAGGTGGGAGAATGAGGCTGAAAAGGGCCGCTTTAATGCAGGGCAGGTGGGAGAAGGGAGCTGGAATTGGAACTGGGGGCTGTAAATGAGGATAGGTAGGATAGGGGGGCTAAGATTTGAACTGCGGGCAAGTGGAGAATGGGGCTGGGACTGAAATTGGGGACTGGTGGGATAATGGAGCTGGAACTGGGGGATGAAAAGGGGGAAAAGGTAGGATAATGGAGCTGGAAGAAGGGGGCAGATGGGTTGTGGGAGAAAGGTGCTAAAGGGGTGAGCTGGTTTGAGAAAATGGTCAGAGTCTAGAACTAGGGGCTGAAGAGGGGGGCTGGTTAGAGAAAAGAGCAGGATCTGGAACTGGGGGCTGGGGAAAGAATGGGGCAGGGGCTTGAACTGGCAGCTGGTGAGAGAATGGGTAGAGGCTGGAACTGGGGGCTGATAAGAGAAAGGGGTAGGGGCTGGATGAGGGGGTTGTTGGTTGGAAGGAGAAAATTGAAAGAGAGGAGATGCTGCATGGATAGGGAGTGCCAGAAACCCTAGTACCAGCCGTGGATGCAGCGCTCTCAGCAGTCCTGACTCTGCTTTCTAGTTCTTCCATTTCCTCCTCCATGGCTCCACCCTCCAGGAAAATACGTCACCACGCATCTAGACTGGTTGTTTCTTGCAAGGCAGCCTGGGATTGGTCGACCAACATCCAATCCCAGCCTGTGTCACGTATGTGGTCGTGACCTCTCTCTGACTCACCTTATTTCCGGCGGTCAGCTTCTGAGCTGGCTTCTGTCTGGTCTTTCTAAGTTGGCTCTGTCTCTGTGTGCTGGCTGCTTCCAGCATGGCTCTGATTTCTCACTACACTGCACCTGTGTGTGTTAAGCCTCTCTGTGCTTCAGTATGCTTTCTGCCTGTGTCTTGGGTTGTGCTCCCCTCGCCCTCTGGTGGCCAGAACTGGTGGCTGCCATAGACTGTCTTGCTGTCCCTACCCGTTCCAGGCTTCAGCTCAGTCCGGTCCGGATCTTCCAGGCTGCCAGACTTGTCTTTCTTGTTTGTGCCTGCACAGCACCCGTAGCTGCCTTGTGATTGCTGCAGCTGAGTCTCAACTGCTGCTGGGCTTATTAGTCAGTTGGAAACTTCTGCCTTTGCCTTTGCATCGCCTAAGGTCCCATGCTGGTGTGCGCTGTGCACTTCTGCCTAGTCCAGTTTATTGTCTGAGATTGTTGCCAGTTTCTAGTATAGTCTTTGTGTAGTTTATCTTGTACTGTATTGCTTGTTCCCAGTCTTGTTTCTTGTTTGTATTTCTCTGTCTAGTTTTTGGTTGCCTGTGTTTCTTGTTTAGTGGCTACCTGGCAGCTTTCAGTCTTGTCTCTTGTCTGTCAGTATTTGTTCCCTGTTTTAGTGGCTGCTCTGCAGCTTTCAGTTCCTGACCCTTTTGGCCTGTCCACTTCCTGCCTAGTGGGTATCCAGTTCCTGTCCTGCCAGCCACCTGCACCCAGGGGCTCAACTCCTGAGGAACAGTGGTCAAGTGCAGGTGAAGTCTAGCGGTCCCTGTCAGAGTTCTGTCTTATTCCTGTGTGGGGTGGTTTTGCCTGCCACTGCTGCTCCTCGGCAGTGGCCCAAGGGCTCACAAACCTAGTTCCTGCTTTTGAAAATGTGACAGCCTGCCTTGCCAGGAGGTGCAGGAACACTGAAGCATTTAAATTGCTTCCATATCTTCCGTGCTCTTTTTCTTCAGAGTTCGGAATCACCTGCCTCGGTCCTCTGCTGCTGCCGGCACTGCCTCTGCTCACCTGCGTCTTGCTGTATGCCAACCCATCATGTGTTGCCTACCCGAACCGTACAGTCCAGTGCCTGCTGCTTTCTTCCTGGGTTTCTGCCAGACTTCTGCTGCCTTTCTGACTTAATGCCTCTACTGGGCTTGCTGCCAGGGCTGTGCCAATGCAGTAAGCGGGGTAAGCAAGGCAGGGGGGCACCTGCCTTCGAGGGGCGCTGCTGCCCTTTGGTCCCTGCCTTCCACTCACTTGCAAAATCTTTTACCTGAAGTTGAGATCACCCCTTTCATGGCAAACCGGAAGTGATAGCAACACAGCAGTATTCACTGAGGCAGGCAGGCTCTTCAAGTTATTTGAGAGAATGCAACCAAATTGCTATATATGCTGTGGTTTGGGGCTAACTCCTCACTCAGGGTGAGCTTCAGAGCTTGAACAGCATTCAAATTAAAGAGAACCTGAAATTTTAAAACTGCTAAAAATAAGTTTTAAAAGTATTTGTATTAAATCTAATTGCAGAATTCAGGTGCTGGGAGTCTGTACTTGGTTGTCATATGCTCAGATTTGTTTAAATCATATGCAAATTAGTCCGTTTTTGGGAGGTTCTCATTTGCATATTTATGAATAAAAAATGATGGAAGTGTTTACAGCCTTAATGTTAGGGCATGGCTCTGATCAAAAGTGTGAAGTTTGGTCCAAAAACGAAGGGTTTATCTAGTGTTTTTCACTAAAAATGCCCATTACAGTGTCTGTATGTTAATCTGCATTCAAATAGAGCTCTCTGATTGGATGATCAGCTTCTGTTAGAAATCTGCCGGGAAGGGAACAGAGTGAGACAGCAACTGACGGTCGGTTTGGCTAAGAGAGACATGCAGCTGTGAGTTCCTGTGTGTGTTGACTGAAATTATAAAAGACTGCCAGATTATGTGGTAAATGAGAAAATATGAATGAAAAGAGGTTGGTGGAGATTGAAGTTTGAGGTTTCTCTAGTGAAAAAGGATCTGAATATTTCAGGATTACTTGAAGTTTGTGAAGAATAGAAAAGGGTGAATTTCAGTTTAAGAGTGTTTAAATCCTATAAGCTATATAAAGGCTAGGTAGATTTAAGTGACTGTAAGCAAGGAAACCTTAATATTTGATCTGAAATAAATATTTGATCTGAGATAGTTGATCAGAGGCAAATGTTTGATCTGAATTATATCCTTTGGTGCAAAGGAGATTAGAAAAAGAATCTTTGGAAACTAAGAGGACTTTGCTCACATTTTGAATTAGCATTCCTATTTTGAGTTGGAAATCTGTGAAGTGTTATGAAAATACATTTTGCTTTAATGAAATTGCTAAACTTTAGAGTCAGAGACTTATCAATGAGGGATACATACAGTGCTATTTTTTCCTGAGGTCCGGCTTACTTGCCTGCTCCCTTCTGTTCCTGCTCTGCTAGACGGAGGGGGGGGGGGCGCCAACTGATAGTCTGCAGGGGGGCACCAGAGACCCTAGGCACGGCCCTGCTTGCTGCTGCTTGTGCTCTGCCACTGCCACCCAGGTAAGGGAGCCGGACGGACCAGTCTTGTAATGTTTATCAGTTGGGGGGGGGGGGGGGGGAGTGCAAGTTGAAATTGTTGTTGGGGGGGGGAATCGAAGTTGCTGTTGGGGGAGGGAGGGAAGGCAGTATTGTGGAAGTTGCTTACTGTTGAGGGAGGAGGGAGGGTGGGCAATATTTTAGCTTGGGCAGCTCATATCCCCAGATTGGCCCCAACGTAGGGGGGGAGGTAGGAGGCAGGGCAAGTGGGAGGTGGGACAGGTGGAGGGGCAGGGGATGCAAAAACGAAAGTTGGTCCAGGGTGCCACAACCTCTTGTGCCAGCCCTGATTGCAAGTCCTAACTATGCGATTTTTTTTCACGCTGATGAATTCCTAAGACAGTTGATTCTGATGATTGTCCAGCTTTTGTTTCCCAGCTGATCAAGGAATTGTTTGATTTTCTAGGCATAGAACAACAGTTGCACATCCCTTACCGTCCACAGGCATCCGGGCATGTAGAAACAATAAATGAAACAAAACCCATCTCAGCCCTATGCTCAATCTAACTGGCAAAAACTGGGATCAGTAATCCCTTTTGGTTCTTATGCATACCAGAGCTAATGTCTGTAAATCCACAGGTTTTGCATCCTATGAAACCTTAATGGGAAGGCCAGTGCCACTGTGTGAAAACCTACTGCATCCTTTTTCCCCACAGAACCAGACAGTAATTCTTGCCATTGAGTGGATGAAATCCCTGCAAGAACATTTAAAAGAGATACAGACAACACACAGAAACGGCTAGAGATGACTTGCAGGAGGTACATGCAAGAGGTGTTGATTTAAGGCTCCTCAAGGTCAAGAGTAATGTCATGATCCTGAATCCCAGACCAAACCTCTCCTTTGGATCAGCAAAGTGGAATGGACCGAACTTAGTTACTGATGCCCTAGGCCCAATGCCAAATAACCAGCATAACTCAGTTGAAACCATATAGGTAATATGTGTTTATCAGTATCTCTTTTCAGAGATCACCTGACTACAGCACGGACATCTGCTCACTGAAATTACCCCTCAAAGAAAAGTTGCTTGAAGGATGGTAACTTTATTATTTACTCCTGCTGTATAGTTGATGAGTCCTGTATATTGGACATGTTTAATAGTTATGTAAATAAGTAGTGGATATTATTTCTGTTGTTTCATTCTATAACTAGTGAGCACTAGTTAATTTGTTTCATAATAGCCAGTTAGCTTTTATTATCCCTGATTTCCTTTTGTTCTTGACCCTGCTCTCTCTTACCTAAGTCTCATTACAGGAACTATCATCTGAATATGTACGATTGGTTGGTCTAACTCTACAGATAGTGCATATCATTATCAAGAAATAGCCCCAGTGGCGTACCAAGGGGGGGCGGTGGGGGCAGTCCGCCCCAGGTGCATGCCGCTGGGGGGGGGGGTGCTGCGCGCCTGTCGGCTCTTCGTTTTCATGCTCCCTTTGCCCCGGAACAGGTTACTTCCTGTTCCGGGACAGAGGGAGCATGAAAACGAAGAACCGGCAGGCGTGCGGCACCCCCCCCCCCCCCTGCGGCGGGCACCCAGGGGGGGTTCTTTCGCCGGGGGGGGGGCATCACGCTGTTCCGGGGGGGCGCTGCACCCGGGGGGGCGGGGCGCATCGGCGATCCACCCCGGGTGTCAGCCCCCCTAGGAACGCCACTGAATAGCCCTCACCTTTCCCTGAAGGAAAAGACCTTGTCATCCTGAGTTTCAGTTCTGAACAAGTAAAGCCGGTGTTCTGTTCATTAAACGTCACTCAAGTACAGTGGGCACTAAAAGTTTCCACTTCTCTAGAAAGAACACAAGAATTGAAAGCACCCCCAGAGCATTACTTTCTGGGTCCCCAAGCCTTGGTTCTTTATGTATTTATATAATAATTTTTTTTCTAGTAGAAATTTTATCATATACATTCAGCAAAATTGCATGAAATAGAAATATACAGTAAATCAAAATAAGGAATTACTTGACAGAAAACACAATTTAAAAATGCTTTAGCCCACAACTTGGGAGTCTAGATTCAAGGTTATATAAAGGAAAAAAAATTCATTACAGGATGCACAACAGACTTAGAACAGCTGGTTAAGGATAATAGTCTAGTTAAACATTATGGTCAACTAGTTTTTCCCTAGAGTTTAAAAATGCCAAGAGTTGATTTGGCTCTAGAAATAAAAAAGAATTAGACTCAAATGGTACAAAGCAATGTGAAGAAAATTTCAAAATAAATGTCCCTGGCAGAGCCAGAACCCTTGGCTTTAAGGCCAAAAAACTCCTCCTTCTAGCTTGGGTCATTCTTGACAGATCAGGAAATGTTCTTATAAAAGAGCCACAAAACAACTCACTCATGTGTCGAAGTACTATTTCAATACCAAATTGCAGTCAGTCTCCAACACAAAAGTGACGACAAGAGCTGACTTCCCAGAAATAAGTTCTGTAAATGTCTGAAGGAACTTTGTCAAATTTATATCTACTTGGGGAGAACCACTTTGTTTATTATTTTCCCCAGATCTTTTTCCCATGGATAATAATAGACAGCTCTCACAATGTGGTGGAGGGGGGGGAGATCATCAGGTGGTAAACCAAGTATCTCCCACATATACCCCTGGAGTCTATGTAGCGCAAATTATGTGCGCACACAAATCTGGTTGTATTCTGAATTTGCTTATGCAACTTAGTCAACAAGCTAATTAGTGCTGATAATTGCCAATTAACAAGCGGTTGACACTAATTGGCATTAATTAGAATTTACACGCACAACTATCTAAGCATATTCTGTAACATGATGCACGTAAATTCTAAGTTGCATAGTTGAAAAGGGGCATGGCCATGAACGGGTTGTGGTCGTTTCTAAAATCTATGTGGGTTGTGTTAGAATGTACTTGGTCTGTGCCTAATTTAAGTGTCTGCATTTACACCAAGTCTTACTTGGTGTAACTGCCCACAACTAAATACAGTTGTGCAGACAGGTGCTCAGCGTATTCTATAAACCACGCAGAAATGTAGCCATTCTTTATAGAATACTCCTAGGCGTATATTTTCTTGGCCCCAATTGGGGTTTTTTTAGGCGTGATATATAGAATCTAGCATATAACACCTAACCATTTCCACTGCAGATATTATTGGTGATCTGAGGAGGTTTAAGAGGTTATTCCTACTTACTTGATTTTTCAAGTGTTCCAAGCAACATTGGATTAAAATTTTATCTTTTAATGAGCTGCATCACAGTTCTACAAGGCAGCTAATTGATCTAATTTAGAAGCATGCAAACTCTGGGTCTGGGCCTGTCGCAAGTTGTGTAGAAATATCTGCATTATAATTTCAAAATTGAGATGAAAGTACTTGAAGGGACCTATCTAGATCCTGTGAAGCTTCCCAGAGGCTTTTGAGATGGCATTACTGGTCTGGGAGTAGTAGCAGCTACAATCCCCTATGCTCCTGACTCAGCCACTTCATGTGATGAGGGAACAGCAGCTGGATCTCCTCCAGTAGAGACAGCAAAAGCAGATGCTGACGACTCGATCTGTTCCATGCTTCCAACTTCCAGAACACTTCCAGGTCACAGGAGTGGCAGGCGAAGCACCTTCAAAGCTAAACTGCAGTTTCTGTGGAGCTGCCCAAAATTCCTGACACTTTATCTGGCTGTCCAAGGTTGTAATCCTCCAGCCTTGACTGTTGCAAATAGGGTGTCGAAGTCTTCACCAGATGGGGAGTACGGTTCTCTTCCCCATTTTTGATAGTGCTGGTGGAGAGAGTAGCACGTCTTCCTGCTCATCTTTTCAAGGTGCCATTTTGACTCCCATCCCTTAATTCCAGTCAGGATAAAGTTACCTGGAAGATTACTTATACATGGGTTCAGGGTAATCAACAATGCATCACTGAGAGTTCTTTCTTTCTTTATTTATTTATGTATCTTGCTTAGCTACCCACCCTGCTACCACCAAAGCTCCTCCTATACTCTACCGTTCTGAAATCAATCCATTTCAGGAAAGACATTCCTTTCATATTAAACTTGATGCACCATGTGATGTTTTATATGATATGGAACACCATTTACTCGCAGATATCCAGATTGCTCTTTAACCACATGCATATGCTCAATACAATTTTGACACATGCGTGAATTATTTGGGCGGCACAGGAATGTCACTGGGTGCCCTTAATACAGTTGATATAGAGGAGGAAGTGACATTATTTAAGGGTGATGAACGCTTAGGCTGTTAGCTCCGCAGGGGCTTCTGCAAAATTGTGCTTTTCTTACCCTTCCAATTCAGCTTTTACCTGGGTTCGGGTCTGGTGGTCATGAACAGCTGAGAAAAGCTGGAAAGGTTCCGCTGGCACTGGTGCACACAGACTCTGAAGGTAATGAGTCTATGTTCAATGCAGCAGGAGATGGTGAAATCATGAGAGGAGATCTGTAGCGCTAGTAGTTTGCAGCAATGTCAAGGCAAAGGTAGCTGAGCTCCGTAGTGATGTGAAGGAAATTGTTGGCCGTTTGGACCAGGTGGAAGAGGAAACAGAGAACATGGATAGCTCATTGTGTGCTTTACAGGAGGCGAAGACAGTGATGCAGCAACAGCATGAGGAGGCGATGGAGCTGATTCAAGACCTAGAAAATTGCTCCCATAGGTGTAACCTGCAGTTTAAAGGTGTCCCTGAGGGAGACGTAACTCAAGACTGTAAGCAAGTAGAGGAGTGGCCTAGTAGTTAGGGTGGTGGACTTTGGTCCTGAGGAACTGAGTTCGATTCCCACTTCAGGCACAGGCAGCTCCTTGTGACTCTGGGCAAGTCACTTAACCCTCCATTGCCCCATGTAAGCCGCATTGAGCCTGCCATGAGTGGGAAAGCGCGGGGTACAAATGTAACAAAAAAAAAAGTAGTTATACAGCTTTTATTACAAGATAGTAATGCTATGACTAGTAGTCCAGAAGGAGGTCCAATTAAACAGGAGCGGGCTCATTGAAGTGTTGAGCCTCAAAGGGAGTCTGTCCCTAGGGACATAAGTGTTTGTTTTCATGACTTTGTGGTTAAGGAAGAAGTGCTGCACAAGGCGCACCTTCAGAAAGAACTGCTCTGGAATAAGCACATATTACAGTATTTCAGGACTTTGGCTGGCACTACCCTGCAGAGCCATAAAGCTATGCGGGATGTTGCTAAATATTTACAAGATATGGGCCTCTGCTGTCGGTGGTTGTTTCCTTTTGGGCTCCTGATCACGATTGGGTGCAAAACTGGGAGGGTGAAAACGGCGGCGTGGCCTGGAGAGCTTTATCTGAGATGGGCTATACTGACTGATTTGCTCTATTATCTGGGCTCTCCCAGGTAGTGCCTGTCTTGAGTAGGTGGTAAAAGGTCTCTGGAACCTGGGCCAAGGTGACTGATTCAAGGGGGACCTCAGCAACTTGACTTCCCTTGTGACTCTAGAGGTCTCATGAGTCCAGACATGGAATTGGTCTTTGCTGCAAAACCTATAGTGTTTTTCAGTTGTGACCAGACTATGGTTTGCTGCCTTTTCCCTCCAGATTTTTTTTTCTATTATTTGGACCTGGTTGGGGTTTTTCTTCCCGACAGTGATACTGAAATAGAATGGGCAAAGGGAGGAGAGAATATGTATGTTACACTTACTGCTCTGTTGTTTTTCATTATATTTTGTTGAGAGGTATGATTGGGTGGGGGTAAGAAACTTGTGGGATCATAGTCCCTCTGGTGAGCACTTTCTGCTTGGTTTAGGCTGCCGAGGTGAGGGAGTAGTGGGAGAAGGGATTGGAGAGTAAGGTTTCAGGGCGGGAGGGGTATATTAGGATTGGGGCTTGGGGTGTAAATGGTTGCATGATGGAGGAAAGTGTAGCATTGTATTTAGAGACTTCATAGGTTAAAGTGGGACCTTATTTTACTGCAAGAGACTCATTTGCACCCTTGAGATATTTGTCTATTAAGCAATAAAAATTATGTCAGTGTGCACTCACTCTGATGGGTCTGGGGGTAAGGTGGGAGGCTTAACTATTTTGGCCCACAAGTGTTACCCCTTTCTTTTGCAGGACACTTTTATAGATGATCTGGGCCGCTGTATGGTGGCTCAAGGTCTCTTACAGGGTAGGGAGGTGACTCTGGTAAATATGTATGGTCCAAATAGTGGTCAGGGCAGTTTTTTCCGGGGACTTATCTCTCCTTTGACCGACTTATATTTGGCATTTGCACCACCCTGCCCAAAAAGATTACACCTTTTATTCTCATTCAGGGACACACATAGGAGAATTGATCAATTTTGATGTCATAGGAATTTCTGAGGACATATTCAGGATGCCCATATAAAATCTATTCACATCTTGGATCATGCCCCTATTTGGTTAGAGGTGGTCCCATGGGAGGACATTTGATCGCAGACTTTTTGAAGGCTCAATGAAAATCTGTTGAGAGAGAAAATTGTTTGTGAGAGTATTAGCCAAGTCATACAGAGGTTTTTACAGGACAATGACAATGGTTCTGTTAATGAGAGTTTTTTTGTGGGACGCACTTAAGGCAGTGGTGAAGGTCCATCTAATAAAGTAGGGAGCACAAAAGAAGTGGAGATATGATAAGGAGGTGCCTGCCCTAAAGGGAGCAAATTTTTGGTTTTTGGAGAGTCAACAAAAAGCTCAGCCCACTTTGACGTTATTGTAGGACTTGAAAGGGGCTTATTCTGAGTTAAGTAGGCTTCAGTTGAAGAAGATTGATTACATGAAGCAGAGATTGCAGTAGCAAATTATTTTTAGTATAATAAGTCAGGCACGCTGTTGGCCAAGCAATTAAAGGAGCGGAGGGCCTGCCACACTATTCAAAAAATTAAGGGCAAGAGGGATATGCTCCATTATTCAGATGAGGAGTTTTTAAGGTTTTATCAGGGATTATATGGAGGGGGAGGGGAGGCGATAGGTACTTGTAAACTATTGAACTTTCTTCCTTGTCCCTTGCAGATGGGGATTTGTTGGAGGCTCCTATAGCTGTCAAGGAGGTTCATTGGGCCATTAAACAATTATCAAACATATAAACGGCGAGTGACCAAACTCACTCGCAAATGCGGAGTAGAGACTTCCCTCTCTGTCCCGCCCCCGCGTCAATACATGATGACGGGGCGGGACAGAGAGGGAAACTGCACTCCCCCCTCCCCCGAGGTCGCCGCCACCGGTAACACCCCCCCTCCTCCCGAGTCGCCGCCGCCACCCCTCCACCCGGCCCGGGCCCTCTGATCACAATTAATTCAACTTACATCGCCGCAGCACGCAGATCAGCTGAGCTCCGGTCAGCCTTCCTTTCCTGCCTGTGTCCCGCCCTCGCCGACGGTACGTCACATGAGGGCGGGACACAGGCAGAGAAGGAAGGCCAGGCCAACGGGAGCTGAGCTGATCTGCATGCTGCGGCGATGTAAGTTGAATTACTAGTGATCAGAGGGCCCGGGCCGGGTGGAGAGGTGGCGGCGGCGACTCCGGGGGGGGGGGGTACTGGTAGCGGCGACCTCGGGGGGGAGGGGGCACCGGTAGCGGCGACCTCGGGGGGGAGGGGGCAGCTGCGACCTCGGGGGGGGCCTTGGAAAACCCCCATTCCAATAGTAGCCCGTTTTAATGGGCTCAACGACTAGTAATGTAGAAAAGCCCCAGGGCTAGATGGGTTTTCATCTAAAGTTTACAAATTACATGTAGGGGAGCTGAGTCCCCTATTGTGTCTGGTAAGTAATGGCCTTCTTGAGGGTAATCCTTTACCCCCTAATATGAATGAAGCAAAGATTTCAGTTTTTTGTTAAAACTGGGCAGGGATCCAATGCTTTGTGGGTCTTATAGGCTCATATCACGTTTAAATCTGGATGTTAAATTGCTTTGCAAAATCTTAGCTCAGTGGTTGGCATGAGTTGATTCATAGTGACTAATTGGGGTTTGTTCCCAGAAAGCAGGTCACTGATAATGTCTGCCGAATCTTGAATGTTACGTGGGAGGCCCAGCAGATGCAGTCTGACCTGGCTTTGTTAGCTGTGGATGCGGAGAAGGTTTTGACCAGGTCGTCTGTTTCTTCTTATGGAGGGTATTGACGAAAGTGGGTCTGGGTGAACGGTTTTGTTTGTTAATTCTTAAACTCTATGAAGCGCCATTGGCTTGCATCAAAATCAATGGGGGCTATAGGGAGGCTTTTCCTATTCAAAGGGGGACACTTTAGGGGCATCTCTTATCCCCTTTATTGTTTGCACTCTTTGGCTCAAAGGGTTAGGGCAAATAGGGGTGTCTGTGTTTTTCAGGTGAGAGACAGCTCCCATAAGATTGGGCTTTTGCAGATGACATTCTTTTTTTATGTAGCATTTCCACAGCTTACTTTGCATATCAATTTGTGTGAATTAACAGATTTTGGAGTGGTTTCTGGGTTTAAGGTGAATTTTGACAAATCAGAGCTCTTAGGTGGTACTACTGAGGACAGGGAGAAAGAGTTGTTGTAGGATTCTTTTCCCTTTTAATGGGCTAAAGAGAGGATTCGCTCCCTGGGAGTGCAGATTCCTGGTCAACTTTACAAGTATAATTATGTGAAGATTATGTCCCAGATTCATATAGTCTTGGCTAGGTGGAAGGGGTTATGGTTGTCTTGGTGGGGCTGCATAGTGGTGATTAAAATTAATATTTTACTTAGATAACTATTTTTCTTTCAAACTCTCCTTATAGCAGTACCAGTTGGGAATCTGAATCAATTACAGAGGGATGATTCTGTGTTTATTTTGGGAGGCAGAAGACTTCATCTGAATAGGCATCTTTTATGGCAGTGGGTGGAACTGGGAGGCAGAGTATTATTGGGCAGTACAACTGCATCAGTTTTTGATGAGGGAGATCAGGAGGCATATTTTCAAAGCACTTTGGGAGGCTAAGTTCCATAGGTTTCTATGGAACTTTGGGAGGCTAAGTGCTTTGAAAATGAGCCCCCAGGCCTCTTAAGGCGGGAATTATATTGGAGCAGGCCCACTTTTCTGATTTTTCTCTTAGACATTTGCTTTGGATATTTAATGGAGAGCAGCTGGCTAAAATTAGAATTGCTACTTCCTGATGTGGTTTATCCAGATCAGGTTGGGTTTGTTGCTAAACGACATGCTATGGACAATGTGTGGTGCACAGTTGATCTGCTTTATCTTTCTCAGAGGGAGGCGTCTTGGTTTTGACGCCGAAAAGGCCTTTGATAGGGTGCATTGGGCCTTTCTCGATAAGAGTCCTGTTTAAGTTTGGGGTGGGACCATTTTACCGTCTCTGAATACATGCATTTTATGCCTCTCCAAAACCGTATTAATGGACATAATTCTGGTTTGTTTCCTCTTACTCATGGTACTCGTCAGCAGTGTCCCCTTCCTCCACTCTTGTTTGCTCTGGTTATAGAGCCATTTGCGTTGGCTGTCCAAGCGAATCTGGATATCGTTGGTGTGGTGCGGAAGGGCTCTGAATTTAAAATTGTGCTCTTTGTAGACGCCATCCTTCTATCTCTTCAGCGCCTCTTGATATCCTTTGCCTAATTTGGTTTGCGAGATAGGGGTCTTCTTGGTTATAAATTGAATGCTACCAAGTCTGTGGGAATGGCTATTGGCCTCCCCTCCAATCTTTTAGCAACTTCGCAGACCTGTTTTCCTTTTAAATGGGCATCTAAGGAACTTCGCTATCTGTGGGTTCAGCTTCCTCAGAATGTGGAGAACCTTTAGGCAAATTCTCCCACTGTCCTTCGGGATGTGATTCGGGATTTGTGTCTGTGGTCATACATGGAGCTTTCTTGGTTTGGTCAGATTGCGACCATTAAGATGAATATTCCAGGTCCAAGATAGAGTGGGTGAATTATAGACAGCTCTGAGGCTGTCTTCTTAATTTGCTGTCCTCCGGTGATCAGCCAACTCCTTAAGTAAGCCCACCCAGTGTTGGATATGTCCCTGTGCAATATATATTTACTAGTAAAAAAGGCCCGTTTCTGACACAAATGAAATGGGCGCTAGCAAGGGTTTCCTCGGAGTGTGTATGTTTGAGAGAGTGTGTGTGAGAGTGACTGTGTGAGAGAGAGAGTGACTGTGCGAGTGTGTGTGTGTGAGAGAGAGAGTGAGACTGGGTGCAAGTGTGTCTGTGAGAGAGAGAGACTGTGTGTGAGAATGAGAGTGTATGCCAAGGCCCTCCCTCCCTCCCTCCCCTTTCCAGGGTCCCCCCCCCCCACTCCGAGTTTCAGGGTCCCCCTCCCCCTTCTTCCCTCTCTCCGAGTTTCAGGGTAGTTGGGCTCAGGGACCTCGACCACTCACCACGTGTTGGGCATCAGGAGTTGCTGTCGGCTGCACTATTCGTCCGTTGCCTCCGTGGACGTCTGTGTGGTTCTTGTTTTATTTTTTGTTCTCTCAGATGCAGCAGTGCCAGGATTTCTCTGTGCCCCCCTTGGCTAGAGCCAGCTTGTTCAGGTACAGGAGTGGGGCCGACTCTGTGGTTCAAAATCCGGGTCGATGTCCATGCGGCCTCCGCCATCTGCGCACTTGGCTTCTCTGCGCCCTCCTGCTGTCCCGGTACCGGCCTCGCTCGGTCCCTCCGTCTCAGTTGTACTTTCTGTCGTCCCTCCCTCCCAGTTCCAGGATCGTCGTCCCTCCCAGTTCCAGGCCCCTCAACAGTTCTGTTTGTTGTTGAAGCTCCGCCTCCGCCCCTGTGCCCTGCCCCTTTCACCCCTCCTCCTCCGCCTCTGATGTCAGCCTGAGCTATGGAGCCTAGCAGACCAAGGAGCCATGGTCTTAGTCAACAAGACAAATAGAACGTTGGAGGTGAGAATTATTATATAGGATATTTTTAACTTTATTTTGATTTTCTGGTGGAAGAGCCACACCCTCTATGGCCACCCATTACTGTCTGTTGTCTACGGTATTAGTATGTGCCACCATCTTCATCATTGAGATGCTAGTCATCATATGCCCTCCGTCCCTTGTAAATACTATACAGTTATGAGTGTTGGATGGATGGATGTGGAGTATATGCTGGTGTATTCTCAGGTAAAAGTATCATGCTGGAGCGTATTTATATTTTGCATTTGCCTTTATTAAGATGAACAAGTTTTTGTTTTTGTATATGTTCATTTATGTTCCTGTTGTTATCCATCTGGTTTTGTATTTGCACACGCATGTTACACTTCAATAAACAGAATTTTAAAAAGTCATACTATAATGACCCAACCTAAACACCGGAACCCCACAACACAACGAAACTCAAACAAGAACTGGACAAAACTTAACCCTTCCTTCTTGACTACCCAATGTACCCTATCACTTATTGATCCTTAATGCAATTACCACTCTGTATTTCTCATACTGGAATTGGCGATCGCCATCACGGTATTACGTAAGCCACATTGAGCCTGCAAATAGGTGGGAAAATGTGGGATACAAATGCAACAAATAATTCCCTTTTTTGCTACTCCTCGAGCCTTGCTATCTCATCACACACCTATTATGGGTAACCCCATGTTTTCCTCGGATGTGGGTGGGGGAGTTTTTTTCTCGATGGGCTCAGTTGGGCTTGGATACCTGGGGTCAGCTTTTTGAGGACAAGGAGTATATTCCCTTTGCATCTTTTAGCCACCTATCAGCTCTCACCCTCCCAATCAGTATGCTTATTTGCAGCTGAAACATTTTTTGACTGCTCCTGTTAGGAGCTGTGTTGTGCAAAAACACTCTTACTTGGAGGATTTATGTGAAGATTCTAAGAGTACTAAGGGCCTTATCACTTGTTTGTAAACCCCCTGGTGTCAGAGCAAGATATTACAATGATGGTACCAAATACGTCACAGTGTTTCCCCAAAATGACTGAACGCCAACCAGAGAGTTTAACAATAAAAATAAAATTTTATTATTTGAATTATATTTAAATGTTAATGAAATTTTACCAACTTGCAAATTTAACATATGTATTTCAATTACAGGTTTGCAACACAAATCAGTTTAGTCTCTAGAAACATTGAGAGCATTTTCAGATGAGTATAAATATTAGTTACATAAATTATTTAAGCACATTCAATTTTACAAAACACTAGTTTTTTTTTCTCCTATCTTTTCAGACTTCCGGAGACCTTCAATGATCTCAACAGGTAAATTTTCCTCTACTCTTTTTTTTTTTTTTTTTTTAGTTATCTCTCATTTATTCAGGTTTCCTTTACTATTTTCTCTTATGTGCACTTTTTTAATAGTTTCCGTCACTTAGCTGTTCTCTTTGTTTTCTCTCTGGCTGTCTTGAACGGTGAGCGCCTTTTCTTTCAGGTGATGATCTGCAGCATCAACTTTCTTCGAGTCTTTTCAGTAACGTGTTCTGGCCAATACAGCTCCCTCCCAACTGCCAGCCTGAGCTGTTTGTAACTCTCCTGAGAGTTCCATCAGCAGGCGGAACACTCAGCGCATGCACACAGACCACTCAGTCTCACTGCACTGCTCACTGCCTCTACACCAGATCCAGAAGGAACCACATAATCTTTTAAAATTTAACCCATAGGGTTACAGAAAGATGAGTAGAAAGATGGGGAGAGAAAGAGGGGACATGCTGGATGGAAAAGGACTGCAAAACAGAAGATGCTGGGTAGAAGGATGGGAATAAAGGGGGGAATCCTGGCTGGCTGGAAGGATGGAGAGAGAAAGAGGAGAGATGCTGGATGGAAGGAGGGAGAGAAAGTGGGAAGACACTGGAAGGATGGGAAGAGAGAAAGGGGAGAGATGGAAGGGTAGGGAGAGAAAGAGATGAGATGCTACATGAAAGGATGCAGAGTGAATGAGGGGGAAACACAAAGGATGGGAAAAGAAAGGGAAGACGATTGAAGAGTAGAAAGAGAAAGAGTGGAGAAACTGGAAGGGTAGGGAGAGAAGGAGAGGAGATGCTGGATGGAAAGATGCAGCGAGAAAGAGGGGGAGACAGTGGAACAATGGGGAGAGAAAGAGGGAAGACGCTGGATGGAAGAGTAGGGAGAGAAAGAGGGGAGGACACTGGAAGGATGGGGAGAGGGAGATGAAAAGTTGTAGGTAGATGTAAAAAAAAAGAAGGATGATTGAATAGTAAGAATTAATTACGTTTCAGCAAACAGGCAGAAAATGAAGGAAAGCTGGAAGGAAAAGATCAAAGTCAAAGAAGGATATAGGAGAGGAAGAGAAGACAGGAAGGGAGAGAAGTGGCAGATGGACTAGAGATAATGTAAAGAAAGTTAAGAAAAGACAGAGGAAACAAACTGGAGACTGGGACAGGCACAACTCACAGGTGTGTGAACAGATCTGAAAGCCTAATGAGCCAGACCTACTACAGTTTCATGTGTATGTTTACCTTAAAACAGACTAGCTTTTGTCTATATGTGGCCTTTCAAGCAAAGGTGAGAAGGAGGAGGAGGGGTCGATCATTTTGTTTTAAAACCTAAAATAGCTGTCATTCAGTAATCGGTCTGTCATTCTTAAAAAACAGACGGACCTGACTCAATCCAGCTTAAAACATAAGCACAAGCTATCATTTTGAAAGAAAAACAATACGAAAAAAGAAAACAAATGCCTATTTTTTCATTTCTGTGAGGAAAAAAAAAGGCTAAGCTGAGCACATTTCTCCATGGCTGTAGGGGACTGTCGGGGTTTTTTGACATCAATTCCCATCATGTGTCCCCATCCAAGATGGTGACTAGCAGTAGAAACAGGAAGTGATGTAGTGCATCTTATGGTGGCTGCCATCCTGGAAAAGGGGCATGGCTATATTACTTCCTGTGATGTCGCCAAAAAGGATGGGGTTTGGGGGCATGTTATACAAAAAAGGGGCAGGGTTTGGGGCAGGGCTTTGCAAATAAAATAGAGTTAGGGGTAGGATTATACAAAAAAGGTGCTGGGCTGTGACATCACATCCAGTGATATCATCAATAGGGTGGGGCATGGGTGGTGTTTAGACTAGAAGTGGGTAGGGCTTGGGTGTGTCCTCGCTTCTGATTGGCTGCTGGGACTGGAAGTGGGCATTGCCACCCGTCACAAATATGCAAATTTGCTTTCATGAGTGCTGGTGAGATATACTACTCTTGGTACAGTTGTTCAGTTTATGATATTTCCTAAACAATATTTCCAGAGCAATTGGTGATGTGATACTCAACAGCTTTTTCTTTTTCAAGGTTTGATTTGTATTTTTTAACATTTTCAATAAATATAAAATAAAAAAAATAAAATTGGTCTTATATGCATGGATGTAAAAAGCTTTTTTTTTTCTTTCAATGATATGTGAATTTGAGTACAAAAATATATAGCCAGTACTATTTCATTTTCCCCAAATTAACCTTTATATTTTGTCTCATAGAAACCCCCTCTCAGTGGCTGCCCACATCCTGACTGGGATTCCAGACAAACTGGTCTAGCAATTGAAAAGGATCATACCAAAAGACTACAATTATAGGGTTAAATTGTCTAAGTGGGAGAGGAATTGTGTTTTAAGGACCCTGCAGAGTTTGTTTCAAATTTGTTTCTCCTCTTTTGACTGGGGCCACAGAAAGCCTAGTTTTGATGATGTGAATAAGAAACAAGTAGAGAAAGCAGAGAGACTGCTGAGGGAAAGCAAAACTGCAGTCTAGAAAGCTGGTAAGGACAAAGAGGTTTCCAGAACTAGGCAATGTGGTTCTTCTTTGTGAGAGCCCAAGAATTCTGACATAATCTAATAGGGACATTTATATTCCACTTGACCAAATATGGCTCAAGAGAACCCAGTCTTTTGTTGCTCAGTTAGCACCCTCTGCCTGCAGTACTCCCACTCCTACCATTAACACATGTTCTACCATGGTTTCCGACTTGCCCCCTCTATCAGGTGAGAGGGGAGCCATTCCATACAAGTTCCTTTGGACTGCCGTCAATTGCATATCATCATTCACCATAGCCAAAATCCTAACATCTAGAACAACCTCTCCTTCATCATTGGACCCCATGCTAGCAGCCTATATTATGGCCAATTTTCATCTAACTGGAAATGGGCTTTAGTTTGGACTCTTCTAAAGAAACCAGGCCTTGATTCAAATAATACTGTTAATTATCACCCTTTCTCAAATCTTTGTATCCTTGTATCCACATCAATGTGACTTTTAGAAGCACCACAGCACTGAAACTTAGCTTTTGTTCATGCTCAATTAAATCTGGTGACATTTGGATTAGAGGCCGACCAAATTTCAGTTTAGGTTTTGATTATGGTGCCAAAACCTGCCCAAAATCCATTTTTGTCTGGTTTTGGTTTTTGGCTGAAGGATTATTTTAATTTTTGACCATGTTTTCAGCTTTGGCCAAAAATTATCATATGTTTTTGGTGGTGAAAGCTGAAAATTTGTGCTTTGTCTCCATTCCCCTCCCCTCCTTGAGTGCCTACATCCTTCCACCTCTCAGCCCCCCTGGCCTATTTTTCAATCCCTGGTAGTCTAGGGATGTAGTTGGGGCAGGAACGATCCCCCATTACTCCTTCCCATACCAACACTGCTCAACATGAGTGCCATAACTGGAGCATTGCTCCTGTCCTGAGTACACCACTAGACCACCAAGGATTGTAAGGTAGTCTGGAGGGGGGTACTCTTTGTATTCTTTTTTTTTTTTTTGTACTGCGATTGCAATGTGCTTTTGATATATCATTTTAGCAGAAATTTAAGTCTGTAAATTTGGGGATTGGCGCCTCTGTGGATTTATGACATCACTTACCACTCTGAATGTGGCACAAAGACAGGCACTGTAAACGCACTCTCACTTAGTTTCAGTTTTCAGTTCCTGCGGTCCATCTGTGTGAAGGCTATTTTGCTTGAAAGTAAAATACAATCTTTCATTGTTTGGCTTGGATACTAACAAATGCAATTTTATGGAAGCTTCCCATCCAGGAAGTAGAAATAGCATAGTGCA
This sequence comes from Microcaecilia unicolor, assembly GCF_901765095.1. Taxonomy (NCBI): domain Eukaryota; kingdom Metazoa; phylum Chordata; class Amphibia; order Gymnophiona; family Siphonopidae; genus Microcaecilia; species Microcaecilia unicolor. The sequence goes on from NC_044034.1 coordinate 237,698,773, forward strand.
AGTTGAGCTGGAAGGACCCCAGTACCAAGCACTAGTGGACTCAGTGTCACATTTTCAAAGCAGCAACTGGGTTAGTGAGCCCTTGGGCCACTGCCGAGGAGCGGCAGTGGCAGGCCAACCACCCCACACCAGGAACAAGACAGAACTCGGATAGGAACAGCAAGACTTCACCTGCACTAGCCGCCCTTCCCCAGGAGTTGAGACCCTGGCTGCAGGCGGCGACAGGACTTACAGGACAGGGTAGGAACTGGAAGCTGCAAGCAGCCACTAAAACAGGGAACAAACACTGACAAACAGAAACTAAACACAAAAGACAGACAAGGAACAAGTCTAGGAAACAAACAATAACCCAAAGCTAAACTACACACAGACTAACTAGCATCAGACAAGGAACTAGAATAAAAACCAAGCTAGGCAGAAGTGCAACAAGCACCAACAAACCAGGGCCTTAGGCGATGCAAAGGCAAAGCAGAGAGGTTCCAAATGGCTAATAAGCCCAGAAGCAGCTGAGAATTCAGCTGCAGCAATCACCAGGCAGCTACGGGTGCTGTGCAGGTTCAAACAAGACAAGCAAGTCTGGCAGGCCGGAAGATCCGGACTGGACTGGGCTGAAGTCTGGAACGGGAAACAGCACAAAGACAATCCAATGCAGTCACCATTCCTGGCCACCAGGGGGCGAGATGACTGAGAGCCTGAAACCAGGGCACGACCGTGACACTCTGGCAGTGTCAAGACCCTTATCCGGAGAGAGATAATCGTATGCAATTGAATTACGAGCGGTGACTCTGGCATGTGTGCATGGTGACCAGAGACAGTATTCGACAGCTTGTGTCCTTTAAAACTCCCGTAGAGCAAGCTCATCTGGAAGTAGCAGTTTTGCCTTGGCTACCTTACCCATTAGTTTTGGGCAAGGATTTCCCCAATTTGGTCGCCATCTGGGCCCAGCTGATTGGAAGCCCAAAGAAGGAGGAGGAGTCTTTCCCCAAGATCTTCCTGTTGGAGGACCCTGATTTGTATATCGAAAATCCAAAGTTGCCCAAACCCCATCACCAGCGGTGGTCTGCATTGCTCTCTGAATCTAGGAACTGCAGTAAATGGAGATCCGGAGTTGGGAGAAGATGGCAGACCGGACAGCCCTGACCCTTTGGACAGTCTACCTGAGTGGAGTGGTGAGGGAGCTGCAGGAAATATTAAGGGCACAGAGGATGAATCCCTTAGAGCAGCCCAAGCTAGGGTTGTTTCAGTAGATGGGATGGGAATCCCTTGGGCAACCAGGACCCCTCTAAGGTAACACTCCCATATTTTATAATAAAGAATGTCTTGCTGTATAGGGTGGCCAAGGGAGGGGGAAGGGGTGGAGTAACTGTCAATCCCTCAACCCTACTGTAGGCAGGTCATGCAATTAACTCACAGTCACCTGTTAGGAGGTCACCTGGGGAAGAAGAAGACCTGGGAGCGGATTTTGGCCTGGTTTTTCTGGCTGGATGTATTCAAGCAAGTTGAGCTCTTTTGTCAGTCCTGCCCAACTTGCCACCTGCCCTTCTTATGCCCATGGCCCTTGTCAACACCCCATTCAAAAGAATAGCTATGGACTTCATGGGACCCTGGAATGCACCACCCATGGTAACAAGTATGTTCTGGTCATTTTGGATTATGCCACTTGTTACCCAGAGGACATTGCCTCGCGCAATATGAAAACCACCACAGTGGCTAATGCTCTGTGAGAAGTCTTCTTAGAGAAATATTGAATACCTTTATGTGTGCCTTGCTAAAACTGAAGACCCTGTAGACATCAGTTTATCATCCACAGACAGACAGTCTGGTGTAACGCTTTAATAAGACTCTGAAACAGATGCTGAAAGAGTTTGTGACCGAAGAAGGGAAAAACTGAGATTCTCTACTCCCGTATATACTGTTTGCATTCCAGGAGGTGCCTTAGAGTTTGACACGACTCTTTCCCTTTGAACTGTTATATAGGAGGAGATGTAGGGGAATCCTGGATGTGGTTTGAGAGGCTTGGGAAGAGGAACCCAGTCCAGGAAGGAACTTAGCCAAATATGTGTTCACCATGCAGGAGAGGCTAAAGAAAGCTGGTGAGGCCAACAAGCTCTACCTGGAAAAGGCTCAAGTGGGTCAAGCCCAAGCCTAAAACCAGAAGGCAGTACAATGAACCTTCCAGCCAGGGGATCTTGGGGTGATAGTATCCGAGGATCTGAAGGCGACGAAACAGTGTGACAAGGCGGTGGCCGTAGCGAGAAGGTTGCTAGGCTGTATAGAGAGAGGTGTGATCAGCCGAAGAAAGGAAGTGTTGATGCCCCTGTACAAGTCGTTGGTGAGGCCCCACCTGGAGTATTGTGTTCAGTTTTGGAGGCCGTACCTTGCGAAGGATGTTAAAAAAATGGAAGCGGTGCAAAGAAAAGCTACGAGAATGGTATGGGATTTGCGTTCCAAGAGGTATGAGCAGAGACTTGCTGACCTGAACATGTATATCCTGGAGGAAAGGAGGAACAGGGGTGATATGATACAGACGTTCAAATACTTGAAAGGTATTAATCCGCAAAAAAATATTTTCCGGAGATGGGACGGCGGTAGAACGAGAGGACATGAAATGAGATTGAAGGGGGGTAGACTCAAAAAAGATGTCAGGAAGTATTTTTTCACGGAGAGGGTGGTGGATGCTTGGAATGCCCTCCCGCGGGAGGTGGTGGAGATGAAAACGGTAACGGAATTCAAACATGCGTGGGATGTGCATAAAGGAATCCTGTGCAGTAAGAATGGATCCTCAGAAGCTTAGCCAAAATTGGGTGGCAGAGCAGGTGGGGGAAGAGAGGTTGGTGGTTGGGAGGCGGGGATAGTGGGGGGCAGACTTGTACGGTCTGTGCCAGAGCCGGAGATGGGAGGCGTGACTGGTGGTTGGGAGGCGGGATATGCTGTTGGGCAGACTTGTACGGTCTGTGCCCTGGGGTGGGCAGGTACAGGTCAAGGTAAGGTATACACATATGGGTTTGTCTTGTTGGGCGGACTGGATGGACCGTGCGGGTCTTTTTCTGCCATCATCTACTATGTTTTTACCCTCCTCAGAGAATAAACTATTATGGAAGTGGCAAGGTCCTTATGAAGGTGTGGAAAAGACAGGACTTGTCAGTTATAAGGTGGCCCAACCTGACAAGAGAGACAAGGTGAAAATCTTCCACGTTAATTTGTTGAAAAAGTGAGTCCCCATGACTGCAGCCCTGGTCCAAAAAGACGACTTTGGACTGGAAGTCTCAACAGAATCCGGACCCTTGCAAGTTCTATTTGGCAACCGGCTCTCAGTCTCCCAGAAGGCCAACCTAGAACAGTTGGTACACCAGAATGAAGATGTGTTCTCCAGAGTGACAGGCCGGACTCACCTTGCAACTAATGATATTATCACCAAGCCAGGAGTGGTAGTCCAGCAACATCCAGAAGCTCGTCAGCAAGCTGTGGCAAAGGGGTCACTGAAATGCTAGACCTGGGAGTCATTGAAGAGTCAACCAGTAATGGTCATCTCCCATTGTGCTGGTACCAAAGCCGGACAGGAGCATCTGGTTTCGTATAGATTTCTGGAAGGTGAATGCTGTCTCTAATCTGGAAGCCTATCCAATGTCAAGGGTGGATGAACTCATTGAGAGGCTAGGAGGGGCTCAATTCATCTCGGCTTTGGACCTGACCAAGGAATATTGGCAGGTACCTCTCACCCCAGCTGCCAAGAAGAAGACAGCCTTTTCAACACCCAGGGTTTGTTCCAGTACACAGTGCTACTGTTTGGCCTTTATGGAGTGCCAGCTACCTTCTAGTGCCTTGTGGATCGCCTACTTAAACCCCATGGCAACTACATGGCTGCCTACTTAGATTACTTTGAGGCATATTTTCAAACCACTTAGCCTTCCAAAGTTCCATAGGTTTCTATGGAACTTTGGAAGGCTAAGTGCTTTGAAAATGAGCCCCATTGTCATCTACAGTAAAAATTGGAGGACCCATCTCATCCAGGTAGAAGCAGTATTGGATAGTCTATGAGACTGCCACGGGAGGTCACAGCAGCAGTTTTGTGATTGGAACTGGCATGGACAGAAGCGATTGAGGATTGCTTCTGCCCATGCTGTTCCCAATTTGAAAATGGCTGCTGCGACCTCCTGTGGCAGTCACAGCAGCCATTTTGATTGCCAAGCTGGCAAAGGCAGGAGTAATTCAAAATCACTCATGCCCTGAAGAGGCCACTAGACCACCTAGGGCTTTGAAGGTAGGCCTAAGGATGGTCTATGGGTGGGGGAAGGGTGTGTAACAAGAAGTAATTTACACGTGGGGATATTGCTCCAGAGCACTAGCTAATATTTATACGTTTTAAGATATATATTGAATAATTCTCCACCAGTTGCCCTTTAAGGCAACACGATCCACAATTGCAATGAATTAAATATTATCTCTGTTGAAATGCAGTATCCTGCACTGCAAGATTTAAAGGCAGGTACCCAGGACACAAAAGACCATCTATTTAGCTTCAGAAAAGGTTTATTTCATGTAAATAATATTGCAAGAGGTAGTTCTTTTCTTACAGAGAATCTGTGCTTAAAGTAAGGTAGCAGGTTTAAATATGAATTATTATAAGTTACTTACAAGTCCTTGTTACAAAGCATGAGCAGCATGAGATAAGCACGTGATTGCAGGAGGAAGGAGAGTCTCTTTAGCAGTGGCAGCAGGATAGAAGAGCTCTGTGTGTGTGGAACTGCTTCTGTCTTTTATATATTGCAAGTTGCAGGAGGATATGATCACATGAACCTCAGCACTTGCTTCCTGGTTTGCACTGGATAATTTGCAAGGCATTATGGTTAATGTAGTCTATTCACATGATCACATTATAAGTCTTTCCTTTCTGCAGAAGTCCTGGCGTCTTCTTGTCTGATAGCTGATGGGAGGGGGCAGGTATACATCTGATGACAGGCAAATGTTTTGTTTATGGTCTGAAGCCTTTGTCTGCAATGGCTTTTCCAGACTTTTGGTCTCCTTGTATCTTTGATCTTCAGAGGTGTCTTTTAGGCAGAGGAAGCTATATCTCTGTGAAGCCAGTACCTTTTGTCTCTGTTAAGTGTTTGTAATTGACTAACCCTGCTATCAGAAGTTCCCAGGAAAAGGGAGGGGAAAGAGGGGCTTGAAGTTCAGATCAGTTTCCCTGTTGCAGTTTCAATTAGTTTTTAAAGTTGTATTTGTATATTGGTATATCTGATTCAGCATAATCAATAATTATACTACATATATTTCAATAATCTTGACAATTAAACTCATATCATGTTACAGGTGGAGTTTGTGGTCAGGAGGTGGGCTGCTTGGGGAGATGGGTTTTCTGCCAGGAGGAGGAATAGCCAGGGGAATGGGATTTCTTTTTTTTTTTATTGCATTTATAATTTTATACAAGACAACTTGCATTAGAAACATGAAAAGAATCATTGAAAATCATTAAATAAATTTCAAAGAGGAAAAAAAATAAACATATATTCTTCTTAGACCATAATATGTTAGAGGGGAAGGAGAGGAAAATTGAGGAGATAAACAAATTAGTATACGTTTAAAGGCAATTTGGCCTGTCCAGAAATTCCATTCCTTACTTAATCAGTTGTTCCATCATTAACAATTGACCATCTAGTTAATTATTCGTTTTGCTTTAAAAAAAACTTTGTAATTGTTCAGGTTCTGGAAAAACATAGTTGTTTCCTAAATACTTAATACAACACTTACAAGGGTATGCAAGTAGAAATTTAGCGCCAATACTTTTAACTTCTTCTCTAAGTGCCAAAAAGTTTTTCCTCTTATCCTGTGTTGATTTAACAACATCAGGATAGATCCATATCTTTTGATCACAGAAAAGCTTCGTTGAATTTTTAAAGTATAATCTCAGCAGAGCGTTCAAGTCCTGTTCAAATATAAAGGAAACAATTAAAGTTCTTCTTGATTCAACCTCTGATAATGATTCCTCTAATAAGGCAGATATATCTTGTATCCCATCAGAAAGTAGATTCTGTGAGGTCTCCGCTTTTTCTTTTCTAATTTTCGATGGAGGTAGATAGTAAACTTTATTTAAAGGGGGAATTGCCTCCTGAGGATATGTAAGTATTTCTTTAAGATATTTCTTAAGAAAATCCAATGAGGTAATCCCCGCTGCAACAGGAAAATTTAACATCCTCAGGTTTAAACGACGATTGTAATTTTCTATCTGCTCCAATCTCCTTGAAACAATTATTTTATCTTTTATCAGCGTTTCCGTTGTCGTTTTTAAATTTACAACTTCAGTCTGCAATTACGTTACTTTTAAATCAGTATTTTGTCTAAGAGTCGCCAAAGATAATGATATAGTTTCCACTTTACTTACTAGAGAAGAAGTATCTTGTGCAGTTTTAGTAAGTGTTGTAGACATTTCTTGTATTAGCTCCCAGATGGATTGTAATGAAGCCAGCTTGGGAGATGCCATTACCGTCACTTTGGTCTTATCTCCTGCCGCGTCCTGTCGTGGGGGGCCACCGTTGGAATTTTCCCAGTCAACGCCTTCCAGTTCCCGGATACTTCGACCCTCTCCACGGGCCTCAGCAGGACAAGGTGGTGGATCAATACCCAGTGGAGATAAAGATATTTCAGACCCCAGTAGATCTGCCGCTCCTCCAGCAGGGCTAACAACAGGGCTCACACCGGTATATAATGGAGTGCTTGTCGCATATCTAAGGATCGTCTGTTGAATCGGGGTAGGCATTTGAGTTGACGGTGGTAAACCCTTTACCGTCCCCTTCCTTTTGGTGTGCGGCATTTGGTAAAAGTTTAAATTCAGGAAAAACAAGGCTCAAAGGCGAACTCCGTTTGAGACGCGATCAAGCTCTGGGCGCCATCTTGGCTCCTCCCCGGGAATGGGATTTCTTCAGGGGGTGGGATGGGTTACTTTGGTTTAGGCTGAAGCAAAGTGACCAATTTTGGCCACAGATTCTGTTTCAGTTGAAACCACAAGTCTCTACTAGCAGGTGCGTAGCCACGGGTGGGCCTGGGTGGGCCCAGGCCCACCCAGTTTTGGTTCATGCCCACCCAGCAGTGGAGGCAGCGGAGCAGAGGGAGCAGGCTGAGCTCCGTTCCCGCATCTGCCTCCTTCACTCTCACAGCAGCGCTTCCCAAACGCTGCCCACCGCCGCCACGATCGCAGGATTTACCTCCCTCCTCTCAGCACTCAGCATTAGCGGTAGCGAATCATACACGCTGCCTCCTTCTAACCCGGAAGCCTGCACTGTAAATTTTTTTGGGGGGGAGAAGAGGGCTCCGGGCGGGCAGGTGGAATCGCAGGACATGGATGGGAGCGGGAGGGGCGAGAGGAGAATCGCTGATGGCTGGAGGGAGGGGACAGGGGAGAAAAGAGAATTGTGGTATAGATGGATAGAGGGGGGCAGGGGCAAGAACAGAATTGCTGGGTATGGCTGGATAGGGGCAGGGCAGAGAGGAGAATTGCTGGGGATGGATGAATGGAGGGGGCAGGGGAGGGAAGAGAATTGCTGGGGATGGATGGATGGAGGGGACAAGGGGAGAGAGAAGAGAATTGCTGGGAAAGGATGGATAGAGGGGGCAGGGGAGAGAAAAGAATTGCTAGGTATGGATGGCTGGAGGGGAGAGGAGAGTTGCTGGACATGCGTGGATGGAGGGGAGGAAAGAGGAGATAGGAAGGTTGCTGGACATTGGTGTATGAAGGGGAGGGCAGGGGAGAGGAGGGTTGCTGGACATGGATGGAGGGAAGGACAGGGAAGAGGAGGGTTGCTGGACATGGATGGAAGAGAGGGAAGGGAGAGAGAAGAAATGATGGACATGGATGGAGGGGATGGAAGAGTGAGGAAGGAGATGAGGGAAAAGGGAGAAAAACTGCACATGGATGAAGAAAATAGGCAGAAGCTGGATCCACTGGACAGTCAAGTCTGCGGAGGACCCAGCTTTTACTTATGGATATAGAGCAAGAAATGAAGAAGAAAGGAGGAAAGTAAAGAAATAAATGGAAAGGAAGCCCTGGAAACGGAGTTAAGAGGACAAATAGCAGCAGAATCGGATACTGGGCCAGCATGATCAAAAAAACAGTCACCAGACAACAAAGGTAGAAAAAAATCATTTTATTTTTATTATAGTGTTTGGAATATGAGAATCAGGTGCTCAACATTAAAAGTTTATATTTATTTACTTATTTATGGCATTTTATCCCACATTAAACATGAATTAAATTGGAACCTGGGATCATTTAATTTTTTTTTCCTGGAGAGAGTAATGCATTGCCCCCCCCCCCCCCCCAGGCTCTCTCCCCGGCTATAACCAGCTCTGCAATTTTGAGGGGAGGTGCACAGGTGGACGGGGGGGGGGGGGGGTGCAGAGGTGGACCGGGGAGAGAGCCTGTTGTTAAACATTTACCAGCACACCACTGTCTAGTGCCCACCCATCCAACCTGTTGGCCCACCCAAAAATTGACTTCTGGCTACGCCACTGTCTACTAGTGAGTCTGACATTTGTAGGATGAATGGTTGAGGATAATGATCTGAGGGTGCTGTGTGCTGGTCTGTTGCCTCAGGTGTGTGTAAATATTAGTTACCTGGTTCAAATGACATTGCATAGTCTAAGTAAGAAAGTCCTATATAGCCAGTGCTAAAATATTTCCTACCAATAAAGCTTGGCAAACCATGGTGATATTTCAGCCAGCCATAAGCAGTTGGTGACTCAGCTATTTGGGGAGGCTAAAATGGGCGGTGCTATAGTCAGGGTGTGGGACAGAGTGTAACGGGACAGAACAAATTAAATCCTTGGAGTGGAGAGCAACACCTATGTCAACAGTAAAACGATGGTGGATCAGTTTTGAACACAGAAAAGAAGGAGTCCTTCACTGTGTGGCTCTGGTGCAGAGCTGTCTCCCCAGTACCTCTGTAATATGCACGCTGAATACACTCCAGGAATAATGTGCCAACCCTCCCCCCCTCTAAAATAGCATTGTAAGCATTGCAGTAGACAGAACAATATTAATACACCTATTGGAAAACTAAACAAGCTGGATTAGTACACATCAGTCTTACACAGACACTCGATGCTAACTGAATACCTGGCCTTTTTCACACACAAACACAGGTAGATTTCATCAAGTATAGAATAAATAACTTGAAACTAAAAATAGAAATATGTAGACAAAAATTAAACTGACCCCTCAAGAAGCCATACTTTAGATACAGTGCAAAACCAAAGAAATAGAAACAGTCCCTTTAAACCATGCAAAATATAATGAGAGCAGATGTAAATTTCAAAAACTGGCCTATTGCTACCTTACAAATAAAACTAAAACAGAAAATAAAGTGATACCTTCTTATTGGACTAAGTTATTACATTTATTTACTAGTTTTGCAACTCTGCACTAGACACTGTTCCCAGAATCTATGAGATTAATCTCAACATACAAAGTTCTTCTAGTTGAACACCCAATTACGCCAGGTTTCCAGCATAAAAGTACAAATAACTTTATGAAACCAAGAAATTGACACCGATCCTGTTGCATCCCCTTCCAACAATGTATCAATCTTATCCCTGGCACAAGCAGACAACCCCTCAGAATCCAGTAAAGAGATGTGAGCTATACAAGTCAATATATAACCAACACAGGATGCTGGGCTTGATAGTTCATTGGTCTGTCTTAACATGGCAGTTCTTATGTAGCAGTATTACCATACCTACCCATACATACTCCTTAGTTTAGCAAAATAAAAAATAATGCAATATAGTTATTTGTTACACCATGAAACCTACTCACTGCTGAAGCCCTAGATTCTTTTAAATCTCTTGCTTCTACAAAAGCAGTGAAATGTGAAGTGATTGCATTTCCTCTGTTTGCTAGTGGAACATAATAGCAGAACCCTATCAATTGTAATTTTCTGCTGGACTGCTTTGGGGCGAGCCTGAATTAAATTGTATGTTAGTGTTAAGGACAGGTCATGCGAACTAATGTGTGTTATATAATTAATACAATTTGTTTTTGTAACAGCTATTTATATTTGAATTGGACTGTGCAAATTAAATAAGTCTATTGGAAGCTGTATGTCCGTTGATGCTTTAATTTTGTGTCATGCCGCTGAATGACACTTTACATTGTAGTCCAGTAGGAGTTCATGTGCATACCTAGGGGCCAATATACTCACCTGCAGGATTTTCAGTGAGTTTTTAGCCTTTTTATGCAAAACCTTGCTACCCATAAAAATGGACTGGGTAGAAAACATTTGCAAAAGAATTTACTGTGCTAGCCAAAATTGAAAAAAACAAAACTATATCACATTGAAATATAGTAATGTAGTTATTTTTCTTGGTAAAAACTGGCTCCTGAACATGTTTCTTTTGCGCTGGTTTACCAACAGTTCTAAATGCAAAAAAAGCACTGAGGGCCTTTCAAGCACGGGAAAGTCAAGACTAGTCTAGTAATAAAGGACTCAACTTTCCCGTGCTTGAAAGGCCCTTGGTGCTTTTTTTGCATTTATATTGTTGTGTATACTTTGAACCTCTCTTCTGCTGCATTACCAAAAATTCTGAAATTATTTTGCATGATTTTGCATCTCAGCAGCTTGTTATTTATAAACTAGTAAAAAAGGCCCGTTTCTGACACAAATGAAACGGGCGCTAGCAAGGTTTTCCTCGGAGTGTGTATGTTTGAGAGAGTGTATGGGAGACTGACAGTGTGTGTGAGAGAGAGTGAATGTGCGAGTGTGTGTGTGTGAGAGAGAGAGAGTGATTCTGGGTGCGAGTGTGTCTGTGAGAGAGAGAGTGTGTGTGTGTGAATTAGAGTGTGTGCAAGTGCGTATGTGAGACACAGTGTGAGAGAGAGAGTGTGTGTTTCACACAGATACAGTGTGTGCGAGAGAGAGAATGTGTGAGACACAGACTCTCTGTGAGACTGAGTGTATGAGACCAAGAGTGTGTGAGTGACTGTGTGACACATAGAGAGTGAATGTGATACAGTTTGAAACATAGAGTGTGGGAGAGACAGTGTGTGAGAGTGAGAGAGAGAAAGACATTGACTGTGAGAGAGAGAGTGTGTGAGAGAGAGAGTGTGTGTGTGACAGAGATACCTCCCCCCCTCTCTGGTGTCAGCCCCCCCTCCCTCCCTCTCTCTGGTTTCAGCCCCCCCCCCCCCCCCCTCTCTGGTGTCTGAGCGTTACTGTGCAGGACGCTGAGCTCTGGCTGTGCTTCAAGGAACTGACCAATCCTATTTAATAGAATGTACCTCCAACATTCTGAAGCCGAAAAACCTTGTGTGGTTGGTCACTTCTGCTTGTGACGAACCCGGAAGTACGTGATGTCAATTCAGGAGATGGATACAGAGAGCAGGAATGCCTCAGCCATGCAGTCAGCTTCAGAATATTGGAGGTGTGTTTTATTATATAGGATGTAAGCTTTCATGTGTAGCAGGTTATGCATGAAACTGTACTACACAGACTAGATACATTTTATGAGATCTTTTTGCAAAAGGGTGTAATGCATGAAAAACACATACAATGCTAATATTTTGGCATTTTTGCAAGATCTAGGTGTACTTTCTACATGTTTTGTATACATTTGCCAAGAAATTCATACTTTTAATACACCAATCTCATGGCATGAATGTAGAAAGTGACAGGGGCAATAGATATCTGGAGGATACAATACTATGTTGTATTTGTTGACCCTACTCCATTTGCTGGGTCTTGGATGAGACGAAATGCCATTAAACACCACATATTCCTGGGGACTTTTCTTGGAAACAGGAAATATAATCTTTCAAGGCTCTTAGGCTCCCAGGAAATCTTCTTACCAAATTTCAGTGAGAGCCACATAAACATTCCAAATGGGTTTACTCCAAAACAGAACATTTTTATAATTATATCTCTTTTATTGATGAATATGCTTCATCAAAACAATAATTAAATTGTGTTTGCAGCTTTAAAAAACTGAACAAATCAGTAACCGTTAAGACCTATCTTGTTTCTTAGATAGGTGAGCCCTTGGGCTGTTTCTGCACATCAACGGTCTAGAGGGTCCTGGATAACAGCAGACAAGTCACTCCCAGAAGAGAAGAGGCAGCTGGGTAGCTCTAAAAAGAGCCCTTGGGGGCAGGCCTGGCAGAACTGAGACCTAGGATGGCCCTAAAGAGAGCCTTTGGGCGCAGGCCTGGTGGACCCAGGACCTGGGGTTGTGGTCTTTTCCTGCTGCCTTACTTTTGCTGATTAGGCCTGAATCATCTTTTTCTGATTTAAAATGGATTCTGCAGCTTGAGGCCCGAATGCAACAGAAACCAGCTTTCTTCAAGGAAAACTACTTCTTTGTATAGCTGTGCTAGTAACTTCATCAAGGACATGTGTAAGTGCACTAGCCTTCCACCTTATCTCCTGGGAAGGTGCATAGGTGTGAATGAAAAGATATTCTTGCTGGAAGCTCATAAGGCCTCATTGTTATGACTGTGGGTATTGTGCTGGACAGAAGTACACAGTTTGTGATTTAGTCTTTGTATGTCACCTTACCCAGAGGAATGCCAATGTGGGGCATGAGAGAGGAGAAGAGAAGATGGTGTATGGTTTTCTCTCAGAGGAGTTAAAGGCTACATTTTCCTAAACACCTGTGAACTGTGAATCCTTGTGCTGAGAGCAGGCAAGGTCAAGTTCAGCCGCAGGCCGGTGGCTTTCCCAGAGACTGAGTAACCAGCTGCACAGAATAGAGACTTTGGACAAACACCTGATCTACAGAGACTCGCAGGAAATCTGCTAGAGCCTGAACAGAAGGAGCCGATTAATCACCCCTTGGACTCTGAACCTACGGGACCTCAAGGGTGAGATTCAGGATGTCATGTCCCTCACCTGTTCGACGCTCCTTCCGGCTAGGTCATCCCGCAGTTCCGTCTGAAAGGGACGAGGATCAGTCTTAGGAGGGTCTGTTTCTGTTTCCTATTTCTGGCAGCCGTCATCTTGGTTGGATCAATGGCCGCAGCCATCTTGGATAGCTCAAGAGTCGTAGCCATCTTGGATAGCTCTAGGGGTACAGCCATCTTGGATAGATCATCTCTTAGGAAGCCATCTTGGAATAACGAGGACAGGAAGGAAGCCCATATTTGGTCCTTTGAGATCTCCTGTGGGGGCAGCAATTTTGGATTCAGCAGAGGATGGTTGACTCTGATTGCCTTACTATTTAAAGCCTTGCCTTCAGTCCTTCTGTGTTTTGGCTTCTATTCAGTTCCTGGGTAGTTGCAGTGCAGTTGGACCTTCTTGTATTTGTTCCTGATTTTTGACCTTTGCCTGTTTTGGACTCTGTTATTTGCTGCCTGCCCTGACTTCGGACCAAATCCTGACCATTGCTTGTTTGCTGCCTGCCCTGACTTTGGACTGAATCCTGACCATTGCTTGTTTGCTGCCTGCCCTGACTTTGGACTGAATCCTGACCATTGCTTGTTTGCTGCCTGCCCTGACTTCGGACCGAATCCTAACCATTGCTTGTTTGCTGCCTGCCCTGACCGCGGACCAGATCCTGACTACCTCCTTCTGGGTATCTGTTTTCCACCAGTGTCTTTCCTGGACGACAGCCCCGCATGGTTCCAGAAGACCTGTAGACCGTTCGCACCTGGAGGCTCAACTTCCAGGGAACGGCGGCCTTCCCAGGCGAAGATTCGGGGTTGTCCGGCTGCCTTCCGACACCGACGTTGGACTCAGCTAAGGTGTGGGATCAAGTCACAAGGGCTCACAGTCTGACACAGGACTTGTCTTCTTATGGCTCAGGGTTTAGTTAGCTTTTGTCTTTATCTGCAACTGATTGGTTACAACAGGACCTGTGGTTAGTAACCTAATACTGCTGCTGTTGGTAATCTTTTCTCAGGGTATTCTAGTTGTGTAATTACTCATATATATATATATATATATATATATATATACTAGTGGAACCCAGCCCGTTTCCTCAACAATTAAACGGGCCCTAGAAAGGGTCTCTTGTAAGTGATTTTTTGTCTCTCCCCTTCCCTCCATGTCCAGCGATTCTCCCATCCCATCCCCTCCCCTCCATGTCCAGCGATTCTCCTCTTCCCTGCCCTCCCATCCGTGTCCCGCGATTCTCTTCTCTCCTGTCCTCTCCTCCCATCCCATCCATGTCCATCATTTCTGCTCTGCTCTCCTCTGCCCTCCCCGCGATGTGCCGTGATTCTCTCTTCCTTTGTACCTCATCGTTTTCTGGCTGGGTTGGCTGGCTGGCTTCCCTTCCGTTGGTAACATCCTGATGTCAGCTGGCCTCCAGCGTTCCCTTCCCTCTCACTGTTCCGCCCTCTGATGTCATTACGTTTTGATGCGAGGACGGGGCAGTGAGGGGGAAGGGAATGCTGGAGGCTGGCTGACGTTATGAGATGTTATGAACCCAGGCAGCCGAACAGCGATGGAACGTTGGAGGTGCAAATTATTATATAGGATTTTTTTTTCATATATCAGTGTAATATCAGTTTATTTTTGATAGTGTATAGAGTTTTGTAACTTGATCTACATTTTGCCATATTGTTATTTTATATCTATAATAAATAATATATTTCCATTTTGGCATTATTCCTTTCATGGGAGTCAACCTGACAAGAACCTAAGGATCAATTAGGTATTCTTATATCCAGGGCCAGTCTTAGCAAGTGCGGGGCCCTATGCAGACCAATTTGGTGGGGCCCCATCCTAGCCCCGCCCGACCGTAGTCCCGCCCCTACCTCCACCCCATTGATAAGATTATTCCATTTTTAGAACATTTTTTATTTATGAAATTTCAAATAAAGACAAATGAGGCTAAACTTGTACAAAAAAACTGATTGAAATAATAAGCACAATGCTATCATGAAACCTCCCCTCCCCAGAAATTATTCAGTTCAAGTCCACTACAATTAGTAGTTCCAGTTCTCATAACAAAGGAGAATAAAGGAAAAATATTAAGAAAAGATTCAGTACTTTCAAATTCCCCTATTACTCTGTAACCCATATATGCAATAAAATGAAATGAAAAGATATACAATAAAATAAAGTGATGTGTGAAATGTAATGTACAATATAAAAACATATAGACCACCAAGGTATTAAAATTGTTTTAAAATATATACCACAGCTCTCTGACTCAAGAAGACTCCGACTCTGTCTGTCATCCATAACTGTCTGACAACACACAGAAAAAAAATAAGTAGAAACAAATTGTCACAATTAATACCTTATACACCAATATACCAGCCATACGGAAAATGCAGACCGTCAACAATATGAAGCTAGCAAGGGATCATAATACCACAATTCTCATGCAGAGCCACAAAACACCCTTTTAGAGGTAGTGTGTCATGATTTAGGCTCTACACCCTTTCTGATGTTTGGTACCACCTTAGTAAGGCCAACACACAATCTCTCCACTGCAAAACACTATACACAAACTTGTGCAAAAACACACTCATAACCTTAACAAACCATAAACAGCACTAATTCCAAGGACAGAACAAGCTACAACCTTATGCGTGGCGTGGAAAGGCAACTGTAATTACACCTGGCTCTAAAACACCAGTGCACAACCTAGTGAAAAAAAACAAACAAAAAGGGATTCAAACTATACGCTAGCAGAATACTGCACCTTCCTTAATCACACCTGAAAAACACAAGAAGGCAAAATACTGAAATGGAAAGTTACCTCAAGAAGTCAGACTCAGCATGCAGCAATACTACAAAAATTGAAACGTACATGAAAAATATCACAGATGCACATTTCCAAAAACTGACATATTCCAATTAATAAATCCTGAATAAAATAGTTTTTTCTACCTTTGTTGTCTGGTGACTTTGTTTTTCTGATCATGCTGGCTCAGTATCCGATAGTGCTGCTATCTGTCCTCTTAACTCCATTTCCAGGGCTTCCTTTCCATTTATTTCTTTACTTTCCGCCTTTCTTCTTCATTTCTTGCCCTACATCCGTAAGTAAAAGCTGGGTCCTCCGCAGACTTGACTGTCCAGTGGATCCAGCTTCTGCCTATTTTCTATATCCATGTGCACTTTTTCTCCTCTCTTCCTTTTCCCTCACCTCATCTCCTTCCTCACTCTTCCCTCGCCTCCATCCATGTCCAGCATTTCTTCTCTCTCCTCCATCCACCGATATTCAGCGACCCTCCTGTCCCTCCTGCCATCCATCTATGTCCAGCAACCCCCCCTGTCCCCTCTGCCCTCTCCTGCCATCCACCTATGTCCAGAAACCCCCCTCCCATGCCATCTACCCATGTCCAGAAACCCCCCTACCCTGCCATCCACCTATGTCCAGAAGCCCCCCTCCCCTGCCATCCACCCATGTCCAGCGACCCTCCTGTGCCCCTGCCCTCAACCTATGTCCAGAAACCCTCTCCCCTGCCATCCACCCATGTCCAGTGACCCTCCTGTGCCCCCTGCCCTCCCCTGCCATCCACCTATGTCCAGAAACCCCCCTCCCATGCCATCTACCCATGTCCAGAAACCCCCCTACCCTGCCATCCACCTATGTCCAGAAGCCCCCCTCCCCTGTCATCCACCCATGTCCAGCGACCCTCCTATGCCCCTGCCCTCAACCTATGTCCAGAAACCCCCTCCCCTGCCATCCACCCATGTCCAGTGACCCTCCTGTGCCCCCTGCCCTCCCCTGCCATCCACCTAGGTCCAGAAGCCCCCCTCCCCTGCCATCCACCCATGTCCAGTGACCCTCCTGTGCCCCTGCCCTCAACCTATGTCCAGAAACCCCCTCCCCTGCCATCCACCCATGTCCAGCGACCCTCCTATGCCCCCTGCCCTGCCCTCCCCTGCCATCCACCTATTTCCAGAAACCCCCCTCCCCTGCTATCCCCCCATGTCCAGTGACCCTTCTGTGCCCCCTGCCCTCCACCTATTTCCAGACCCCCCTCCCCTGCTATCCCCCCATGTCCAGCGACCCTCCTGTGCCCCCTGCCCTCCACCTATTTCCAGACCCCCCTCCCCTGCTATCCCCCCATGTCCAGCGACCCTCTTGTGCCCCCTGCCCTCCACCCATGTCCAGCGACACGACTCTCCTCGTTCCCCTGATCCCCCTCCCTCCAGCCACCTGAGCCCCCCTCCCCGACCCGCCAAACGACCCTCGTCTACCCGCCGTCACCTCACCTGACCCAGCATTTTTTTAAAAGCTACAAGCGGCAGTGCCTCCTCGCGTCTGTGAAAGAAGAAAAGTCACTTTGTCCATTGGCCGGCCTTCCCTCATGTCCCGCCCTCTGATGTAACTTCCGCAAGGGCGGGACATGAGGGAAGGCCGGCCAATGGATAAAGCGACTTTTCTTCTTTCACAGACGCGAGGAGGCACTGCCGCTTGTAGCTTTTTAAAAAATGCTGGGTCAGGTGAGGTGCCGGCAGGTCGGGTGGTAGACGAGGGTCGTTTGGCGGGTCGGGCAAGGGGGGATCAGATGGGGGAGGGGCTCAGACGGCTGGAGGGAGGTGGAGCAGGGGAACGAGGACTGGAGAGTCGCGTCGCTGGACATGGAGGGCAGGCGAGCAGTGGCGGTGGTAGGAGAGGCGAGGCAGACTTGAGGCGGGCCGCGCAGGGCCCCCTTAGGTGCGGTGCCCTATGCGGCCGCCTCGGTTGCCTCTGCCTAAGACCGGCCCTGCTTATATCCTTAGCAAACAAGTCCAGAATAATTGCTATTTTGTGATTATCTGATATAAAAGTACCTACAGGGTGGCTCTGACAAGAGCCCTTAGGGAGCAGGCCCAGCAGAACCAGGACCTGGGGTGGCTCTGAAAAGAGTCTGTGGAGGCAGACCCGGCAGAACTTGTTCCTGGGATGATTCTGAAAAGAGCCCAAGGGGGCACACCTGTTGGAACAGGGACCTGGGACAGAGATGGGAACCAAGGCTGGAACCTGGAACGGAAACTGGAACAAAGGCTCAAGGCTAGGGCAGTAGACATGAATGTTAAGGCTAGTGCTGCAGACAGGAACACTGCAGAACAAGACAGAGAAGACACTAAGTGGGACAGGGCTAGGTAGACAGAGCTAGGCTAGGCAAAGCAAAGCGCAAGCATAGTAGAGCTGATGGCAGGCACACAAGCCGAACGAACTGTTGCGAAGGCAACACTAGGGAGTCCAGCACTGTGTTAAATAGGCCCTTGCTGATGACACCGTTGCCAGGCCCCCGGGCTGATCTTGCACCTCTAGCCCTTTTAATTATGGGCTGCAGTGTGCGCTTGCACCTAAGGAGGAGGAAGATCAGCGGCAGTTGGTTGATGCCCTGGGGTGCTGAGGAAGCTTCACGGTAAGCATGCCACCCAGCAAGCAGAGCTGAAGCCCTGAGGGAAGCCATGGAGTAGACCCCGACGCTCCCCCAGAAGCAAGAGGTGAGTCGTGGCAGGAGCGGAAGTCCCGGTGGCATTCACGGCGTCATCTTGACAGTACCTCCCCCTGGTCTAGGTTTGGTTTTATGGAGAAACAAGCAATGGAATCTTCATATGAGCAAAAGAGCATGGACCTGGTTTACTGGTTCCCAGGAGTTTTCCTTGGAACTGTACCCTTTCTAGGAAATAAGATACTGGAGCCTGTCCTGCAGCCTCCTGGAATCTAGGATTGCCTAAACTTTGTATTTAGTGTTTGGGTCCATAGCCACAGGAATCGGTGTAGGCGGTGCTCGACCTCTACGTCTTAGGATCAGTGATTTAAGAAGGGACACATAGAATGTGTCATGAACTCACAAGGTGGCAGGTAGCTTCTACTGATAAGTAACTGACCCTAGCTGATGGATAACGGTGCAGTCCAGTAAATTGAGGGGTGAACTTAATGGATGGGGTCTTAAGGCTCAGGTTCTTTGTGGATAACCAGACCAGGTCTCCTGGGCGAAATTGAGGTCAGAGCATCTCTTCTTATCCACTTGCCATTTGTACCTTTTGGCAACTTGGACCAAGAGTTCCTGAGTAGTTTTCCAGAGGCTAGAGAGAGACTTGATGGTGGTTTCCACGGCTAGCACAGTAGACATTAAAGAGTTCCAGCAAGGGTACCTTTGGGTGCCGCCCAAAGACCACCTTAAATAGGAAAGCCCTTGAGGATTCATTCACGTGGTTGTTGTGGCAGAACTCCACCCAGGGCAATAGTTATGTCCAGTCATTCTGTTGAGACCATACATAGCTCTGTAAGAAGGACTTCAGGATCTGCTTGACCCTCTCAGAGGAAATGCTTAAATTGATCTGCACAGCACTACACAGATTCTGCCAGAATCTGGATGTGAACTGCACTCCCCTGTCAAACATGATGGACTCTGGAGGGCCATGAAAATCTCTGGATCAGGATGACAGAGTATTGGGGCTCTTGTAAGGGCTTGTTTCAAGAGGTTGAAGGCAGCTATTGCTTCTTCTGGCCAGTCTTGGGTGTTAGCCTCTTTTTGGGTCAAAACAGTAAATGACTCGGCAATAGAGGAGTAATTCTGGATAAACTGGTGATAATTTGCAAAACCCAGAAACTGCTGTAAGGCATGGTGTCCCTGGGGGGTGAGGCCAGTTATGAATAGCGGAGAGTTTTGCAGGATCCATCTTCAGGCCCTGGTCAGATATGATGTAGCCCAAAAATGGGAGTTTATTCTGCTTAAAAATACACTTTTTTAATTTGGCATATAGGTGGTTCTCGAATAGGTGCTGTAGGACCCATGTGAGAAATGACTTGTTCTCAGTGTTATACCAGAGTCGTAGAGAATATCAGAATGTCATCTAAATACACCAGGAAGCATTTTTGTAACAGGTCTTGGAAGATATAATTTACAAAATTCTGAAAGACGGCTGGAGCATTTGAGAGTCTCATAGTGACCGTCCCTGGTGTTAAACATGGTCTTCCACTCTTCTCACTCATGGATGCAAATCAGGTTGTAGGCTCCTCTAAGGTCTAGCTTAGTGAATATGTGGGCCCCTTTTAGGCAATAAAGCAACTCTGTTATCGGAGGAAGCAGGTATTCTTGATCATGATGGCAATCAATCCATGGTAGTCAATACAAGGGCATAGGGTGCCATCCTTTTTCCTCACTGCGACAGAACAGTGTGTTTTAAGCCTGTGATAATTATTTTGATATTTTCCTGCAATGCATTTCTCTAGTTTGGGCAGCAGGTGGTGCATGTTTTTGCTTAAAGCAGTTACAGGGAAGTGCTTTCGCTGATGTAGTCAGCTATTTTCAAATGTTCTGGGCTCTGATTGGCCTGGAGTTTGAAGCTACCGAGGATCTACTGGCTTTTGCTCCAGTTTCAGCCAGGGGGAAGAGAGAGAGAGATCTCTTTGCTGAAGCCCTGTGTAAAGTTATGGTTGATAACTTGTGAGCAGCTACATGTTCTGATCTCCCCAGGTACTACTTAGATAGTAAACAAATGTTTAGTTAGTTTTATAATTGATCCATTTTGGAGATCACGTAATGCACTGAGAGCAACAGCCACGTTTTAGCTGTGTTCCGGGGCCCCCGCTCATCCTTCTGGAATTTTAAACGTATGAATTGCTTCAGATAAAGAACCAGGGTGAGAAGGGAGTGGTAAGGCAGTGCATGGACCAATATTTGGTACCGATGCCGTCCGGAAGCTCGAGGAAAAGTGTAAAAGTTGAAAAAGGGAAGATCTCGTCGGCCAGTGCGGAACCAAAGATGGCGGAGGGCGCACCGGGGCCTCAGTTTGAGTTCTCCGAGAAGCAATTAGCGCAGATTGTGACAGCAGTGGGGTCCAAGCTGGAAGCGAGGTTTGAGGCACTGGCGACTCACCTGGGAAAGATGGAATCGGCGATTGGTGACCTATCAAAGCGGACCCTAGAACTTGAAAACCGAGTCTCTGTGATGGAGGATTCAGGGCAACAACAAGATACCACACTTAAGGACGTGATCAAGAAATTGCAACTTTACCAGGAAAAGCTAGAAGATTAAGAAAATAGAGCACAGCGCTCTAATGTGCGTGTTGTGGGATTCCCTGAGTCCGTTCCAGAAAGAAACCTGGGCTCGTTATTGGAAAAATGGCTGCAAAGAGAGTTCGCATTATCAGACAGCAACGGTGCACTCTGTTTAGAGAGGGCACATAGGATTGGAAAGCCCCCGGCAGAGAAGACCAGGCCAAGAGTGGTCATAATAAAAATTCATAACTACATCCATAAAGAAGAGATAATGCGTGACTTTAAGGCAAAGCGAGACACATTAACTTACGAAGGCCACAAAATACTGATTTTTCCAGATTACTCCGCGGGTGTGCAGGAGAAAAGAAAGTGCTTCCATCCATTGTGCACAGCATTGGCTGAGAAGAAAATCCGTTTCATGCTGGCATATCCAGCAACCCTGCGGATTCAGAAGGATGGCAAATGGAATTTGTTCGATTCGGTCGCAGTGGCTGAGGAATTTGTCAACAGGGAGCTTAAAGAGCACCATGAACCTCCAAGTTGAGACTGGACGGCTGGGATTTCAAGGCACAAAGTTCATGCAGTTGGAGATGGTTTGAACGTTACAGAATTTACAAGATTGGACAAAGAAAGTTTCCATGTTAGTCTGGTGTGAGTGTGGTGGGAGGGAGCGGGGGCTCCAGCATGTAAGTGATCTGTACTGATGAGCGGAGGCTCATCAAGTAGCACCAAACAGTTTGGGGGGTTTTGGGAAGGGGAGAGGGTTAGATTGGAAGGGATAGTAGGGGATGGGAAGGAGGGAGAGACAAGGGGAGGGTGGGTGGTGTTTGGGGTATTGGGGGTAGAGAGTTTGGGGATGGGGGGCAAGGGGAAGGACACCCTGGTACTATACAGTGGAAGAGGGTTTGTTAAGCTATGAAATAATGTGCTTTGCTGTCTATAATTTGAAGATGCTGTTACATGTGGGGTTTGGGGGGAGGGCTGGGCCCCTAGACTCCGAGGACTCAATAATACTCTGTGTTAAGGCCCTCTTAATGTTGGCATTCCAATAAAAATTGTAACCTGGAATGTGGGAGGAATTTCCTCTCCAATAAAACGGACAAAGATATTGACACATCTAAATAGACTCAAAACGGACATAGCTTGTCTCCAGGAGACCCGCTTGACAGATGAGGAGCACCAGAAGCTAAGGAGGATGTGGGAGGACAGGTTGAAGGTGCATCCTCGGGTGCACGCCGGAGTAATTGCAGGGGACATGAATGCTGTGATGGATCCAGAATTGGATTGTACTGGGGCTCGGAGTCAGGAGATACTGGGGGGAGGGAAGAGGGGGATTTTGCCATCTTTTGTCACCTCTTTAGAGTTAATTGATGCATGGAGATCTCTGAGACCAGTGGAGTGGGACTATTCTCATAGATCCCGGGCCCATGGCTCATGGGCTAGATTGGATTATATATTTGTCTCGGGCAGTCTTTTTTCAGAGATCTCGGAAGTGCAGATGGAATCGGAGGTGATATCGGACTACTCTCCGGTTTGGGTGGAGTTAGAGGCCCCGGTGGGGCACTCCACCTGTAAACATTGGAGATTCCCTAACTATTTAGCAAGGGATCCAGAGTTTACCAACTATTTGCAAGGGAAATGGGAAGAGTTCGCTGCACATAATGACCAGCATAGGGATGAACCGCAGTTGTTTTGGTGCACAGCAAAGGCTGTAATATGGGATGATATTATTTCCTACATGGCAGCGAGGCGGAAGAAACTAGCAGCTTCTATCCTCAACTTGTCCAGTCATCTGGTGCAGGCCAAGCGCACATTTCTAAACTCCCCATCCTCAGATAATAAGGAGAATTACCTGATGCTGCAAGCGACCCTTAACTCTTTGATACATGAACAAACACAAAGACACATGATTTACCAAAAGTACCGTTTACAGAAGTACGGTAATCGTCAGGGTGGCCTTATGGCTAAACTGGTCAAGTCATGAGGGGGGGGAACAGAACGATAGCGGCCCTAAAAAATAAGAGAGGACAGATAATAAATCGTACGGATGAGATGTTGAGGGCTCTGAAGGACCATTTCCAAAAACTCTACACTCAGAGTGGTCACGTTGATAGGGCAGCAGTGGCTGATTTTCTGAGTAAGTCAGGGTTGGGAAAACTTTCACTGGAGGCGCAGGAATGTTTGGAAGAGCCCTGGCAACCAAAAGAATTACAGGCTGCCATAAAGGGGTTGAAACTAAATTCAGCACCCGGGATAGATGGGTTCCCGGGGGAGTTCTACAAAATATTACAGATGCCCCTGCTCGGCCCTCTGCTGGAATATTACACGGCAGTAGTAGAATTGGGGCAGTTCCCGCAACATGAGAACACAGCGCTAATTACTTTGTTCCTGAAACCGGGCAAACAGCCAAAGGATCCTGAATCTTATAGGCCAATTTCTTTAATAAACATTGATGTTAAGCTCCTGTCCAAAATGATGGCAAACAGATTGGTGAGGCATGTTACAGAGGTGGTTGGGGTGGCTCAGACAGGGTTTATTCCAAGGAGACACTCGGTACAACATGTGCGCCATATTCTCCTAGCAATGGCCAAAAGTACACAAAATCAAGATCCCATTTTGTTAGTTAGTCTAGATGCGGCCAAGGCTTTTGACCATGTAAATTGGGAATACCTATTTCAGACTCTTGATTGGCTGAACATGCCAGGGGGATTTTGCCAGATAATTCGAACATTGTATACAGGCATGGGGGCAAGGATTATAGCAAATGGAGGGAGATCGGAATGGTTTTCAATACAACGTGGAATGAGACAGGGGTGCCCTCGTCCCCCTTACTGTTCGATATTACTTTAGAACCCTTGATAAGAACCCTGAATGGCCTGAGCAGTATTAAAGGGGTGGATATAGGCACAGAGGTTGTGAAGACGCTAGCCTATGCCGATGATATTTGTTTGGTCCTTTCGGATCCGCAGGCCTCCCTACAGACGACGCTGACAGTGATAGAGAAATTCGGCACCCTGTCAGGGTTCTCCTTAAATCTACAAAAATCTTGTGCACTGGAAGTAGATGAGTCGCTTCAGAGGCTCTGGAAAGGGGAGTTCCCATTGCGCTGGGCGGAAGGACAGGTGAGATATTTAGGTATCCGAATTCCCCGAGATTTGACATCTTTATACTCACTAAATATTCGACCTCTGTTGGAAGTGACTAGAAGTAAATTGGCTTTGTGGCGGAAATTACCAATAACATTATGGGGGCGGATAGCCTTATTTAATATGCTGTTAGCTCCCAAATGGCTATACACGTTCCAACAATTGCCCCTATTTCTAAAGGGGTGGTGATGAGAAGAGGTTAAATCGGTACATACAGAATTATCTCTGGCAGGATAAAAGGCCTAGACTCTCATTGCACCTGATTACTATGCCGAAGGAATACGGAGGGATGGGGCTTCTTAGTATTAGATTCCTATCCATGGCTTGTGCAATGAGGCACATTAATGATTGGTTCCGGGGCACTGCAGAATTTTCTATAACTTCTGTGGAGGTCTCTTGGTTGCCAGGAGTGCATTTCAGCTGTTTGTTACATGGGGGAAGAGGCTTACCTGCCCAGGTCTTTGGAAAACACCCATTGCTGTTCCCGATGCGAGCCACTTGGAGATGGATATGCAAGAGGCACCACTTCACAGCTAAAACAACTCCCTTGTTACCCTTATGTGACAACCACGCATTTCCCCTGGGTCAAGGATCCGGAATCTTTCATACATGGGCCAGTAAAGGGATAGTTTATCTGGCTCATGTGGTTGATGAAGAGGGACACCTTAAGCCATTGTCTGATTTACGTGAGAAATTGGGGATGGGTGCGGGCCACCAATTTGCCTACTTACAATTACGGCACTATATAGCCTCCCTGTGCTGGATGGACTTGACAGAGGATATCCAGGAAGTCCTTCCAGAAATGTATTCATTGGGATCGCAACAGGCAGTGCCTTTGCGATATCATCACCAACAATTGAAGGATACAACATCAGAGTTGGAGTATGTTCGCTTGGCTCGGGATTGGACAAAGGACTTGGGATGTGAAGTGACAGCAGATCAGTGCCAGATATTTTTACGGCATTTGTACTCGATGAAGCTGTCGATCCCTCAAAGAGAGAGGATGTATAAATTTTTATTGCGCCTGTATATTGCACCGAATAGAGCATCCAAAATTTTTGAAACACATGATGGGTCATGTCCTAAGTGTGGGGGAGCGCATGCAACATTGGGACATATGTTTTGGCTGTGCTTACCAGTCAAAAAATTCTGGAGGGAGGTGTTACAGGTTGTGGAACATCAATGGGGGTGCACATTGATTAATAATCCCTTGCTGCTGTTTTATAATTATAGTTATATTGGCACACCTCCTTCCGGGTTTTAAAAGGTATACACAGATGGCTGTCTATTTTGGGTTGGTCACCATTTTGAAATGGTGGCTATCAGAACAGGGGCCTCAGATGGAGTTTTGGAGGTCCCAGATGATTCAGCAGATGAGGATGGATAGATGTGGGGTGAAATCTCTGGATAGTGAGATGGGAAAGAAATTCCGAGAACAATGGGAACCTTTGTGGTTAACTTTACCAGTTAAGGGGAGAAGTTATATCTTGAACTTTTAGTGTTGCCACTCAGGTATTGTATTCTGTTAATAATAATGTAGCAGCTAAATTACTCATAGCGGAACATTCTGGACAAACAACTAAGCATAATGTAACTCTAACTTTTCATATCTTGGCCAACTTTTCTGATATATGTTGTATAGTAGAAATGCGGTACCAGGTTAACTATTTGTGAGGTAGCTGGGTGGGGTGGGGTGGGGGGGGAGTTTGGGGTTGGTTGGGGGGGGGAAGGGAAAAAAGCGGTTGGACAACACTGACATTGGGTAACACCAAAGTGGCCTTTGTATTATCTACAGGTTTGTAATGAAATGTTTACTCTGTTTGAATTTTCTGTCAATAAACAGACTTAAACATAATTGAGGGTCCAAGGAAACAAAGGGGCAGACGATCTGCAGGCTCCAAGATGGAAAATATACAAAGCAGATCGTTGATGGATAAAAATGATTTTAATAATAAATTAGAATATGCATACAATAGCCCGACACAGGCCGTGTTTCGCCCTACTGGGCTGCTTCAGGGGCTCTTCAATGTTTCTCCACTACCAAAGGGGGAGTAAAATGATAAAAGCAACTGTGATATAATATACAGTTGATATCTTGAAAAAACGGCTCTCTCAGAGATGTTGAAACCAATGATCAATAGCATACAATCAATCAGACAGTCACTTATCTCCCATTCTGAGCCCCTGAAGCAGCCCAGTAGGGCGAAACACGGCCTGTGTCGGGCTATTGTATGCATATTCTAATTTATTATTAAAATCATTTTTATCCATCAACGATCTGCTTTGTATATTTTCCATCTTAAACATAATTGATCCATTTTTCAGTTACTTGTTTACTGTTCGTTGATTGCACATTTTCTGTTTCACTGTTCAAATCTTGTGACAATGAACCTATTAGTTATTGTCTCTGATGTCCTGGTGTGTTGGATCTGTGAGTACTTTCTAGGAATTGTGAGGGCAGTGGGAGTGTGACCCCAGTAACCTAGAAATCACTGGGGATGATTTGAGAGTGGGAGACATGCCCAGAGGCAGTTGTGACCTAGTCAGTGGGAAGAAGGTGCTAGTGTAGAACATAAGCGGCAGGTACAAGCGGACCTGAGCTGTGCTGGGGATAGACCCTCTAAGTGGCCGCGGGATAGCCCCAGGCGGGTGGCTAGGCGTTTCGGACACCCACAAAAAAAAAGCCCGCCCCGCTGGAGAAGTGGAAGGCTATCTACAATGTAGATGGACATCGTCTGGGTCTCAAGAACAGAAAGCGGGTAATCCCTTCCCTTGGGTGACATCTTGCCTGGCAGGAGTTTGATGGGAAAATCATATTCCTGATGCAGGGAAAGGGTTTTGGCCTGTTTTTAGGGGGAATATGTCAGCATAAGCCTTATTTCCAACGTTTTTATTGATGACTTCACAATAGTATATCCATTGCATATCCATCTATACAAAGTAATGGCTGCACCAGGTCTGATACATTATCAATATGGTGAGAGTTGTCATCATATTTTCCATTTTCCCCCCTCCCCTCTTCCATACGTTTCATTATACAACATCATGTTATCCAGATGTACTTCAAATACAACAACAAAACAATACATTGCACAGGAAAAACAGAGCATACTTGAAACCCCTCCCAACTTATATTCCTTCCCACCTTATTATCTCACTTCTCCTTCAACTGTCAACAATTTTAATTAACATTCCAGCACATTAGTCATAACCTAACAATCAGCATAAGCCTTATATGCCTGATATATCCCCTCCTGGGTCTCCATCCCAATGGCAGCTGTGGGCATTGTGCTCTGAGTCGAGGCAGTGGTGTTGGCAGGACTCACTCCAGGTTGTGAGCTCCTCATTGTCCCAGTCTATTCCTGGATTATGCCTTTGCAACAGTTTCACGACTTCTTAGAGCATTTGGGAGCATAGTACACAATAAGGACACAGGACACAACCTAGAACACCCATTGTTTTAGAAACTGCTTGTAACTTTCCAGACAGCCTGACCCGGGTTTGTCTTTCAACTGAATAAGGGCTTCTGTTGTGTATCGCCAATACAATGGTGATCCAAGCATCGATGGGCTAGCCCGCAACACAGCTTTTTTGAACAGCTCTTGAGGACATCCTCAAGTTCTTAAGGATAGTTTCTAACACAACGGGTGTTCTACATTGTGTCCTGTGGGGCTTGTTGTGAAGCGACAATCCAGGTTTTTTCCTTTTTCTTTTGCTTAAAGTGGGGGCTGTTGTGATCAGTATTGTTTGGAGAGACTTTTCCAATTTTTTTTAATTTTTAATTTTTCATATGTTTGATCTAGCAGACGTTAGGGTAGACTCTTTTGAAGTACTGTATTTTGGTCTGTGTTTACTCTAAGATTTTGACACTGTATAGTGGATATCCTACCTGCCCCTTTGTTTGTTTGGAATAAAGGTTTTTTTGAACCACCCAATTTTCTCCTTAAGGTGGAGTTTGGGCGGGTGACTTTTTTTTTTCCTTTTTCCATGATTAATAAGAACCAATGATATTACCCTGTTCCCTTGAAAAGTAGTGGATTTGTTAGTACTTTGGTACTTTCTCCTACTGGGAAGATTTGAGGTTCTGTTTGTTAAGTATTAGGGTACTATTTCCATTTTGAAATTAGTGGGATGGAGTGGGAAATTCAGTATACAGTATTATAGATTCAAACTTTTTTTATTAGTATTTTTCAATACGTAGTTTGAACTTCCTTTTTTTGATATTGTGTATAAAAATATGTCATATTCGTAGTTATTTTGGATATCCTGAGGACCAGACTGGTTAGATCCCAAGGACTGGGTTGAGAGCTACTGGTCTAAAAGTTAGATTATTGGAGTGGGATCCAGAAGGCCTGGTTTCAAACCCTGTTTCTCACACTGGCACTGGTTGTGAGCTGGGGCAAATCACTTTGGGGCTCACCTTCAAAAGAGCAAAATGTCCAAAAAGTGTCATAAAGCACCATTTGGATGTTTTTCTTCTCAAAATGTCCAAATTTCAAAACCTATTTTGCAGACATTTATCTATGCAATTCGTCTGCAGTGCGTCCAAATCACAAAAGAGTGTGTTGGGGGAGTTTTGAAGGCAGGATGGGGTGTGCCCAACACTTCGACATTTTACATCCATGATAGAACAAAACAAAAACATCCAGGACTAAAATCAAGACATTTTGGTCCAGACCTGTTTTCGGAATGAACAGGACACAAAAAGGTGTCTAAATGACCAAATAACCACTGGAGGGAATCAAGGGTGACCCCCAATACCCCCCCCCCCCAGTGGTCACCGATCCCCTCCACCCCCAAAAATGTGAATAAAAATATGACTTACCAGCCTCTATGACAGCCTCAGATGTTATAGCCAGGTGTCTCAGAGCAAAATGCAGGTCCCTGGAGTAGTGTAATGGTCGGTGCAGTGCACTATGAAGTGAGGGACTCAGGTCTCTATCTCCCTCTACCTGTCACACTTGTCGTGACAAGTGTGAGTACCCCAAAACTCACCAGAAACCCACTGTACCCACATATAGCCCATAAGGGCTATTGTAGTGGTGTACAGTTGGGGGTAGTGGGTTTTGGAGGGCTCAGCAGACAAGATAAGGGAGCAACAGTGAGGTGTGTACCTGGGAGCATTTATTTGAAGTCCACTGCAATGCCCCCTAGGGGTCACCATTACTCTCCTGGGATGTCTAGGGGACCAGTCTGCTAAAAATGCTGACCCCCCCTACTTCCCAATGGCTTGATTTTGTGTGTTTTTTTAACTTGTACGTGTTTTGTTTTGTTTTAATGGCCTGAAAAGATAAACGCACAAAGCACAACACATTGTTCAAAATGGTATTTTCTAAAAAAAAGATAAACGTTTTTCTTTTTTTTTAAATGGGTGTATTTTCTATTCGGATTTTAGATGTTTACCCTTGGATTCTATATAGCATGCCTAGAGTTTATGCGCAATTCTGTTCTTACATCTAGGCATATTTTATAACTATGCACATTGATTAATTGTTTAAACAACCTGTTAAGCGTTGTTTATAGCTCTCAACAAGTAATAATGAGCACTAATTGGCAAAAATTAGAATTTATGCTCATACATTGCTAAGCATATTCTGTAATATACTGCACCTAAATTCTAACACATGCAGGCAAAAAGTGGCATGGTTAGGGGATGTGGAAATGGGCATTTCATGGGCATTCCAAAATCTACACGTGTTGTTATAAAATATGGGCCAGTGCACATAAATCTACATGCAGGGATTTACACTAGTTTTTCGTTGGTGTAAATGGACACACATAGATTCAGTCGCATTAACTACGCCTAAGCGTATTCTAAATACTGTGCGCAGATTTATGTGTGGTGTTTAGAATATGCTTAGGCATAATTACCTAGCACGCTTTAATTTTAGGTGCCATATATAGAATCTGGCCCTAAGCATAAAAAGTCCAAAGTCTGACTTAGACGCACTATCAAAAATGCCCCTCCACATCTCCCATTGTCTCAGGATCTCAATTATGAGTCTGTTAACCAAAACGTGTTAATGCTAATTGTTTGTAAACAGGCCCAATTAATTTTTGGTGGGGACTATTTAGTAACAATACACATTAACACACAGCAGTACACCTTAACATGTTGGTAAATAGGCCCCATAGACTGTAAGCAGTTATTTCGGGTACTTTTATGTCATTTTATTTCTTCAAAAAATATAAATAATAATATAGTTTTGAAATTGTGTTTGGAAATTTACCAAAGATATTTAAATCATAATACGCATACCTTGCTTTTTTAAATACTAGGCCTTATTCAAGTATTTTTCCTCATTCTGTGTAATAGAGAAAAATCTTTGTTGTATACGAATTGTCTGAGAGATGCTATCTAGAAGATATCCTATGGAAGAACTGTGAAATAGGGTATTTGTAATACTAAATATCTTCTCAGGATTGCTGCATCAAAGATTTCTGGTAAACTGGTTTCCAGGGCAGTAGCCATCTCTGTCCTTTTCCATTCACACAAATGGATAAAGAAACCCTTCACACAAGAGAAAGCAGAGAGACAGAATTATTCCCATTGCTAGTAAAATCACCTTAAATCAATAGAGAACCACTTGAACTTGAGTTCCCATTGTTTCAGTGAATCCTCAATGTTTTTAATTAAACACAGCTACCCTTTCTATTAAAACACTTCATAAAGGGGTTAGGTTTCTACTTTTGTTGAGGCAGCTGGTGTTTGATAGCTGTTGTGTTTGAGTAACAGACTGTTCAGTGCAAACGAGAACTAGCCCAATGCACTCCTAATAGACCTGTATTAACAAAGCACCTTGAAAAGGAATACATTGTGTTGTGTTAGTTTGATACAAACCTATTAGAAGAAAAATAGCATCCATCAGGTCTAGCAAAAAGGACTTGTATTGTACGTATTTATATTCTTGAAATGCACTTCTTGGCACAATGGCAAGACATTTAACTACCCTCTTAGTAGATGGACAGCATAGCATGTAGAACAGACCAGCCAGATAATGCCAGTTAAGGGCTACAAAATGGAGCCAATCAACTCACAATAATTGTTTTTATTTGTAGATCAGAAATAAATGCATTATATTAAGAATGTATTCTAGGAAGTCATAACAACTAATCCAAGCCAAAGAATTTAACATCATAGACCTTTTACCATAGACAATAATTATTAAAAGTTCTTTAGAAAATATCCAAGAATATCTTGAATAACTCTGATTCTCTAATTAGTAAAACTCAGGATATAAAATATAATGTTCTAATAGCACTGAACATTTCTCAGGAAGAAAATAAACACTAGTAGAGTCAATTTTATGATGTCTCAGCTTTATGTATACTATTATTTTAAGAATGCTGTTTTTTTAAACTGAAATATGTTTTTAGTCAAGTGCAACAACTTTGAAAATAGTCAAGAACCATATGCATATATACATTTTAAATCTGTCAATATAGAAGTCATCTATGTAGAGAACATAATTCCATGCAGGCACTATGTTTGACAATGAAATATGCAGAATATTTTTCTATCATTAAATAAAATGAAACTGTCCAAACTATGGGCAAGATGTACTAAAGGAATTTTTCTGTCTTGTGCTTATGTGAGGCAAAAACACTCAGTAGACTGAGCCCCATATATTTTCTGTCTGAGTATGTTTCGAATTTGTTGAACAAGGATTGGATTGTTTAGAAAAATACAAAGGGACACTTTTACTAAGCTGTGCTAAGCAGTAGTACGGGGCATTCCCGCACCTTGAAGCCACTTTTAGTGTGGCTATAAAATGGCCACAATTTCTATTTCCCCATTGATGGTCACATGCTGATTTCTCAATTAGCACGAGGCCATTAGCGTGTGGGCTCTTACTTCTACCTATTTACAAGGTGGTAAGGGCTCACATGCTAACTGTGCATGCAGCAGTGGCGTAGCCAGACCTGACTTTTTGGGTGGGCCCAGAGCTAACATGGGTGGGCACTATGTATGTAGATATGAGTAGTGTTTCTTTTTTCTTGGGATACTACAAAATAATGGCCAATAGATTTATACAAAGAGGGTATCCAAAAAAATATATATATAAAAGAAGGATTGCTTAGAATGTCGCAACAACAAAGACACGACCTTCTCCATACTTGTACTGATGTTAATATTAGAAAAGAGAATAAAATTGTATGCACTTTGTATTTTGACCATATGTCATCAGATTTAATTAAGATATTTAGAAAGCATTGGTCGCTGGTTCAAAATATACTGTACTTTTCTAATAAAGAATTGCTGATAGCATTTAAAGGGAACAAGAATCTACAAGATTGTCTTGCACCGTCTGCATTGCTAGTACCAACAAGAGTTGACCCTGTGTGGGGACACTACCCATGTTTAAGTTGTTCCTACTGTTCTGTTAATTTGAAGTCACAATTCTTTATCTACCCTAGGACAGGAGAAAGATTTGAATTAAAACAGTATTCTAACTGTAAGACCTCTCAGGTGGTGTATGCAGTGATCTGTCCATGTGGACTGGTATATATTGGGAAACCAATTAGGGCATTTAATAAACATATTGCTGAACAAAAAAGTGCTATGAAAAGAAATAAACCAGAAAAAACATTAGTGGAACACATGTATGCTTTGAAGCATGGTTTTGAAGAACTGGGGTTTCTTGTACTGTTAAAAATTAAAACATATTGGAGAGGAGGAAGTATCAACAGGCAATTATTACAAGCAGAACAAAGGTTAATATTTAAATTTAATACAGTAAAACCTTTCGGTCTAAATCAAGAGAACGATTACACAGTGTTTTTATAGTTTATATTTTATTTCATTTTTACACATATCTTCGTGATAAGGAATTTAAACAAAAAAATTTTTATATATACTTTTGATTTATTTTTATATATTTAAATATATTTTTTAATAAGAATGTATGTTGACATTATGTGTGACAGATAATGTTGATCTAGATGTTTAGTTTATGTAACTACTTATTAATATTGCATTCCTGCGGGAGTTTGTATTAGGGATTGAATACTAGCATGTTACTGAATGGACATTCTTATACTGCTGACAAAAAAATGGAGTTGAGTGTGATGTTACGGTGAACCTCTGGACGTCATGACATTGTAAATTATACTTGTTCAAAATGAATCTTTTTTTAGATTGCTACCGATGCAAATGAGTTTTTTTGAAAGATTACTTTTGGCACCACGCTATAAAGTTTATTTGTTTAAGTTTGTCATCTACAACGGTTGGTGACCTATGACCTGATGGTTAGGATTTAAATTGTGTGACATAGTACATTCGGTAATGCTGACCATCAGCATCACGGAGTTTTGGAGGCTTAGTAATGAGAGAAGCACAGTAAGTACCGTTTTTTTCCATCGTTCTTGTTCCATCTTATGTCATCTTGGAAGTTACAGGGTTATAAGCTTGTTGTATTAGTGTGATCCTCACACAAAGCATCTATGCCATGAAATACTTAGCTGCTTATAAGATAGGATGGTTTGTGAAAGGCAAAGGCGCTATGAATCAATAAGAAGCGGGAAGATCGGTCTTTGTAGAGATTATCTGCTGAGCTAAACACAGATACTGGTGAAATATACACACAATGTTTATATTAAGTGGGTTTAGCGATTTTATTTTTTTTTTAAACGATATGTTTGTGAGTCATTCGGAAGAAAGTATTTGAGAGATACTCCAAGAAATATATATATAATATTTTATTTTAGTGGAAATAGCGAATCTCTCCATATTGATAGCTATGTTTGTTAGATAGTCAGATAGCCAAAAGATCAGCCCGCACATTCCTTGATCTGCACTTCCCTAACTGCAAAGGTCTAAAATACAAATTAATGCACGCGTCAAACTTTACCTACTTGAGCACACAATTTTGGAACGCACTACTGTGCAAATTAAAAATGATCTACGAAACAACGAACTTCCGCAAACTACTGAAGACCCATCTCTTTAACAGGGCATACCAAAAAGATCAACCAATGTGAATGTACACAGCTCCTCCACATACATTCAGAACTGTCATACAATATCTGCTTGCTATACTACTATCACGTTTATCATCACCATGTTACCCAAAATCCTTCTTATTATTCTACTATTATGTTTTTTTCATTATCATGTTGCCCAAGATCCTTCTATAACACAAATTGTCTATTTTTTAATATATTTCCACCACTCATTATGTATTGTAAGCCACATTGAGCCTGCAAAGAGGTGGGAAAATGTGGGATACTACTACTACTACTACTTACCATTTCTAGAGCGCTACTAGGGTTAATCAGCGCTGTACAAATTAATACTAAGGACGGTCCCTGCTCAGAAGAGCTTACAATCTAAAGGACGAAATGTCAAGTTGGGGTAGTCCATCCTGCTTATAATCGAACGAGAAAAACGCCAAGTTCTGACCTAAATCGGGAGATGGACATTTATCTCACAAAAACGAATAACGCGGTATAATCAAAAGCCGAACTTGGACGTTTTCAACTTCACTCCATCGCAGAAGCGTACAAAGCTGATGGGGGCATGTCGGAGGTGTGGTGAAGGCGGGACTGGGGCATGGTTATCACCCGAACAGAGATGGGCGCCTTTCGCCGATAATGGAAAAAAAGTATGCGTTTGTAGCTAGAATTTAGGGCACTTTTCCTGGACCCTGTTTTTTCACGAATAAGGCCCCAAAAAGTGCCCTAAATGACCAGATTACCCCCAGAGGGAATAGGGGATGACCTCCCCTGACTCCCCCAGTGGTCACTAACCCCCTCCCACCACAAAAAAATGATGTTTCACAACTTTTTATTTTCACCCTCAAATGTCATACCCACCTCCCTGGCAGCAGTATGGAGGTCCCTGGAGCAGTTGTTAGGGGGTGCAGTGGACTTCAGGCAGGTGGACCCAGACCCCCCCCCCCACCTGTTACAATTGTGCTGCTTAATGCTTAGTCATCCAACCCCCCCCCCCAAACCCACTGTACCCACATGTAGGTGCCCCCCTTAGGGCTATAGTAATGGTGTAGACTTGTGGGCAGTGGGTTTTGAGGGGGATTTGGGGGTCTCAACACACAAGGGAAGGGTGCTATGCACCTGGGAGCTCTTTTACCTTTTATTTTGTTTTTGTAAAAGTGCCCCCTAGGGTGCCCGGTTGGTGTCCTGGCATGTGAGGGGGACCAGTGCACTACGAATCCTGGCCCCTCCCACGAACAAATGCCTTGGATTTATTCATTTTTGAGCTGGGCGCTTTCATTTTCCATTATCGCTGAAAAACAAAAACGCCTAGCTCACAAATTGTCGAATAAAACATGGATGTCTATTTTTTTCGAAAATACGGTTCGGTCCGCCCCTTCACGGACCCGTTCTCGGAGATAAACGCCCATGGAGATAGACGTTTTCGTTCGATTATGCCCCTCCATGTTACCCAAAATCCTTCTTGCTATTCTACTATTATGTTTTTTTCATTATCATGTTGCCCAAGATCCTTCTATAACACTAATTGTCTATTTTTTAATATATTTCCACCACTCATGATGTATTGTAAGCCACATTGAGCCTGCAAAGAGGTGGGAAAATGTGGGATACAAATGCAATAAATAACTAAATAATTGTATTCAGTTGTACCGACGCAGGATAGATCTTATGCTTTCCATTGTCACAATTGAAGTATGATCTTAATCGTTGGGGATGATGATTAAGAACATTAATATATCCATAAGATGGAGGCAGGTTGAAAATGAATAAGAAAGATAGTTTAATTAGAGCGATACTATTTTATATTTATACATTGTTTTAGAAGAGAGGGACCGTGCATAAAATGATTAGGCGATGTGGAAAAATTTCTTTCCAATCTCTGATAAATATTTAAGATATAGCGATTGTTGATTAGATAAATAGAAGAGAACACATACATCTTTTTGAAAATGCAATGTGTGCGTTTGGTAGCTTTCGCTTTCTACTTCATTGTCTTACTTAAATTATTAATATATTTTTAACATATTTTTATTTTAGGAGGTTCCAATTTATTATTATTTTTAGGGGTGTATTCCCACAACCCTTCTTTTTTAGGTATGTACATATTTAATTTATAATTTTGAAAACTCATTAAATGCTTAAGGATGTGTACGCTATACTATACATTAAATTTTTATGCTTTCAGTAACATTATATTCACCTCTCCTTATATATGTTTTGATTTTTAACTTTTGTTCTTAATTTTCCTGTTTCAGTATATCTAAATGTACTAATTTTATTACCGTATTATTGTTGAATTATTTTGATATCTAATTTTATTCTATTGTTGTTTGATTATAAGTGATATTATGGATGTTTAGAATATGCTTTTAGTTTTGTGATATATATGTACATGATGCGTAAACATGATGATTTCATATCTATGTTTTTATTTTGTAGTTTTACCCCTGACGCAGCCTGAGGGCAAAACGTGGCCACGTTGGGTATTCTTTTTACTTTTACCTCTGGGTTTTGTTTCACTAAAGTATTTTTTTATGTTTTATATTTTTATCAGTCTGCTTTTTTTAGTCTGTTGCCTTTTTGTTTTTGCTGGTGCTTTACTTTTCTTTTCTTTATTTTAACTTGTATGTTTCTTAGGTTAACACTGCTAAAGCAAAGTAAAGCATTTAAAAAGGAAAAATGTTTGCTAATCTGTAACTTTTCCCCCCAATTGTATATTTATTATTACACTTCTACCCCACATTGCAAGCACCAACTTTTTTAAAACAACCAAACTTGAAAACAGTTGCTGTTTCTTTTTTTCTTTTGTTTTTAGGGGGCTTGTGGTCTTAAAAAGCAAAACAGCTCACACTAAACTGTTACAATCTCTTGAAACAGAAGGGAGGAACAGCACAGCGGGTTTACACTAGTTCTTTTTAGGGACAATGGCTTGGAAGGGGAAATGGGGGGGTTGAGAGAGGCTGCAGACAAAATTGGGCTGATGGCTAGGGAAAGGGAAGGGTTGCAGGGGAGGCTACAAAATGATCGAGCTTTCACAGAGAAGGATGGCATGTTTTTTAAGCAAGCAGCTCACACAGAAATGTAACAGTCTCTTGAAAAGGCAGGCCTGTGTGAGGAGGCTTTGTATAACACTCTAGTTCTTTCTGTCATTCTTAAAAGTACATGGACCTAACTTGATCCAGCTTAAAATAAACACAAGGTATCCTTTAAAAAAAAAAAAAGAAAAGAAAATAGTGAGTTCCAGAGCTAAAAATGCCTATTTTCTTTCCTGTGAGAAAAAAAAGTTAATCTATGCACATTCCTCCAAGGCTGTAGAGGGCAGTGTCACTTTTTTAATGTCCCTTCCTGTCACGTGACCCCCATACAAGATGGCAGCCAGTAGTGGAAACAGGAAGTGATGTGTGTGTCCAGTGGTAGCTGCCATCTTGGAAAAAGGGGCATAGCTTAGACATTACTTCCTTTGCCATCACCAAGTGGTGAGGTTTGGGGTGGTTATGCAGGCAGGGTTTGGGGCAGGGCTATGTAAAATAAGGCAGGGTTAGGGGTGGGGTTGTGTAAAAGGGGCAGGGCTATGATATCACTCCTGAAGATGTCATAGGGGTGAGGCATAGGCAGGTGTGGGCAGGGCTTGAGTGTGTCTTTGCTTCTGATTGGCTGTCAGGACTGGGAAGGCATGGCCACCTGTCAAAAATATGCAGATTAGCTTTGACAACAGCAGGTGAGATGCTCTACTCATATCCCTTCCCCAAACTGTTCTTTTAAAGCAATCACAAAACTCACACCATCCCTTATGAAAAGAATTTATGCTTCCAAAGAGAATAGAACTGTGAACCACACCATTTTGGTGGCAGTGTTTGAGAGCTGATATTGCAGAAGGCTCTTAGCCAGGGCTACACTGCAGCTTCCCAGGGCTCTAGAAGAATCACAGCCAATAACTCTAATGTTCCAGTCCTTTAATTTAAAAATGTAAACACTGCCATATAATGGAGACACTGGCCTTTGGCGATTAGATCCTTAAAGCCTATAAGCATATTTTCAGTTCTTGTTCGCCATGGGTTATATCTTGGCACTCCTGTAAAACTAAGATTTTCTAGGAGATAGAAGCCATTTCTTACTCACAGACAGACTGGTAGCTTGTTTAGTTGGGCAGCAGGGGGATTTTAGACCACAATTGCTAAAAGGGGCGCTGCTTTCTTGTTAGTGATCTACGGCATGATTTAAAAAGGAGACTTAAAAGGCGAATATAAAACAATCTTTACTCAGGATACAGCGCTTCTTTTATACTGGTATTTTTGGGGGATAGGAGGGGGGTATGCGAGACAGAACTGAACGTGACGGCTGATTAATGTTTTGTTTTCCTTCTTCTTTTGGAAAAATGTGTTGCTTTTGTTATACTTGGAGCTGTGTTTTAGTTTCCGGCGTTTCAAAATAAGACGCGTTTGATCTCTGCTAGAAGGAAACGAACATTGTAAAGGAATGTCTAGCAGTTTCGTAAGAAAATGGGGTTGAACTTGTGACTCGCAGCAGCAGGCTGTGGTAAAAATACGCCTTGTGTTAGTCAAAGGTGTTCCTTCACTCTAATAAATTCGAGTTTTAAACTGTCTCCTAAACTTAGCTCCATAATAAATCACCCAAAGACCAAAGCAGAATGAATGCAGAGACTATTGTCAGACGTGTGTATCTTTTTTCAAATATGCTGCAGAGGGAACATGTAGCTTGAAGATTTAAAGTGAAAAAGCACACATTATAACATCATTTATTCTCTTGCAACTCGTCTTTTTCTTTACTGTGTAACCAGCAACCCGCAGGCTAGCGATACTTTTGCATACCATCTTGGAGACCCATGGGTTTTCATTATCTACCCCTGTCATAACAGTGGCATAGTATATGACAGCAGATACAGACCTCTATGGTTCAACTAGTCTGTCCAAAAGGTAGCTAGTGTTGTAGTTGTCACTCTGTATAGGTTACACCCTTCCAAGCCTTGTTTTTAAAGTGTGAAGGTCAAGATGTATTCATGAGTAAGCTCCTTGAAAGTATTTGAACTGGGGGAATTTAAACTGTTAAACAGATGATTGAACAGTAAGCTAGGGATAGGTTATGTACAGTTTTCCATTATGCCCAAAATCAGGAATTCTGAGACTTAATTTATAGGCTATACACAGTGTAATTATTTGCAGCTCCTCTAGAGATATTTTGTATACAGTGTGCTCCATCTCTGCTTGGGAGGAGTTATAATCAAACAAGCTACATACACCTGACCCAAAACTGACTTAAACTAGAAATAGCTGTACTGGATCAGACCAGTATCCTGTTTCCAGCAGTGGCCAATTCAGGTCACAAGTATCTGGTAGAACCCCAAATGGTCCATGGTCCATGCTACCAATCCCAGGGCAAGCAGTAGCTTCCCAATGTCTTTTGCAATAGCAGACTATGGAATTTTCCTCCACAGACTTATCCAAACCTTTTTTTAAACCCAGATACGCTAAACGCTGTTACTACATCCTCAGAGTTCCAGAGATTAACTTAGGGTATCTGGCTGAATAAATACTTGCAAGTTATGCATAGAATCATAGCATGAAACTTCAATATATTGAGAAAACATAAGAAGTTGAAATGTTTGGTTCCCAGTTGGAAAAAAACAAACAAAAGGGAGGGGGGAAGGGGAAGGGCAGGGAGGGAAGAGGAAAAAAGGGGAGGAAGGGGAAGCAAGAGGGGAGAAAGGGGAAGGAGGAGTAATATATAAATGTCAAGTACATGAGTGTTGTGCTCTTCTGAAAAATACTGACAAAATGTGGGTATCACTGGAAAAGTAGCATGAGTATATGCAAATAATGAAAACATTGCTAAGGTGACAAATGGCAAAGTGTGAGCAAAAAGGCTAAAAGTAGTCCAAATTCACCTAAACTTAAAAAGGCTTCCAAATATTGCCAAAAGGATGGAATGAGAGGCCCGAGAGCTGGTCTCGAAGGGCCCAGTTAAATGCGGGCTGGGCCCGTTCGAGCCAGCGCTAGGGCATGTTGGGAGGGAGAGGGGTCATGCAGGAGAGTAGCCAGCTTGGATTGGCTAAGTCAAAGGATGCAGTCGGGTCCTGGGGCAGGGCAGGCTGCTGATTGGCCGGGAAGAGGGGAAGGCGGCGGGGCTGGGCGAGGACATAAAGGGAGGAGTGATACGTCGGATACCAGGGTGCTGGTGATCCGCGGCGGCTGTTTCCCACCCACCCGCCCTTGTGACAGGGGGGAGAGGGGATGTGCTGTAGGGCGATGTGTGTGTCTTTTGTTTTTCAGGTTGAGCAGG
The DNA here is from genome assembly GCF_901765095.1 of Microcaecilia unicolor. Taxonomy (NCBI): domain Eukaryota; kingdom Metazoa; phylum Chordata; class Amphibia; order Gymnophiona; family Siphonopidae; genus Microcaecilia; species Microcaecilia unicolor. The sequence goes on from NC_044034.1 coordinate 237,739,059, forward strand.
TGATGTCGCAGCAGCAAAAATAAAGAACAATGAAAACTCGAGCTACAAAAGATATGGCTCAATGGGGGGGCTGAGCCGGAGCATGGAAGGTGGGTTGGGTGACCCAAGAGACAAGTGTGGAGGTCCACACAGAGTCGGCCCCTGCTGCGAGGGCGGGGCTTAGACGAGATTGCCGATTTGCTGGCAGGGTGGTCAGCGGATGGGGGGGGGGGTCCAGGCTTATGGCATGGCCGGAGCCACATAGCTCGGGGTGAAGGGGGGATGATAAGCTGTACAAGTTAAATAATTTGGAATTGTTAATAAAGTAAGCTGCGGCCTAAGTTTTCCAAACAATGGTTTCAAGAGAGTTATTACGGTGAAGGGAAGGGGGGGGAGATAGGGTGGGGGGACATGGTGGAGAACGGGTCCCAGCTCCAAGGTTTAAAACAAATGCCACATTTTGTCAGTATTTTTCAGAAGAACACAACACTTTTATGTACTTGATATTTATATATGATTCCTCCTTTCACTTTCTCCCCTCTTTCTTCCCCTTCCCCCCTTCTCCCCCCCCCCCTCCCCATTTTTCAGATATTGGATACCATCTGCTACATATTGGGTTCAGCTACACATCAGCACACATCCTACTTGATGTATTACAATGCACCACAATCTCCATTTTATATGCTGGTAATTTTTGCAGTCACTTTTATATTATGTTTATTCCGCCAGCTAGTATTTGAGATAATTGTTTTATCTTTTGAATAAGTTTGCTTTCAAGATCTATTTGTATTTGTTCATATACCACAAAATCACGGCATTTTGATTGTCATGTAAGATCATGTAACTATGCTAAAGACATGCCATCTATATGTTCTTTCTTATTTATTTATTTATGCTGTGTCAGTATGAAGGATTATTTTATTTTAGTGTTTATTTTAATTTTTTATAGTTTTTATATTGCTATTTTACATTGTTTTTATATATTTGTTTTTAGACTCCTGAGGAAGGCCCTTGGGGGCCGAAACATGACTGGTGTGGAGTCTTTGATGGTTAATAAAGGTGTTAATTGAGACATTGTCTACTGCCATTCCTTTTGTCACCCTTGTTGTGACTGTTTTGTCTGTTTGACCACAAGGGTTATTGTTCTTCTGTTGCTTCTTTGCCTGCTGGTTCCCAGTTCAGACACAGTGGGGGGGGGGGGGGGGGGGGAGAGATCATCTAGAAGTGGTTTTGCACCAGAGCTAAACAAACAAATCAGTTTATAACACTGTTAAATGCTAGCTCTGAGATTACATACATAATCTTACCACATCACAATTTTCAACCAGGGGCGTATTAACAAGCTGGGATGCTAAAGTACTCCATTACAGAACTATTTAGAAGTTAAGCAATTGAGCGCTGGAATTATAAAGACAGCACACCCTAGACTGTCTATTGTGCTCCTGGTCTGGTTTAAAGTGATTACGTTTCACAACTATTTTTATTTGCCTGTGAAGTAGATGTATAAATACTGGAGCTAAAATTTCCTTTCAGAGGAATGACACCAAACCAGTAGCAGGAAGGAAAATTCCTTGTAATTGATGTCTCATAGCAGTTATGAAATGGCATTCTTCTTCCATTTTAGGGTGGTTGGAAGACCAAAAAAACAAACAACCTCCAGGCCTTTTTCCTCAAGTTCCTGCTAACGTCATATGGGCAGTAGGTTGCTTGGGTTATGGGTAGCCTAATGATTAGAGTAGTGGATTGCGAACTAGGAAAGCCTGGTTTAAATGCCAGTGTGGCTCCTTATGACCTTTGGCAAGTTACTTAACCCTCCACTGGTTCAGGTACAAAGTTAGGGACCACACAGAAAGCCATGGGTTAGAGTCATGTTCCAATGGCCAAGCACATGGCTTCTAATATAACAGGAAAGTTTTGCTCTCCTATGCAGTCAGCAAATGGTATTCAAAGAACTGGTGCATTCATCAGGGCTAGCAGGCCAGATGCATATGCACAAGGTTCTGTACAGAGGGCAGCTAGTACTCTGCCCACGTCCGAATAAAATGAACGTGCCAGTGAACATGTGCTGGAATATTACTGTGCAGGTAAATCATGACTCTCCTGGATGTTTAAATCACTTGTTCAAGGCTGACTGGGGATATTCAGCAGCACTTAACCAGATAGGGCTGTTGAATATCCCCTCTAACTAGTTATGCCAAAACCGGCTAGTTTGTGGGTGATTCAGGGATGGAATTAGGGCGGGGTGGAAACTTAGCTGGTTATGTGATTGTCAGTCTGCTAACTAGCTAATAAACTATATAAAGTTAGGACATCAAAAACAGCTGTGGCAAAACAGGGCACAGGTCTGAATATCAACCAGCGCCTGGTTAACATCTGGGTCAAGGGTCATACCTGGATATTAAATGCCAGGAGCAACACATGACCTGGCATTGAATATCTGGGGGTAACAGACTTAATATCCACCGAAAAAAATTTTGTGTGCATAACCATTTTACGATGGTAATATTTATGCGAAGGAAAACCACAGTTCTGTGGTCTTTTGTTTTTTTGTTGCCAAAATTAATTGTTCAGGTTGTTAATCAGCAGCGCTACTTTTTGCAGCTGGTTTCATTTTGCCGTCACAGCCCAATAGAGTGGGGAGCTGTTTGATGATGTTGTGCTTATATCTGTCTTTAAACAGTACAAGGGATTTTACATCTGAGACTCCTAGGCAAGCACACTGCGCAATGAAACACAGGACTGCATTGAGATTTGATATCATTTTTATAGATCCATATGGACTGTATGTTTTTTTTTAGTTGATCTTTTTGACATTTTTAATAAATATCCTTTGGTTGACACTTCTTTGGTTGTTCCCCTTTTCATTTATCTCCCCTCCCCCCCTGTTTACTAAGCTGCACGGCAATGCCAACACAGCCCATTTGGCCTGTGTCGGCATTAGCAGGCGGTTTAGTAAACAGGGGGGTTAGTTTTGCAAAGGGGTTACTTTGTCATTTTTGTTGTTCTAGTATTTATGTCAAGAACATTGCAGGAACATTTGCAGATATTGGGGGTTTTTTCTGCTCGGGACCCCTTCAATTTTAAAAAGTTGTGAGTACTGTTATGCTCCCAGAAAAAAAAGAAAAAACAGGGACTAAATCTTCACAAACCCTTCTATACTTTCTCTGACTGGCATTAAAATTCCTGCCTTGTGATCAGCCTTTTCTGCTTTGTATATTGAGTAGAATCATAAATGCTATGCCGCCATATGAGCAAATTTCTAAAGATAAAAAGTAGCTTCTACCTAGTTCTCTTTGTGCTGTCAGCAGTGGTTTAGCTATGGGGGGCCATGGGCCCCTCCAAATTGGCTCTGGGGCCCCCAGTTTGGCTGGTAGGGGTCCCCAACCACTGCCAGCTAAAGCATTTGTCCCACGCTGGTCTCACATTGCCTGGCACCCTGTCCTGTTTTTAGTCGCTGTGCACGCTCGTTTTAATGAAACTAAGCATGCTCGGGCAAGGTACCTTCATAGCGGTGGGTGGGGGAGCGGTGGCGGAGGGAAGCTGCAGCAGCAGGAGGTGGAAGTGGCAGTGGCGTGGAGGCGGTAGTGGCCAAAGGGGAGCAGAAGTGGCGGTGGGAGGGTGGGCCAAAATGTGCCCCCCCCCCCAACCTTGGGCTCTGCCTTCCCCTCCCGTTGAGGTCTGGCTACACCCCTGGCTGTAAGGTAATAACTTTGAAATACTGTGCAAACAGGCTGAGCACAATGAATAATAGATTGAACTGCACTTCAGTGCTAAAACCTACATACTGTCGATTTTCAAGCCAGGTGCAACTTATGCAGCATGTTTGCACACAGCAGAATCTGGTGTTTGAGCTATTAATAGCACTGGTATCACACATTGCTGGCAGGTGGGTTAGAAATCAGGGGCTAATAGTTTATTTTTTTTCACCACTGTTTCTAAACATCTAGAAAGCTTACAAAACTGTCCTAAGGGATGAAAAGTCAATGCCAAAGGACCTGTTTCACTTTTCTGATAATATCAAATTTTTGGTTGGAGGTGCCAAACAAACAAATCTCTTGCCTCGCTCCCATGAATTCTAATTGTAGATGCTGCCTTGGGCAAAATATAGGTTGGGTCAAGGCTCCAATGGCCCATACCATTTTGCTGCCTATGGATGATTGATTTTTAAACTTTTTTATACTGTTACAACCACATACGTTTATTCTTTCCAGTAGAATGTCTCAAGTCTTGGGTGTGATAGTTAGCCTGGAATTGTATTGAACACTGGAATCTTCTTTCCTGATAGTGCAAAACGGAGTGTAGAATAGCGCACAGAGAATGTGAATATTATTATTAATATTTAAACAATACTACAACAATAATTAGCACATAACATTCAATAAAATAATAGCACAAAATATATTTTGAAGACTGAGCAAGTGTGTAGTAGGAGTATTTGTAGAAATATGCCTCTGGCCTTGCCTTGTGTTTTATTTTTTTTCTATTTCAGTATATATCTATACAACTGCATACCTTCCAAATATATAAAAATGAAAGTGTTAGAGCAATTTATCATAATAGGCGGGATATTCAGAAATGAAGCAATCTGGCTGAATCACAAGCTCTTGTCCACCCCTCTGTTCAGTTAAAGGGGACAGCAGGGTAGTCTTTGCAGAAAAGACTGCTTGATTGAAATGTTGAGTTGTGTAATGTTTGAATCTTGGTGAGGCCAATGGAAAGGTGATGACTGTAATGAAAAAATGTCAGTTGAAAAAAAAAAAAAAAAAGAAGAATGTGCATGGAATAGACTTTTAAAATCTACAAAATTTGAATCCAATTATGTTTTCTTTTTTTAAATCAGACTTTTGGTGAGTAGTTTCAAACAACCAAAGGAATGTTTGTGGGAAATATTGAAAGGGGATGGGTTAGAACTGCTCTGAGTTGGTTACAGACTTGCTTAGAGATTGCATTTCTTAATATAACTTCCCCACTATTTAAGTATAGAAGTGACCCCAAATTATTGTGCAAATCTGGATACCTTTGTACTGAATAGATCCACTGTGTCAGCTTGATGTGCTCTTGATGCCTTTGGGTCGTTGTGTTTGATATGTTGTGGTTTATGTTGTTATTTTCAAATGTTTATAGAGATTTGAACTAAAAACAAAAGTGCTATTAATGGAATGCATACAGTTTAATGCGTATCCAGAGACCTTCTCATAAAGAAAATGTATAAAAATTAGTGAAAAATTAGTCCACTCTTTGTGTTGGAATAATACTGTTACTGCTTGTTTATTCTTCATCAAAACCACGTTTTCTCTGCAGAATCATTGCCAGTAAGAATGTTCCATATCTATCTTCCATTGGTGCAAAGTAGGATCTTAGAAGAGAAAGGTGTACTAATTTTCTATAATTGCAGGAAAAGATGAACCTTTAAAAAAAAATCTGTTCTTTAAAAATTATGTATTGTGCTGTATCTAGTCTAACGAGTTTAGGACCTATGCACTCAAAATATTTCTCATCACAGCATATGTGTATGCTGATGGATCTAAGAATGTGTTAGGGCCATAATATTTGAATATTAGTATGTAATTATTTGATTCTGATTTTATTTGTGAGAGTGAAACGGATTTTTAATGAATATTTTATATGAATATCAGGTGTTTGACCTATTGTGATAAAACAATTAAAAGTGTCTTATATATTAAGTGATATACCAAATGTCAAAAGTTACAATTATTAGAAGCAATGCTTTCTTTCAATGAAATTCATTTTGTGAGTTGCAGTTTGTGATTGGTCAAATCCTGACGTTGGACGTGAAGCAGGGTTTGATAGTTAAGACCATTATGAAGCACAAAGATGTGCTTGCCATGCTGAAATATATTTAATTCTCTAAGCTTTTGATTTGTTCAGTGATAATAATAGCATACTGCTACCTATGCATATATGCCAAGAGCGGTTTGTTATACTGTATTCACTTTGTTTTCTGAAATGGGTTAATGTACACCTTTTCATCAGAATAAATTTAACATTAAAAAATGCAAAAACAAATAGCCTTACCAGAAAAAATTACATTAAATGTTTACTAAGTGAATGGAAGTCAACACCAATTAAAATCTGAGTCCGAGATTCATTACTATGCATGGCATAGGATCTTGCTTTTTTGTTTATCTTTCTCCACGGATCAATATCTTAGCAGCATGTGTCAGGAATGAGCAGAAATCTGGTCACTGCATGTGGCTGACCTTTCACTCTCTCCCCACAGGTCATATCATCTGCATAAAAAACGGGTCATATCTTCTTCATCACAAGCATCACTTAATGGAGCAAATAAAATATGGCTTATTAAAACTATTATTACAATCTACATAGTGGAGAAATAAAGAAGAATGAGAAATAATGGCAGACTACAATGAATGTCTTTGCTGGATAGCTAAATAAATACCAAACTATGATATAAATATTACCTTCCTTTCTAACAACTAAGTGGGGTATTGGGAGAGCTTGGTTTTCAAGACCCAGTATCAAACTTGATGATATAAAAAATATTACTCCAAAGACCTTAGTAAAAGCTCCTTCACTCCCTCTTGCCTCTAACCACTTTCTCTGGATCAAAAGATGAGCTTTGTGAATCTCTGCCTCTGTTATCATGCCTTGTGTACACCTGGTCTTTCTGCCGGACAGCTGTGGAAAGCAAGGATGAAGAAGCTCTTACATGCCCACCCACAATGTTCTGACCAGCTTCCGGGGGAGATATTCTCAGCAACATTCACCAGGGTCCCTGCACTTTCAATATTAGTGAAAATGTAAAAGAGACAGGCATGGGATCTATATGTTTCGTGACGTTTTAATAAAATGATGCACCCGCGTCTGGAAAAAGTTTGCAGCGCCTGTCCTTTCATCCACTCAGACGTTGTGAGCATTTTAAAGCTCTCTCTCTCTCTCTCTCTCTCTCTCTCTCTCTCTCTCTCTCTCTCTCTCTCTCTCTCTCTCTCTCTCTCTCTATATATATATATATTATACATTTATTATGCAGTAAAAATTGTAAAATATAAGTACCCATTAATAATTCGGATTAAAATATTTAACCTTTCTTCCTTTAAGAGTCTGTACATTAATTCAAATGAATGACTGTGCAAGTAAAACTGTTATAATTCAATGGTAATTGTCCAGCTTAATAATTTAACTTTTCTTGTGGGAGGCTCTTCCTGTACAAGAAAGGTGCCTACAATTTGCACAGATATATTTGTAGATATAGTAGTAATAGTTGAACAGTTACCTTTGTTTGCTTTATTTGTTTATTTATTATAATTAGGAATACTTTGGAAGTAAGGAATACTCTTTTTCATTGCTTTCAGAGATGGCATGTGCAAGCTATGTCTCAAAGTCTGAAGTCAGTTTTACTGCACACTTTCTCTTAGGCTTCCTTTCTTTTCTTTTTTAAATAAAATATCTCTGTTCAAGTTAACAAAAAAAAAAAAAAAAGACTTGTGAAAGTTACCTAGGAATATGAAAGCCTTCTGGAAAGAATCTCGACTTTACCTACATTTTTGTGAGGAGAAAAGTGAGTACACTTTCATACAATTTGTAGTTAATTTCCAAAAACATAACTAATCTGCATTTGCAAGACAAATCCTTAAATCGATGTCTCCTGCAAAATGCAAGCCATGATAGCAGCAAATGTACCAAAATTGACAAATGTACTAGTTTTTGTGCCATTTTTGTGAAAATTATGTAACTTTTAATATTTAAAGGGTACTTAGATCTGAAAATGAGAACTAGTAGACAATACCAAGTGGGATGGATTTGTTCAAAAAGGCACCTAATAAATCTTGAAATAATAAATATGGAAACCAAGTATATTTTTATTTGATTGTTTTTTTTTTTTATAAATGGATATTTTATGAAAAAGGTAATGGATTTGATTTAACACCTTTCTGTGGTACAAGCCAAAGCACGTATTTATTATACAGGTACTTTCACTGTCCTTAGTGGGCTCAGAATCTAAGTTTTGTTTTTGTACCTGGGTCAATGGAGAGTTAAGTGGTTTGTCCAGGATCACAAGTTGGAATTGAACCCAGTTCCCCAACCTACTGCACTCACCATTAGGCTACTCTTCCATTCCACTTAACTGAAGAATGAAGACGAAAGTTATTAATACTGACTAAATATCCAAATAATTTTCTATAACTTTTAAACAAATTTGAGACATAATTACAAATTTGTTGTTTTCTTTTATGCAAATCTTTCTGAATAAATTCAATAGAGTGTAAATGCCAAATATGTTTACTCACATTAGAGGAAGACCCAGTATGGGGTTTTTTTTCTCCTGAACTTTCAAATATAAAAGTTGACTTCTTGCTGCCTCGGGGGTTGGGTATGCAAACTAGCCTTTACCTCTACCTCTCCCTCAAACTCCCTAGTTGCTGAAGCCATGCGAAACAAAGTTTGGTCCAAGGCCCCAGTCGTCCATCCCTTCTAGATTCTCTTGGTGTGGTGGCTCGGGTGGTCTCTGTTTAGGACAACAGAAGGAAAATGGTTAGAATAGGAAGGCAAAGAATTAGTACAGAGAGGCTCAGATGAGCTCAGCCTGACTCCGACTCGGTGTTTGGAAGCTGCATGACCAATTTAAGACTGAAAGCTTCAAAGCTGCATGAATCTTCTTGAACGGTGATGATTTACATTCAGAGGAGCCTTTCCTTCTCTTTATGATCTCCCTTTCCCTGAAGCACAAACGAAGCACAGATGAATGCATAAAACACAAATCAGCTGAGAACACCATGGGAGAAAACAGTTGATTCTGGTTCTATAAAGGAAGACGGGAAATATTTGTATCACACCGTCCAAAGGGTTACTAGTTATGCTGTTTTTGGGTTTAGAGCACTTCTTATTTACAGCCCCTAGAAACCTCAAGTCTAATGATCTTAGAAGGAAATCGTTAACACATCAAATAAAATCAATTTCAATAATTAAAAACAAACTCAATGTGGGCTACTACTGAGAAATCCGAGCACTCATTATGGAGTGAGGGAAGTGGGGGATGGTGCATGACAAGTTCAAGTTCATGGCTTGTCTGAGTTACCCCCCCCCCCCCCCCACACACACACACACATATACATACATATATACTTTCAAGTCCAGGTTGTTGTTGTTTTTTCTTCCCAACAGACTCTGTTATACCATTTTTTTATATCCTGAGTGAGACAGTGAGGGTGCGGGAGAGGAATTACTTTTCTGTTTTTGTTACTCCAAAATAATAGGAAAGATTCAGGCCGGTGTTATTTTAAAAGGGAGACTGAATCCTGCATTGAGAAATTCCTTACACAGAAAAGCTACAAGGAAGAAAGGAAATAATTACCAAATCCCATGGAAAATAATACTAGTGTATCCATAGAACGTTTCAAATATATTTTGTAAGAATTTTCCACGCCTATTAAAATTAGTAAAAGATGAATATTCCCGAAACATAAATAGAGTTGTGTAAATGTTACTGATGTAGGCATTGTTTTGGTGAACTTCTGCAGTTGGAATTCAGGTGTCAACCCACAGCAACATTTTATCCTGGCGAGTTAGACTAAAAATAATAATAATAAATAATAATAAAGCATTGCAATATCAAATAATTCCTCTTTTTACTTGCGTATTGCATATATTTAACTGTCAGTGGCAAAATCAACCCTCCTCAAATTTGATGGGCCAAAAAATTAAAGGCCGAGATATTTAATTAGTAAGCACATATTTTGGTTTTCAGAACTTTGAATGAAGGAAACTGGCTGAAGCAGTTCCTAGTGGATCTATTTGGTTTACATAACAATATTTGAATGCGAGTTCCAAAGGATTTTTGTATTGGGCAACTGGCTAGGAATATCTTGAACTCTAAAACAGGGTGCGTACTGGCATATATTAGCGTTCATTTTTGTTAATTTTTTTTTTTTTTACATTGGAATTAAATAATTAAAAACAAATTACTATCTAGGCCAAAGAACGTCAAATTCCAAATTTAGTCTAAAGAATACTAATGCATTTTTTGGTAAAATTATATTACAGAATAAAATTATCCTAAAAATATTTGTTTTTAATATGCATTTGATTTCTTCGGGACGATTTTGTGAGTCCTGTTTGCAGTTAATATAAAACTTGGCTCTCAAGCAACATACTCTTCAATCTTCGTTAAAAACTTGGGCACCATTAAACTCATATTGTGCTAATATCAACACCTGAACTCAGGCCATTATAACTTAACTACAATGATCACCTTTATTGATACCTTTATTTTTACATTTTAGATCTTCTAGACTTTAAATAAACAGATACAATGGATGCTTTTCTGTACTGTTATATTGTTAAATTGCAAGTTGTAAAAATTTAAGAAAATTGTTCAATAAAAAGACTTATTTTTTTAAGACAAAAAAAATAAAACTTGAAACTTGGGAGGACACATCGTAAGGATGTCTAACTTAGGGGCAGGCTGAACAGCAGCAAATTTCATATTGGACATTAATAAAATCATCAAAGCTTGTCTTTATACAAAGTTGCATATTAGCAAGGCAATTTTTGGAAGAAGTTATTTATTTGCATAACACTCATCAAGATAGGACTTAAAGTTTGAAAGATAAGCAAACTGACCCTCAAATATTATTTTAATACTTCTAACGTTTAGTAAGTCACTTCCTGTGATGCTCAGAAATCCAAGGTGAAGAGTAACTCGAAAAATAAGGCAAAGTGGTAAACTGACTTTGAAAGTGTCTTAAGTATTCTGTACATGTTACCTAAAAACTATGCAACCACAATAGGGCGCTATCAAGCCTTTCCAAAGCAGCATGGTGTTTCTGTATCTTCTGGTTGTGCTATATCAAGCAGCTAGATATTCGTTTAACAACTCCGATTTTTCATGCAGTGCAACTCCCTCAGAATATGGTTTGGTTTTGTTGATGCTCCCCAACCCCCTCTCCACAAATTCCTCCACAGTAAAATAGTATCTGCCTATTCATCTGATCTGTTTAAAATCGAGAAAACCCTCCCACAAAAACAATAAACTATATAAAAAAAATCTATTATCATGTTATGCCCAAGCACTTTTAATTTTCTGCCAGATTATGAGTATTCCTTCTAAATTCCAGTCACAATAAATCATTTATGCCATCATAAACCATATTGGGCTATAAAAAAGGAAAGAAATAAATATTTAGATATTAATAGCTAACAAGGCAAAGGTAGAGTTTAAATTCCAGTCACAATAAATGTTTATGCCATCATAAACCATATTGGGCTACAACAAAAGGAAAGAAAAAAATATAGCTAGCAAGGCAAAGGTTAGAGTTTAAATTATAGAGTTTAATCGTCTATAATGACAAATTATTTTAAAAATTAAAAAAATTAAGTTACATGTTTGCACTAGGAATAGCTAGGAGTTTCTACTGTAATGCATTGATTTTCTAGAGAAAACCAAAAGTCTTTCAGAATATTATTTTTTTCACAAAAAAAAAGACAAAATATTGATTATTTTCCAATCATACATTCCATGAATAGGGTTTGAATTTGGGAATTGCATTGATAGTTTAAACTACAACCAACTTTTTATCACCTCCCCCCCCCCCCCAACAAAAAACTGTTGACAAAAAGAATCTGTAGGTGCAATTTGAACACATTTTATTATATTTCTGTATGCATTACTCTCAAAAACATCACAAGAAATGATGAAACCACTTTAACTTTCAAATAAAAAAAATCTGAAACAGTTTTATGCTCACAATTGTACATATTTATAGTTAAGAAACATTCTTTATAAATATTGTTTCCTCTTTAGCAAGTTAATACCATAATTTAATTACAAATGGATAAATATGCTAATGGGTATTTACAGAAGGAAGGGTGTTATTACAGAAAAGCAACAGCACAACGTTTAGTTTTTCCCCACGATCTTCTGAACAGTAACAAATTCAACTTGCAAAATCACATAACACCACACATATCAACCCAGATAACAGGAAAAAAAATACATTCACAAGATTGTTTGTTGGGTAATTGTTGTAGGGTGGAGAAATAAAATGTAGTCTTGACTTTGGCACGGCTTCCCCTGCCCAACTCCCCCTCCCCCATAGTTGCATGAAGTTTACAATCAAGTTGATTTTTAATGGAACACAATATTCAGGATCATAATGCAAACTCCCTTCCCCCAATTTTCCATGTTATATTTAAACAACCAAAAAAGTAGAAAGAAATTGTCACTTTTGGATTTAAAAATTTGTTGGTGAAACCAATTTCTACACACCAACAATCCATTAAAACTTCTTTCCCACCTTTTCTAAAGGAGTCCTCCACGTACAAAGTTTCTTGGAGTATCTGAAGCTGGGAAGAGCCAGTGTTTAAAATCTTTTCCCTTAAAAAAATATCAATATAGCCTGGACTTCATTTTGTCTTCACGCTTAATGACCATTACTTTTTAATCCTTCCTGGTAAAAAATATGGCCCTTTTCCATTCTCTGTTACAAAAGCCATACACAGCTGATAAAATTAAGCCCTGGTGCTGTAGATACTGTGGGATTATCAGAAGGCTGCAGTTCTAGCAGGCTGGCCCGCAGGCTGGATGCTGAGAGCACTGGTCAGGTCCTTAGACGTACCACTCATTGAAGTTAGAAGAGATGCTGCCGTGGCCCCCTCCTCCGCTGCCAGTGCTATGCACCACTGACACTGCGGCTGCTGCTGCTGCAGCGGCAGCAGCTGAAGCCGCACTTGGAGAGAGATTGGTGGTATTCTGATTTTCAGTGTTAGGGGACACCAGGCCTGGAGGCGTGGAGGACTCATAACCGGAGCTGGCAGCTGGGGACGATTCCGAGCCTTGAGGGGTAGACTCGTGAACCTGGAAAAAAAATGCACAACCAGAGCGGAATTAATTTATTATTGTTTGAACATATCTTTCCAAAATTCCCAGAGCTCAGAGCTCCAGAAATACACCCAAATGTTGCTTTTCATCACCCTTTTAAAGCACCTTTGGCTAACAACCTCCTCAGTACAGAATGTCTAGCCATGTTACATTTCTGTTCTCACAAAATGCTCAATTATTCGAACAAGTAGTTTTGACTTTCTGATGATAAAAATATACTTTATCGAACCTCCCAAAATTATTTTCACACACACAAAAAAAAAATGCTCCGAAAATATTAGCTGTGAATGGAGAAAGGCAGTACCTTCATATGTTTTCTCAAAGAGCTGGGGTGAGTGTAGGACTTGTCACACATTTTGCACAGATAGGGTTTATCTGAAGTGTGGACATGCATATGCTTCTTCCTGTCGCTGCTGTTAGCAAAGCGTCTGTCACAGCCTTCAAATTCACATTGAAAAGGCTTTTCTCCTGAGAGAGAGAGAGAGAGAGAGAGAGAGAGAGAGAGAGAGAGAGAGAGAGAGAGAGAGAGAGAGAGAGAGAGAGAGAGAGAGAGGATTTAAGAATGTCTCGAACTAGCCCAACACACTGTACCACGGCTACAAGGCCCTAAGCAGTAAAGACTCTATCTCCCCACCCCCCACCATAGTCACAGAATGAGGATTTGTTTTTAAAGGCCCCACGCACTTTTTTGAAACAAAAGCAAAAAAAAGAGAATTTAGAAATGTCCTTCTTTAAATACGAAATGTAAAAATAAAAATCGCCATTACTAACAAAATATGGCTGTACATTTACTTAAACATAATGACTTGCCCCTTCACTAATAAGGTACAACAAAAAGGCTGCATTGTTTCGGAATACTTTACTTTATTTTGGAATTTTACTGCAGCAGTCAAAGTAAACAGTTTGAGAACGAAAAGGACATCTTAAGCATTTTAAATATAAATATCCTGATAATGGTTGACCATTAGCAGACGATTTCTGTGCTTCATCGCCATCTGCAGAGGTAAAGACATACCATTTGAGAACCTTTAAACGGCCTCTTAGAACTTTAAATAAATATCTTCATCCTATTGTCGTTTTTTTTAAGTGTTGTCTTAATTTAAAGGTGTGATTACTCAAATATCGCCCGTTTGGTGGAAACTACTTAACAATAAATTCCATTAGCACCTAAACTGTTTTTAAAGACATCTGTACAAACACAACGACTCAAAAGCGGACATTTCATGCAAATACATTTCTAATTGTAAACCTTGTTAAAAGCTTGTCTCACACCTACAATTACTCGTAACACGTGAGATAACAATGGGTCTTCGGATTTTATCCTTTTCCAAGTAAATATTTATAGTTGAAGTTGCAACAGAAGAAAAAAAACCGAGTGTCTTGTATCGAAATCAAAGTGAAAATCTGAAGAGACTTCTGTGCCCCCAAAAGTCAAATGTATAGTCTAGTTAAAGCGACCACAATGTAAAAAAAAAAAAAAATGTTAGTTTTGTATGAAATAAACACAATTTGTCGGCGAGCACCGACAAATGAATAATACATGAAATAGCACGATGCCTCTATTCTGTTACTTTCATCTCATATGATTTACAATCCTGACGCTTCCTCTTTTTACCCTCTTTGCCCTGATTTATGTGAACATACATTTTTGAATCTTCAGTTCTATACGATTTAAACAACCTCTTATCGCTATCTTATATTTCATTTTAAATAAACTAAATTTAAAGACCGTCTTATTTTATTTTATACAAGTAGTTAGTCTTTTAGGTCGTTACTCTCCCATTTCCCCCCCAGTAAAGTCGATATATATATATATTTCTGAAAATGATCTCGAAAACCCCCGTCCTTAATGCAGATAGTTAGTAATACGATTAGAGGCTTAAGATAACATTGTTCGCAATGTTTCTCACAGGGAAGGTTTGAAATGAAATGAAAATGCCTAAGAATACACACATGTTAGTACAAGAAACCTACTAGCTAATAAAGCAAGTACCATTTTTTTTGTACAAGAACTAAAATGTAAAATTTAGTGAGCAAAACAAACAGAAGATAGGGGCAAAGTTGAATATCAAATACCTGTATGGGTCCTTTTGTGGATTTTTAGATTTTCGGATCTGGCGAAAACTTTTCCACAGCCAGGAAAGGGACAAGGGAAGGGCTTCTCCCCCGTGTGCACTCGGATGTGGTTAACCAGTTTGTATTTCGCTTTGAAAGGCTTCCCCTCTCGAGGACATTCTTCCCAGAAGCAGATGTGATTGCTCTGCTCCGGGCCCCCGACGTGCTCCACGGAGACGTGGGTGACCAGCTCGTGCATGGTGCTGAAAGTTTTGTTGCAGCTCTTTTTGGGGCTGCTGAGCTGCTCTGGCTCTATCCACTTGCAGATGAGCTCCTGCTTGATGCACTGCTGCCGCATGTAGCGGAAGAAGGCTCCCGGGTGGTGGTGATGGTGGTGGTGGTGATGGTGGGCTGCCATGTTCATGCCCATGTTCATGGCGCCGTACTGATTATGGAGCTGCGCCGCCGAGTAGGGATCCGTCCTGGGGCTGGAGACCTGGCGGTACTGATCCGAGCGACCAAACACCTCACTGGGCAGCCCCAAGCGCATCTGACCGGCGTTCAGCACATTCTGACCGGCGTGCGGGCCGTGCTGCTCATGGATAGCCGGGAAAAGCAAGTGGCTTTGCGCCTCTCCGTGCGGGTGATGCAGGCTGGCCGCCCCGGGTCCGAAGAGCCCGTGCTGCCCCCCTCCAGCCGCCGGTTCTCCAAAGCCCCGGCTGCGGTACAAGAAGTCCCGGGGCGAATTAAAGGGCGCCCCGGAGTAGGAGCTGACGTGGGCGGCGTGGGGCCCCAAGGCAGTCGCCGGGTAGCCCGGAGCCTGCGAGCTGAAAGCCGAGCTTTGGCCGGGGGAGAGATCGTGCGCCCCGGCTGGACTGAGTTTGAAGGCGCCCATGTGCGAGTCCACAAAGCCGTTCTGCGCCAGGCTCAGTTCCCGCTCTTGCATCTCCGCCGCCGCCGCTGCTACCGGGTGGTGCCTGGCGAAGGAACCCACGCCCAGGGCAGGGAACTGCGGTCCGGAATCCAGCAGCATATTCCCGCGGCCCCCGCCTCCGAGCCGCTGCTGCTGCTCACTGCCGCTTTCCCCTGGCCGGAGAAGGGGGGCCGCGGAGCCAAGAAGACCAGAGGGACCCGCTTCTTCTCTGTTTGTGGCTGTGCTCCTGAGGAATGTCCCGACCTTTGCCGCTTCCAACACCGACTCAAAACTGGGCAGCTGCAACTCACAGGACGTGTCCAGGAGAAACCGGCTGACAGAGATCCAAAACTGCCAGGGACTGTCTCATGGTTCTGGTGCCGTCGCTGGTAAGAGCGTGGGCTCGGGGGCCCCCGAGTGACAGGATCGGATGGCAGCGCCGCACCCTGCTTTTCTTTAAGTTGCTGCTGAGGATGATGAAGGTGGGTGGGAGGAGGAGGAGAAAGCAGTGGAGGATGAGGGGAGGGGGAAGGAGGCGAAGGAGGGGGAGGGGGCCTAAAGAAAAACAACAACAAACACCCCCAAAGAGAGAGAGACAGCTTCACAGATCAGTGAGGGAAGAGAAGCAGAGATAGATACATCTGAAAGCACAGTAAAGCACAGACACAGTAAGACCACACTGAGATGGAGAGAGGCTGAAATACACTAATACTGAGGCACAGCGGGGTAGTGAGTTGCGATGTGATCGCTGCCAGTTTTGCGTCGGGATCTAGCAGTTTCCGGCGCAGACAGTGCGGACGTACTGCAGGGGATCCTGCGCCTGCTGCTCTCTTCGGTGCAAGCGCTCGCTAAGCTCTGTACTTCTCTGACAGCGCCTCTCCCTACTACTCCCCCTTTAACAGCAGCCCGGTCATTGGCCAGGCCGGCCCTGATTGGTCAGCTGGCGCCGCTCCTTCCCGACTTGCCTTGCGGCTGTCTAATAGTTGCCTGCTCTCTAGTGTCGCCGCGTTCCGCCTCCCCCTCCCTCGCGGGGCCTGGGCTGCTTCTGTTCTCGGCTCCCAGCTTCGACCACAGCCTGGCCTAACCGGCGCGAGCTCAAAAACAGGGACTGATCAGCAAAGCACCCCACCACCCCTCGCATTCTTCCAACAAAGTGGCAGCCTGGCGGCTGCAACTGAACAATAGGAAAAAGGGAAATTCCTTTTTTTTTTTTTTTTAACCCAACAGTTTTATTGTTTCCAAGTGCTGGATCTGGGAATAGGGAGTTTCGTAGGGTTTGCGTGGGGGAAGAGGTGATTTACTTGCATTAGGAAATATCCTGAGTATGATCATTTCCTTTGCAAAACCAAAAGACTAAGAGAAAAGATTGTAATTCAGAACCAAACCGCAGGCGTAATCTTGTATTCAGATAAGTGAAGTAAATAAAAATGGGGTTATTGGCAAGAATAAGAATAATAACGTTCATCAGCAGCAGCAAAACCGAGCAGAAATTGTAACTATGCTTTAAAGGCAGCATTTGACAGTGTGTCAAAGACAGAGTCTGATACAGCCAATATACAAACAAATCATGTCTACTTTTGAACTTATGAGAGAAAAATGCTATGTTTTTAAACCCTTGTCTATTGTTTTAAAACAATGATATTTTCTATATATAGAAATAAAAGAAAAAACTCAACAACTCCGTTTCCCCTTCCCCGGCGCTTAAGAAACGATTCTCCTCTCTCTCTCTGCTTTTGTTTGTTTTTCGGCGATTGAAAAATCAAATCATTGTCTTTTGGGGAGCGCGAGGAACAGCCAGGGTTTACATATTTATTTTCATAGGAATTTTGAGACTTGGACATACTTAACCAGTGCTTATGCTCTAATCTGACTCTCTCTAGTAAAGAGGAAACCAGGTATCGCGTTTCGGTCTTGTAGTGCCTTATAATGGAAATACACTTTCTCTTTATTTCTTGCATTCTGCCTATAGAATATTGCATTATACCCATAAAGCAGTCATTCTCACTAGTGGCGAGACCAACATTATTAACGCTAGCAAGACAGAAAGTCTCTGAGCATAGGTAGCTCATTGTTTTTGCTGTAAACCGAGACATTGATTTGCGAAGTAAAGCCATTACCAGTTTGATTCTCTTAATTGCTGTTTGTTTCCTCAAGACTTAAATAAACAAATGACACGCCAGTTATGCAACCAAAAAGACTAAAAGCTTGTAAATATCGGATTTGTATTACTGCAGTATTTTATTTTGATTTCTTGGTTTCTGAAACTTCACTCTGCCCAAATAGGCAAACACAATGCTTTTAAACAGATGAGGAGACTCCCCGACCTTTAAGTTCGAATTAAACATGTAGTGCTTTTTCAAGCAGTAAAACAGTCCAAATCGCCTCTTATTAAACTTAGGTTTGTATATGACATCTTTGAATAATAAATATCGGTATGTAGTCTGGCTTGTTGTAATTTAATCACTCCTGTCTTTGTCTTTCAAATAGATCGAGACTTGCATTTGCTTTTCTTACATTCCTAAATAATAAAAAACCTAGACTGTACAACATAGAGAATTGTATTTGTCTCATATACTGGCTTATACATTCTCACTAAATGGTCCCATATGCTGATTTAGAATGGGTTTGGTACCATCGTGAAGAAAACGACCATTTAAAAAAATATATTTCTTTCTTTTTTTTCTTAAGAGCCCAAATGCTTACCTTTGGTCTTTACCTTTTCCCACATCACCCTGCTGTATGTTGACTCTGCAACGTCGGGAGGCTGGTTTCGAGGTAAAGTTTGGGGCCAATTCTTTCCTTCCAGCCTAAGACTCTGCAGGCTGGACGCTCTTTACTATTCTTTCAGGGTTCCAGTTCTACTCTCTCTGCAGGGAACAGAGAAGCTGATCCAAGTTCAAAGTCACGTCTGCCGTCCCCTCTAAGAAGTGCTTTATTTATCTGCAAACCACAAAACCCTTTTCCCAATGTCAAAGGTTGAAAAGGGGGGAAAAAAAACCCCTCCGGTCGATTTCATAGGCATTTGCCAGAAACGTATACTTAAGCCCATTCTTTAGGAACAAGAAAGAGGATAGTCAAACTCGGGTATATAAACTTGAGTTATGAAATTCGTTCCCCCCCCCCCCCCCCCACCCCAACAGGTTTCATGATCCACACCTAATGTCACCCCTACAGCAGACTGTATGGGTAAACATTTTCACTTTTTGTATATTTTCGGAAGCTGTTGACCTTACTGAGAACAAAACAAAATTTATTAGTTTTGGCTGTCTTTTTTTTTTTGTCTTGTGTTATTTTGTCTTGTTTATTCATAGATATCAAGTTACATGATTCCAGTGGCTTGCGTGAAAAGAAGGCATAGAGTCAGGCAATTTCAGCACTTTCACTTTTTACAAACGTGCCTAATTGCTGGTACTCTAGAATAACTGATACTTCTTTGAAAATTCTCATAATTGAAAGTCTCTGTCTGTCTATCTGGAAAGAAAGAGTTTTGAGCAAAGCCAGACTAATTCCTGATTTCAGGATTTATCCTAGTAAGAAACGAAACAACAGCTTGTCTTTTTAACCTGATAAGACCAGGCCCATTAAACAAAATCACTTGCTTGGCTGTCTGTATTATAGATAGTCGTAAATTCAACAAGATCATCATCAGAATATTAGGTTGCAGGTTACCTTTGATTTTGCCGGTCCTGGCCATTTTTAGGCCGTTCGACCTCTGACCCGTGAAAGACCACATGTGTTGTGCTGTAGCCTCCCTCTGTAAAACACACTTAGGAACAAAAGTTCTTTGTGAAGATTTAACAGCAGTGTAATGTCAAGAGAAGGGAAATTGTGAAAATCTCCACCAAAGTGGTGTAACTGTCTAAATTCCACCTCTTAAAGCCTCTACATTTCTACATCATCTAAAATTAGTATATTTATTTAATGGCCTTATAAAATACTTTATTTTTTTATTTAAAAAAAAACTTGGTGTAGATAGATTAATTCATTCTCAGTTGTATGTTTACCATTATTTATGTATTTTCTTAAACATTTTGAAAAATGGAGCATCACTTAGGAAATAATGAGAATTTAAATAATGGGGAGCTATTTTAATAAGTAATTAGCTTGTTGGTATTTTTTTTAATGTTAGGCTTAATTTTATTATATCATTGTAATTTCTAATGTACAACAATGAGGATAAAAATGGCTTCTGCTAACCCTTATATTTGTTCTATTTTTTTTCTTTCACGAGAAATATGTGCTTCTATGCGTGCCTGTGGCAAGAGAGCTATTTTCTAATAAAGCGGTTAGCAGTTCGATAGACTTTGTAATGGAATTTATTCTGTCACTCATAAATAAGTATGCAACATGTTAACCATATTGCCCACCCAAATAAACCTGTCAAGGTGTCGTTTGATTTATCTCGTTTTAAAAAATGTATTTAACATGGATAAAATAACTCAGTATCGTCAGAAATTTTTGTGTTTTCAGAGTAAAGCGGCTTTCCTTAACAATAAAAAAAAAAAAACAACAGAAAACCTTCAAGCTAATTGATAGTGCAAAATTTGACCGTGCAAAAAAAGATGATAGTTATAGATACGGATACGTGTTTCTTCTACAAAACAGTGTTTTTATATCACCTTTGTTTACATTAATTCAGAAGGGAATTTTAAGAGTTGCCTTTTTTTGAATGCAAAAATATGCCCAACATTGCACTATCCTCTAATTTATACATGGGATTATCCAAACTGATTTACCTTTCAGCTTGTAACTTCCAAGTCACACAAAGTAAACGCCAGCAATCTAAACCGGTTGTGCATATCAATCAGTATAAAGTAATCCTGTTAGTATACTCCATCTTTCTTATTGTGGACTTTAACATCAGGGTTGATGTGTAGAAGGAGATTTTGTGCTTTATTTGTGTAATATTTCTTTGCTTTTTGCTGCATGAACTCTATTATTTCAATCAAGTGGTACATTTGAGAGTTGCATTGAAATTTCATAATATAATACTAATAAAAACGATCCTATTATGCACAGTCTGTATTCTAAACAGGTACTGTCTATGGCAACAAAAAGGTTACTAAGCTGATCTCAAAATTATGAACGTCCGGAAAAGAATAATAGAAGGATGCAAGTGCAAATCATGCAATCAGTTGGAAGAGATAATCTGATATTGCCTTGTCAAATGTAGTGAATGTTTCACAGTTTTCCCCAAAATACTGTGGTGAAATCTTTAGGTTTAGTTTGCAAGAGGTTTGACTTCACATGGAAATGAGTATCTTAGCATTACAGAAACAGATCTTACTTTTCCTATATTATAAAGCTTTCAGTTGCTCAGATCCAGCACTTTTAATTTATAAGGTGTATTGAGCATTTCACGGTATGTTTGCTCTTCAAGATAAGGCACCTTAACATGGATGTCTACTTTACAAAAACTTATTCCTTTTTCCAAACAGAACTATATTATATAATGGAAGATGTGCAATGAATATTTGAGTTGATCTTGGATGATAGATGCTTTTATATTCCCCCCGTAATACGTTTTTTTTCCTGACTACGACAGTGAATCACGCCATTCAAAGCCTTTTTCCTGGTCCTAAGCAATAACAAGGAAACAGTAAACAAATACAGCTAAACAGCCAGGAAATGCCCAATTCACCTTCCTGATAGTCTAATAATTACCTGCACCAGCAACAAAGAAACTTACACCCCTTAAAGTAGGATCCGCTGCAAACCAACATTTTTACTTCTCTCTTATTTTTATTCCCCGTCTTTTCAAGTTGTTCTTATAAATAACGTCTTAATTTGATATGTAAATTCTAAAATGAAAACTATTTTCAGATGTGCATTCTAGTGTTACAAAAGATTGTTTTATTTTACAACATACCTATCTAACTCTTGATGTAAATTTATTTTGCAGGTGTCTGCTTTTTCCTTAATAACTACATTTCCAAGTTTCAAATATAGTTATCTATTGATCATATTAAATAGTAACTCTGAAGACCAAATATTAGTATGTTGGCAATGGGAATTGGGAAGCACACTTTTGATCTCTTCTTCTAGGCGTTGTTATATTATCTGTGTTGATTGATTTTAATTTATTTTATGGTTTTTGTTCTCTGTAGACTTTAGTGATAAACCAATTTAATGTCAAGTAAATTGCATTAGCTATGAATATCTTAATGCTTTGTATGCAGGAAAAAGCAAAATCAACAACTCTTCAAACACTTCTTTATAATTAGAAAGAATGATCTTGTATGTATGGTATGGTATTTTAATAACTGCTCTAGCACAAATTAAATAAGAAAAGCCCATCGTAACCAATCAAACAAAATAGGTCGTATCTTTATGGGTCAAAACACTTGGAGACCCTTGGATGTGATAAGTTTTTGCACATTACTGGCTGTAAGTAAGACATAATTAATTACATGAACAATACAATTTTGAGTCTTATGGGTTACTCCAAATTTGTGTTTTTAATTTAATACTGTACCAATATAATATCTGAATTACCTGCTACCACTTCTTCTCTATTGCTTACTTTTGTTTTCAGAATGTCATGTACATTTATACTCAAGCCAACATGTAAACATATGTTTATGTCAATCAGTGCAGACAGACAGACAGACAGACACAGGTCTATCTATCTTATTAAGACATACCAAATTAATGACGGATACATGTCATGCTGTGTTTAATAAGGGTTGTACAAGTAGTCATGTATATGATACCACATAAGATACAGTTATTTACATTTACAGTTTTTCATTCAGGCAGTGTCATTACATTTCAGTAATTTAATAATTTAATTTAATAATAATACAAAGCAGAGGTCAGTAAAACAGACAATAGCCAGCTTTAGCTATTTTAAATTATTATTTATTAGCCTAATAAAAGAATTAAGCATGTTTTTAAGGTATCACAGCTACCTTACTGTACTTTTAAAGGCATATGATGCTCTTTATATGTAAATACCTATGCCACAGTCTTTCTTGCCAGAATGGATATTATGGATGTAGCTTTGACAGTACAAACAGCTAATATTTGGAATTCAAGTAAAAAAAAAATGTTAAGGATTTTAATAAAACCGGTAGATACTAAACAGAAAAAAAAACTTGATAGAACTATGATTTTTAATTTTGCAGTCTTTATTTTCTGTAGATATCTCCAATCTATGCTTAAGGAGTAAAAGTGTAGAAAACATGAATCTAAATATTGAACATTAGACATTCATATGAAGGTTTAATTTGGGCTTATTTCACAACGTTTTACATTTTCCGGTATGAAAGAAGGTTCTTATGTATAAGGCAGTTGGGATACAATTGCTTTTATTATTTGATTTGATATCTAAAAAAGTAAAAGAAAACACCAGACATAATTGCTATAGCAAGGAGATACTTTTCTTCAAAAACTAACAGGAAATGTACATGTTACAAACATTATGGAAAAAATTTTAAATAAAAAGATTAAAAAAAAACTAACAGGAAACATAGATAGACCTCTATGTAAACCTTACCATCCCCTAAACGGTTTTAAACAAATCTTATTAACTTTATTTCACAGGAGATTCCTGAGCCAAAACACAAAAATTCTGAAACATCCTGTTTTAATTGCAACCCAACTGTATGGTTTGTACGAATTATGAAACTGAACATTACACCGCTCATTTAAAACTGGCTCTTGGAATTATTCTTTAAAAGGAAAAAAATATATATAAGTAGCATATAAAAAAAGGATTGGTGTTTTTATAACTGTAGGTGGTTGGAGAACTGAAACTGAAAATAATAATAATATCTAGATGGGTTTTTAAATTCCGTCTGCAAGACATTTCATTCCAATATTTTATTCTCTGCTTTTGTGAATTGCCAGTTTAGACATTGTGCTCTTTATGTTTATGATGCTTGGTTATGCGTATATGAAAGTGTTCAATTTATTTATGAAACTTTCATACTTCACTCTTCTTTCTTTTACATAGTAACATAGTATATGATAGCAGATAAAGACTGCATGGTCCATCTAGTCTGCCCAAAAGGCGGCCAGAGCCACACCTGCCACTCCATGCAGGTTACACTCTGTCATGATGAAATACTGGCATAGAAACAAAAACAAACAAACAAACAAACAAAAAAAACTACTACACTCAAGGCAATTCCCTTTCTTGGACAAGAATTATGTTTTCATTGTATGAATTCCATTGATCCAAATGACATGCTCAATGCACCTATTTATCTTTTGCCAGAGCATTTGGGAATCATTTCTGAAAGAACAACGCCGGAAACAAGTCTATGTTCATTGCATTAATCTGTAAGAAACCTTTCACCCCACTCATGCCAATTATTTCAATAACTGCTCCAGCACAAATCAAGTGAGAAAAGCCCACTTTAATCAACCAACCAAAATAGCTCATAGCTTTATGGGTCAAAAAACCCGGAGACCCTTGCATGTGACACTTTTTTTTGCACATTAAGGCGCTGCTGGGGAGCATCGGGTACCAAGGGGCTTGATATCAGGAAGGGTGAATCACCACACTTCTTAGCGTGCTGTGCTGTGGCAAATTATACAGTTGGCACGCACTGGCTGGCACTCGCTTCCAGGTTCATGGCTAAAGTTTCTGCAAGTGCAACTTTCCCCCAGGAATGGAGGCAGGGTGCGTGAGGGCGGATTCCCGCTGTGCGGCCGGCCGTACATTTAGCCAATCAGCTCACTCTGTCGCCTGCCAATCACTGCCGCCCAACCAATGCCGCCAGTGCCATTCCTAAACTATGTTTCCTACTGTGCTTAGCTCCAATGCGGCGCTTTCTGCCAATCGCTGGAGAGCAGAGTGGGAAAAGGAATAAGCCAGAGTTAGGAGTAAGACAAAAGAAGTTAAAGAGCGCTTAATATATACATGTTTTTGAAGGCGGGTAGACGGGGAAAAATAACAACAGTGAGCGTAGATGGGCTTGATTGTGTGGTGATGGAGCCCCCTTTGAGCAAGCGGAACTCGGCGCTGAGATTAGTGGATTTGGCAACGGCTCAGCCCCATGCTCATCAGAATATGACAGGCTTTCCGGGGCTGGGCGGCCCCCACGCTCACCTGCACCCCGGGGAGCTGGGCAGCGACCCCGGAGCAGCCCTAACTCCCTTCGGACCTGAGCACATGGCGCAGGCGAGCGCGCTGAAGCTGAGCCCCTCGCAGCCCCTGCCCGCACACCCCGAGGCGCAGACCGCCTTCGCTGCTCCGCAGGGCTACGCCGTGGCCCACCCCCACTCCGGCTACACGCCAGGCAGGGACTTCATCCTGAGAAGGGAGCTTTCCGCCTCCGCCATGCACGGGCTAGGGGAACAGCACCCGGCCGCCAGCTCACCCCATCATCATCACCATCACCATCACCCCGGCATGTTCATCTCGTCTAGCGGCACCTACGCGACCTCGGAAGGGGGCAGCCACCCCATCTTCCCTGGGCTGCACGAACAGGCGACCTCGGCAGCTCCCCATCACTTGAACGGACAGATCCGGCTAGGGCTGGCCGGCGATCTTTACGGCCGAGCCGAGCCCTTCAGCCATCGCTCGGAACACTATGCAGCGTCTTCTTTGCACGGCTACAACCCCATGAACTTAAACGTGAACCTGGCTGCTGCAGCTGCTGCGGCGGCGCACCCCAGCGCTGCGGGGGCGTTCTTGCGGTACATGAGGCAGCCCATCAAGCAGGAGCTCATCTGCAAGTGGATCGACCAGGATCAGCCCTCTAAGAAACCCTGCTCGAAAACTTTCAGCACCATGCACGAGCTGGTGAACCACGTCACGGTGGAGCACGTCGGGGGCCCGGAGCAGAGCAACCACATCTGCTTCTGGGAGGAATGTCCTCGGGAAGGAAAGCCTTTCAAAGCCAAATACAAACTGATCAACCACATCCGAGTGCACACAGGGGAGAAGCCCTTCCCGTGCCCCTTCCCTGGCTGTGGGAAAGTTTTTGCTCGCTCGGAAAACTTGAAAATTCACAAACGAACTCACACAGGTGGGTATTTCTCTCGCTCTCCTCTTTTCCTTTCCATCATGCATACTCTGTATATAACATGTGACTTTTTCATGAATAAGTAATAGCATGGTAGGATTCTGCACACACAAACAACCCAAATATCGGGCACCCCATACTGCATCTCGTGAGTCCCAAATACCTATTCCCTTCTCCACTCCCCTTAGAACTGCCAACTTGATTCTCCTGTTGGAGAAGAGTTAATGAAATTTCCTGCAGTGTTTGCCAAGAAAAGCTGGACCCAGATGAAATAAACTAACCCGAAGGTGTGTTTTCATACAAACTTGTGGGAGACTCGCAAATCTGGCTTCTAGAGTAATACGTTTCAAACCATATCCTGCGTCTTGTAAGGAGCACATTTCAGCGACTTTCTAGTTCCGATTTTATTTACAGGGATTTAAAATAAAGGGCTGCCTAAAGATGACAAAAAAAAAAAAAGAACTAAACTGGAATTGACTCTACATATTATTCCACGGAGAATACTTACGGAAGTAGGCTTAACCTAATTGTTTTCTTGATTTATTGAATGTTGTTGCAAAGGAAAAAGCCTACAACAGCAAAGTGTTGTTTAAACGTAAAACCAAATGGCCCGTGGTTAACAGTGTTAAAGATTGTATTTGCGGGATACTTTGACAAAAGGGCAGTTGTACAGGTTAGTTACTTAACCTCTGCTTATCAGTGATGGGCACTGTTCAAACAGATTTTTGTCCATAGATAACAAAATAAATAAATTCTTTGGAAAATGAAGCTCTGAGATCAGGAAGTGTGGGGGTTTCTTATATGGACTGAAATGATTGATAAAAAGCAAACCAGCTGATTCTTAAATATACAGGAAGAGCGCTTTTAAAATTATTTCGTTATGTTTTCTCCAGGAAAATGATACTTACTGCCAAAAACAGTATTCATTACAAAGGAATATTTACTACAGTCCGAAGGTAATGTGAATAATTAGAAACTTGCCTCCAGTGCATAGGATAGAAAGTTACCTCTTAATAACTTTGTAAACACCTGTCCTATACTGAAGGTTTCATTTAAAATATGCAACAGAGGATTTATTTATTTATAAATCAGAAAAATGTTCAGATGGTTTTCAGTGGATGGATGAAACTCACTTAATTATTTGGCTTAATTATAATACTCTTTTTTTTTCCAGTATAATTCGAAATTCTGAATATATCTTGGACTTAAAAGTTCGTAAAATAATTGTTTTAAAGGTATGCCTTTAAATTATTTTTTTCTTACAAACTACTCATCGTATGGAGACATTTAAGGAGACAGCGCAAAGTCTTGATTATAAAGAAGTAAGATGTTGGGTACATTATTTTTTCTTGTGCTTTGGCTTGTTGGGGGAAGGGGAGATGAAATACATTTACCCACGTCTTTTAATTGGAGTTTTGTAGCCAGGAATATTGCCAGACTGAGAGAGCGCGGGCACTGCAAACAGCATCCTCTGGAGAGAAGAGGAAAGCAAGATTATTTTTTGGCATTCGTTCTCCAGGAAGATTAATGTTTTTATTTTTTTTATTTTTTCGTTCTCGAGGAAGGTTAGTGTTTTAGCAAAACTGGGCTGCTCCTACTCATGTTTATTTCATCAAATCACACGGCATTTTTCCTAAAGTCTCATTATTTTTAACTGCAAGACTTAAGAAAATGTTTTTTTGAAATATCAAATAAAGGTGATGGTTTTGCTGTGAAATTTTATTTTGCAAAACAAGAGTAAAATTTAAATGACACCGGTTAAAATAACAGCACATAAAATATACTGCTACATCTTAATGTTTGCTGACTTGTAGTATTTTAAACTAATTTCTCCGTTTTAATTGCTATATTTACGAATGTTTCTTTGAACAGTGTGGTTTCTTAAAGTATATGTAAGGAACAATTTTATAGAGTAAAAAAAACATAATTATTCCACAAACAGCATAAATTAACGACCATCAAAATGCTGTGTTCGCTTCAACTGTTGCAGGAGAACAGATGACTCAACAGTTTCAGGCTGCAAGAAAAAGATTACAATTGTTTTCCTACCGAATACAGCAGTCTTTACACCTGTGCTATTACTGAATCAGAGAAAACCTTGTCTATAGATCCTTCTAGTCAAGCCCATTTGTTGTCTGCAGGTTGTGCTACAAGCACAGAATTGAGGAAAGTCTTTGCAATATAAGGCTCTTAGACAGAAGCAGTCTACAAAAGGTTAAACTCTGACGTGAACTCTTAGATTGCAGAGTAACCAGCTAGTAGGTCTTTTAACTTATGTTGTGAAACTTGATCAGTAGAAATGGGGGCCCTGAAGGAACGGTTTTCACTTTTCATATCCTTGTGGAATAGATATTTAATTATAATAGTAAGATCAAATTCCCGAAACCCATACCCATGACACTAGCTCTCTGCAAAACATATTTTTCCAGATATAAAATAATAAATATGGTCAACAAATAAGACACACTGAGTTAAATTGACAAGGATGGTCATATAGAAGGTCAGATTGAAATATTGTTATTTTTCTTATTTTAGGGAGACGGGGCAAGAGGTATCAAACTGCCATACCAGATTAGGCACCTTTACATCGGGTCACATTTGACATTCTAAGTGCACCTGAAATATAATTTTACACACCCACATCTATATCTAATTGTGTGTTTAAGATGAATATTTATTGTGTTTGCAAAACTATTTATAATTTAGATACAGTCATAGACAGTTTTTGTTATTGTGGTTTAATAAATCACTGGAAACCACAGTGGAGATAGAAGAATTAAGTACCCATTCTAGACTATAAAGGTCATTATTAAAGCAAAGATCCCATTCCAACACTTTAAAATGTGTATTGTAAAACTACGATACCAAAATATTCGTGCAGGAAAATATTATTTAATAGATTGTTTATGAAATGACAAAAAAACTTGAAGTATGGATTCTGAAAAATCTGTTGTGCTCTTCGCTGGTAAACTGGAGTACTGAGGCGGAAAAAAATGTACCCTGATCTGCAGTGAGACTTACAGTCTACTTTTTCATCAGCTTTTAGAAGTTCAGCCCATTTGCCTCTGTTTTAAGGATTTATTTGTGGCAGTAGTTGGAATAGTTTTTTTTTTTGTTTGTTTGTTTTTAAAGCAGTGCTAGTTTGGGAAAATAGAAATAAAGTATTTTATTAGAAAGCTGATAAAAGTGTGATAGACAAAAATATTTATCGATTTTTATTGTTAAGCTTCTAAAATATGGATTTTTGATCCAAATAGCCCTAATAATTAGATAACATAACAGCAGTCCGCTGTTTTTTTTTTTAAATCATCTATTTATTACATAATATGCTGCATAATACAAAATTTAAAAGAATGATAGATATTCTGTATTTGGAAATGTGGTCTAATTTGCTAGTCAAAAATAAAACTGAATATATGTCTATGCAAACAGGTGTTATTGTTTTATTTTGCAAAGAAATGGTGACTGCCATTATACAGTACAGTAAACATGTGTGACAGGAAGTGCCAGTGTTTACTGCAATTACAATGACATCATAGGAAAAAGAGAAGATTAATTTCTGAACCTAATTTTTGGTATTATGGAAAAAGAAAACTTATAGTAACCTATTTAAAATACCGATTTTCATATAACAGTTGTCGTTTTGTAAACTAATTTACCTGTTACTACTTCACAGGCTTCATCTGGGTAGCATGTTTCCATTATTATTTCCCTACCACTTCGTGGACTTCTTTATAAGAAAGAAAACCAATGATCATGAAATCCCCCACCAGGACTATGGTTTGCAAAGTTGTGCAACTAAGAGGAAGAACTATTCTTCTGTATAGGTCTTTTATCTGTGGAAAGTAAACTATCTTGTGATTTTTAATAATTGATTGGTGGTTTCAAAGCACAACAATTTTATATAATATATTTTTAATTTTAGGTGAGAAACCTTTCAAGTGTGAATTTGATGGATGCGACAGGAAGTTTGCTAACAGTAGCGACAGAAAAAAACACTCCCACGTCCACACCAGCGATAAGCCTTACTACTGCAAAGTGAGAGGCTGTGATAAATCCTACACACATCCCAGTTCTTTAAGAAAACATATGAAGATACATTGCAAGTCTCCCCCATCTTCTCCTATTCCAGGCTCTCATGGTTATCCGTCTGCACGTAACCCCTTAGATACTCCTCTGTCCACTGCTCAGGACCAACCTAGGGGTCGCTCCTCCACTCTCTCCCCTCAGGTCACCAACCTCAATGAGTGGTACGTCTGTCAGGCCGGCGGGGGTCCTAACAACCTTCATTCACCTTCCAGTAATGCAGACTCTTCTGAATCCGAAGGAGAAGACGCTTATAGGAACTCTGATACCAGAACAATACATTAGAACAAAGTTGAGAACACAGATTGCCATGGCCATCTTTTGACAATAGCTTGAAAGAAGAAACGGACAACATTTCATTTTTTTTTTAAATTCGAAATATTTATTAAGTAGAAACATGATGGTGTCTGAACATTAAAAAAAAAATAACAGAGATGTTAGATTTTTAATAGTATTAATTTGAACTGTTTCACGTTTTCAGGTATATGGTACATGAACAAATATGTTTATCCAGGTTTTCCATTGCCAATGCTAATACAATCTATTTCTGCAGAAAGTAAAAAGGATGAAGGCTCAGTCTGGATACTGTACAAATTCACAGGGTCCTTTCCCAAAAGCACCCTTCTTTTTATTTGACATCGTTCTAGAAGCTTCTTTCCAGCTTTATTAGACCCTAAATCTGCAATGGTTTCCTGTTTTTAAAGTGGGATCTACTGAGTTCTGAAAAATAATGCATGGATTAAGATATACTATGACTCATGTTTACTGTAATCTTCCTGTCCTGGTTCAGATGTTTTGTTTGCTTGATGCTGAATTGCTTCAATACCCCGAAAATCAGATTGTATTCCTATTCTCAATTGTAAATTATATATCCTAAAGTAATTTAAATGGATGAAACATTTCTCCTAATACACCACGATGCTTAGTATCACTGTAATTATATCAGAGGAGAAAAGTGTAGTAGTAGATGCCACCAAATTAAGAATTATAATTTTTTAAAAATAAAGGGAGCCAGTTCTTCCTATTTCATTTTTTGTTCTGTCCACTACATTAGTTGACAATCGTATGTATTGTAAGAACATGAAGTGCTTGGAATACCAACCAGTCTTTAAGTATAAATCTTCAAATCAAATGTTTATATGACTCTTAAAAATGTACATGCCTGAGGCCATATGTTAAGTATACCAAAAGCCCTGTATGACCTCCTGTACAAATGTTTGATTATACCACTGACTAGACAGTATGTTCAACTTTTTTTCACCATGTTTAAAAACTGAGCATAGTGGCATAATGTACTTTAGGAGGTTCATTATACAGAAACAAGTGATAAATATTACAGATATGGGTGCAGAAGCCAAACATAATGAGTACATGTTGACCATTTGGTATACATTCCAGCTCAAAACAAGGTTAGGAAAGTGGGCTGATGATTTGGTTTGGTAGGTCACATCTTACATGCAAAATGCTAACACACAATAAGAAGATCTTACCATTGATTTATCCTCTGAAACTAGAAAATATAAACTGATAAATTCCCTCCCCCGGGTTTGTAGAAATTTGTATTGTTTAATGTGAGTGGTTGTTGTAGTCTTGTCATTGTTAATAACTTGAGTTGTATGTGAATGCTTTTATTTTGTACAATTGAATTAATTTATTTTCAAACAAAATACTTTACTGGAAGAGCACAGAAACACCAAAGAGTTATGTTGCTAATTTTGGTGAATGGTTGTCCTTTATAATTTTGAAGTTTATAAAAAAATGAAAACAAACAAACCATAAAAGATATCCATATATTTTTCAGATTACTTGAAGGAATAATATACTGTGAAAACAAAGACTTCCTATATGATATTTCTTGTGTAGTTAATTGGTGAATCTTATGCGTGTATATATGTGTGTGTGTGTGTGTATATATATATATATATATATATATATATATA